>NC_060235.2:15720442-16038358 GCF_021155775.2 Neodiprion pinetum | reverse complement strand
AATAAAACTCAGTTATCTGGAACAGATGAGAATATAATGAGTGACATATGGTGATACAGACAAGAATATACTTAGCTTGGATGAGTAAAAAATGTAATTAACGAAAAAAGAAACAAATTAATTAGTTGAAACAGACAAAAGGTTTGATTGGCTGTAACAGCTAAAAGGTTTTATTGGCTGTAACAGACAAACGGTTTGATTAGCTGAAACGGGCAAAAAGTTTTATTAGCTGAAATAGACAAAGGGTTCGATTAGAGGGTGGTGTTTGACAATGATTTTCGAGTCTCTTTGTCATGTTCCTGGAAAGCTCTGATCTGATCAAATGATTTTCCGATCAGAAATATATATTTTCATAAAGATATCAAACACTTACTCCAATTTCCGGCGATAAGACATTGAGTGTTCTCGTGTCGGGCTGAGATGCTGGTGTTGCACACTGAGTTTTAAATCTCTTTTTCATTTTTCTTGAAAGCTGTGGCCCGATCGAATGATTTTCCGATCACAAATATACATTTTCGTAAACACATCAAACACTTACCCCAATTTCCGGCGCCAAGACGTTGAGTGTTCTTGTGTCGGGCTGAGATGCTGGTGTTTCACACTGAGTTTTAAATCTCTTTTTCATTTTTGAAAGCTGTGGCCCGATCGAATGATTTTCCGATCAGAAATATGTATTTTCGTAAACACATCAAACACTTACCCCAATTTCCGGCGCCAAGACGTTGAGTGCTATCGTGTCGGGGTGAGATGCTGGCGAGTGGGAGTAAGTTTCGAGTCTTTTTTTCTCTCGACAGCTTTGGTCTGATCGAACAATGTTTTGATCAAAAATATATATTTTTTTTAACGTTACATGCTGTTGTCTCAGGGTGAAATACTGGTGTTTTAACGTGGGTTTCGAGTCTTTTCGTTTTTTTCGACAGCTCTGGTCTGATCTAACAATGTTTTGATCGGAAATATTTTTTTTCAACGTTACATGCTGTCGTATCAGAGATACATGCCGGTGTTTCGCAATGAGTTCGAGTATTTTCATTTTGTTTTGCTTGACAGCTCTGGTCTGATAGAATAATGTTTTGATCAAACATATATATTTCTATGATTATATCAAACACTAACCCGTAACTTTCGTCTTGACCACGTAACATGCTGTCGTCCGGATGTAAAATGGTGGTGTTTTGGAGCGAGTTCCCAGTCGCTCCGACCAGTCTCCCGATACTCCCGGTTCGATCATACACAGTTTCGGTCAAAAACGAACGCAAATGATTTTTTTCAACAGCTATCTCGAATTGTCGGCATTATGACGCGAGGTGCGGGTGTTTTACGGAGATTTTCGAGTTGCGTCGAACTCTTTCTTGTTCGTTGCAGTCTAGTCGAACATAGTCCTGGACAGAAATATATTTAGACATTTATTTCGCACACCGACTTCGAACGTTTGGCTGTAGGACGTGAGTTACTAACGTTTTGGAGTAAGTATTGAGTTGTTCCGACCTCAATCTTCATATTCCCAATCATATTATCGAGTCGATCATAGTTCCGATCAGCGACACTTTCAGCTGTTCAATAGATTCAGTCAACGTCAATATTCGGTTCGCAGACTTCAGATGTTGCTGTCTTGGAAAGAGCTGGCGGCGTACGGATCAAAGTTTCGAGATTTACTGGTACTCGACATCATAGTTTGGTCTTGTCAGAAACGGTTGGAGAACTAGTATTAAATCGCGCGATGTCAGCGGAGTGAAAACTTATGTAATGTTTTTTCACCCGTTTGACCTGCAGAACTATATACCTGAATGATGGTCAAATTGTAGTAATCAGTCTAGATGCTCCGACACGTCACGAGAAATTAGCATCTCGTATAATTGGAATTTCGTTTTTAATAACAACTCATCATATTTGTAAATCATGTTTGATTCCATGGAATTCTTCTGATATCTCTAATTTGCAGGTCCGGCGATCGAATTTCGTTGAGATGCTGTAAGACGCTACGCGAAGTAGGCATCTCATTTTTCGAGAATGCTTTTCTTGGAGAAAATTCAACGGAACTTTTGCTCAAACCTGTATAGAACTGTAGAACTATTCGGGATACTTCCAGCAGGAAGATCTAGAACCCAATTTTAAAACCTTATAAAAAAGAGAATAAAAGAAAAATGCAATTACATCGCTTCGATCCTTTACACTTGCAAGAAAAAAACGGAATTTCCATTTCAAAATCTTATAAGAAAGAGAACGTCAGAAAACAAAACAAACAGGTAATGGTACAGGGATACCACGTCAAAAAAAAAGAACGTGCCTGAAACTTCACCCCGGTGGTGATGTGAAAAAGGGTAACTCTAATAAAAATATTGTTGACGGTTCTCTTTTTGTTTGTCGTTAACGTACGACCTTAAATATGAACTAAAGTGAAAAAAAAAAAAAACGAAATGTAGCAACCAAAACTGTCGTAAATTTAATTCCCTACAAGTTACTTGATGTTCATTCATGCCCTAAGGTTAAAAATAAACGAGACAATGCAATAGTTTTACTTCGCTGCGTTTTTCTGGTTTGATCCGAAAAATATCGATCTTTGGAAGAAACATGTGAAGACAAAAGTTGTGGGAAATTAACTTTCTTATCTTTAAGTTGCGATTCACCCCAACTATTCTTAGCTAAAAGATTATTGACTTTCTTCCAATACTCGGGAAAAGAATTGTATCAAATTAAAAAAATAACTAAATATGCTAATTTACTGTAAACACCTAAAAATAATTTAATACGATACACATAGGGCGGATTCCATCCTAGCATTAAAACTGTTTCTACATAGCTGCTCCATAGAAAATTGAAAATGTTTTTTGAACCTTTCAAAAAGAGGAATCACAAAAAACTTTGTCAATTTTCTGTGAGACAGCACATGAAAAAGTGTTAATGTAGAAACAGTTGCAGTGCTGCTGTGACAGTCACACCGTATGTATCCTATTAAATTATTTTGAGGTGTGTATAGCAAAGAGTATTCTTTTTAGATTTTCTTGTTTTTCGTTTTTTTACGAACTACGGATTCCAAGGCTTTCGTTACCAATTATACATTAAATTTATCCATTCTCCATATTTGTTCTAAATTTTACTACTTAATCACCAAAATCAATATCAAAAACTCGGGCTACTATGACAAACGCTTGTACAACAACGCGTCCTTATTCGAAGTCATATTATTTGCCTGATGACAATGTTATCAACGTATATGAATCGAAGTCAATTAAACTTATCCCAGATGAAGGAGGATGCAAATTACTTATTGTAGCAACATTTAGGTATAAAAACGAAAATAGCATTTATTATTTCGACTGTCACTTACGTTTAATCAATGCGCAAATACCAGGTAGTGTTGATTTCATGTACGATGAGCTCGCTATTCACTGTAGCATTGGCGTCACTTATTTGAATTGTAAAAAGTAGAATTCATCCATTAATTCACACTATGAGGACAAATATACGTTCATCGAAAATATAATCACGAGTAAAAATAATTTCACTGTGTGTTCAAAATTTATTTTTACGTAAAGCATTAATGCTTGGTACGAAAAAAAATATAACACGTGTGGCATGTGACTGAAATTAACTGTGTACAATGACATATTCAAATAATTATTCCTAATGTCAAGTTGAACAAAAGAAAATAACTCACTGAAACTTAAGATCGTCACTAAAACACAATCAAACGAAGAGCGCGTTTTGCTTGTCTTCGACACCGTCCGACTCTGACCACAAAGAGTTAGCAACTGAATTTGCAAACCTCTTCAAAAATTATGTGAACTGCAGGCCGAGACCGAAATTCGCTGGGTGGGAGCAACACCTGAGTGAGCCAGGCAGATAGAGGGAAAGGCCCAAAGACAAGGCGCGTCATGGGTGAGGCCCAATGCCGGCTGAAATAAAAGGAAACGGACTAGACGATCGCTTATAGGTCTCCTACCCAGGCTAGTTCACTTGATTACACCGGTTTGAAGAAAGAAATTATTTCTCTTGTACTTGGTGACTTAGCGCTCGTTCCACGGCAAAAATTTTGTAAAACACGATTACCGTCAGTGCATGTTTCCTTAAAATCACTGAATATTGGTGGGTTTGAAGAGAAAATGAGATTTTGGAATAAAAGAAAAGATTGTCACTCGCTTTTCGTCGATCTCGTTGAACTGGTTAATAATCCCCTTTGTTTCGCTAGATGTCTTCAGGATGATGAATTATAATAAAAAAAAAAAAAAAACTGTTTAGCAATTCAACTGGAAGTTCAGCTAAGACACAATAACAAATGGTTTATTCAAAACACTTGTTATTTTGAAAAATATTTTAAACAAATTTTTGTAAGAAGCCAAAGTTATTATAAGACCGGTTATACTGGTTTGTTTTTATTCTCGCATCTGAAATTCACTTCCAGTTTTCAGTTAAGAATTGCCCCGTTGGAAGATCTAGATGTACTGACAAGTCTTTTGTTGCCTATATGACGAAACCGGTGGAAGTGAAAATTGAATTACAGTTAAGTCGTCGCCTTCCACTCGGTAACTTGGACCGGGAGACATCTTCCGTACATGCCTCTGTCATAGGAATCCGCAATGATAGGCAACCTGGACATTAAGGTAAAGCAACTGAAAAACTGTACGAGTTGGTGCCAACCCTCTTTGGTGTCAACGACGAAATCACGGGTAGGAAATCATGTGTCATCTATCGGCAATCTTCGAAAACGTGTGACGTAATAAGAATCGACATTCATCACAAGAGGGATGACCCAATTATGGTGGGGAACAAACGACCAATAGTAGCATAGCAAGGCGGGTTCTACACGCAGTTTCCTGTTACCGACACTTACTGACATTCTCCCCAGACTCAAACGCTTTTCTGCGATGACGTCACAGTCTGCCGTACTGACTTTTTACATGTATGGAAAAACCGGCAGGTTTGACGATCGTCTATTTACTTTATAGATTAAGAAGAGAAAAAAAGTGAAGGACCTGTAGTCGTATTTTATACTTTATTTAATATTCCTTGAATTGTCAGACGTTTTTATTTTTGATTCTATAGGAAGAAGATGTGTGGGGAATTCCATTCTAGTGCCCAAGAATATAGTACACATTTTCGATAATTTTTTCTTTTTTTTTTTGGGGAAAACACTTTCCTCGATTTTCAAATTTCCTTAATTTTTTGGTATTCAAATCGATTCTTAACAATTTTGCGCACAGGTGGGATTTCTTTAATTACTTTTTCCCTAATCCTGAGGATATTTCCTATCTGAGACCACTGTCAATAGGCGAGATTCCGGAAATCATAAAATTACCTTTTTTCTAATTAAAAAGAAAATCACACAAGGCCACTAAGAGCTCGAAATGAAAATCTGAAAAAATTAGATATGTTTTTTTATATTCGAAGCCATTAACGTAAAAAATCCGTTTAACGACCATCCTAATAGATGTACATTGTATATGGGGCATTCCGCGTCAAATTTACAACCCATGTACCTCACCCTCTTCGATTTTGATAATTCTTTAGTATGATGTTGCAACAACGGTTTCAATCGACTTGAAACAGTGTTGGAATTTTTTGCAGATTTCTTCAGCCACCACTGAAATAGAAAAAAATTGAAAAACAAATTCCGAAAACGCTTCTTTTAAGATTCTGAAAAAATTCACACTGACTTTATAATTAAAAATATGATTTGTAAGCACGACACGTTGTAAAATAATTATGTAATTCACTTACCATCTTGATACCTCGAGAGCTGCTGGCACTAAACTGAACACTGTGAAGCCTCTTAACTGGCTGCCAATATCAGAAAAGGAGAGGGGTCCATACATTGTTGATACTGAAATGATTTTGTCGTTCCGATCTCGCATCTCTCAAAATTCTTAAGAAATGCTCGTCAAGACTGATATAAAATGGGCGTTTTTTTTTTAATAAGGAAAAGTTTTGACAGTAATGGAAAATAGAGATTACTAAAAACAAATGTATTGTTTTTTAATAACACCGGCCCAATTAAATTTTAAAAGGCTTATGGTTGAATAAACTTCAGATTTGGGTTTAGCGGACCAAAATGCATAAAAATCATATTTGGTCTATAGTTCCATAAATTTTTTTCTCACCAAAAATGCTAATTTTTGGCGATTTTTATGGTTTTTTGCAATTTACTCAAAATTTTGAGGGTGTACGGGCAAAACTGACTTCAGATTCGGATTCAGCGCGTCAAAATACATAAAGATAGGTAGGTCCGGTCAAAAGTACAGACCACTTTTTTTTTTTGGTGGGCCGGTGTTATTAAAAAACAATACATTTGTGTTTAATAATCTCTATTTTCCATTACTGTCAAAACTTTTCCGTATCAAAAAGAGGCGCCAAAAACGGGGAACAAATCGATTCGCTCTCAGAATTTTATTGTTTCAATTATTTGTTCTCTTCCGGGTTACCCCCACTACAAAAAAGGTGGGTTCAGTAAAAAAAAAGCAAAAGCAAAGAAGGAGAAAATCGACCGGCTCTCGAAATTTTCCTTTCTTTGATTTGTTTTTTCTCTCCGAAAATACAAAAAAAAAAAGCCGGGCTTGGATTTAAAAAAAAAAAAAAAAAGAGTGAACTGCGATCGAACCCGTGTCCCGCATCACTCCATCCTCATGTTTTTTTTTTTTTTTTGAGGAGGAAACCATATTTATTTAGATGAACAATAAATGTACAATATTTACAATGTTGCACTTGTAATTATCTTAGTTTATGTAACTCCGGCTTAAATTTTAAGCTCAATCTAACATTTTGTTTTACATTAAGTGGTTAACCTATTTTTTAGTGTTTTGTTTAAGACTTGAATGCAGTATTATAGCAAAGGCAGCAGTAATCAACTTGAATATAGGAAAACTTCGCGCAAAAACCTGTGATTGAAAATTCATCCTGATGTGGTATCCACTCAGCCACACCACAGCTACGTCCGTGATCGCGCGTTTGCTCGGTATGTTTATGGAGCTTGCTTGGAATTCGCTGATGGTTCTCTGGAAGATTCAGTTCGAGAAAAAAAAAATTTCCTCCAACCACTTGCCCATTGTACATTTTGCATAAATGTTATCGAGCTGGCTTCGTATATTTTTCCATAGACTGCGTGTACAAATATTCGAGAACACCAAGCGTCACATATTTTCAGATCAATAAAAAAATAATATTTGTTAAAAAAAAAAAAAAAAAGTATTCGGGCTGGGAATGGTTAATTATTTTGGTTCAGCGTCCGCTAATTGAATCCAAAATTTATCAAATCTGGAGATACTTTTATTCGCTGACATTCATAATTGAAAAAAAAAATCCCAATTCTTGCATTCCTGGAAACATCTGTGCGAGCGGGGACAAGGATGCGATTGGCAACCACTTGCTCGGGCGACCGAGTATATCTATATATACACGATTGTGGGCCACCTTCGGTGCATGGCCGCCTAGGTGTCAGGTCGGAAATGCGCCACCTTCGGTGCGTGGCCGCCTAGGTGTCACGTCGACGCTCCAACCTAGCTGGTATCACGAAAAGCCGAGCGTTGGAGATCTCCCTACTCATCTCTGATTACACCGCGCCCGGTCTGTCGTTTGATGCGATGTTAAAGTGTACCGACATGTACCGACATCGAGCTCGAGCTTCTCACCGACATAGATATGGTTATGTTTATCGAAAAAGGTATTCGTGGTGGTGTGTCACAGTGCTCGAACAGATTCGCAAAGGCTAACAACAGGTACATGGGAGAGGAATCCGATCCTGAGGTCGAAGAATCTTATCTCATGTACTTTGACGTTAATAATTTGTACGGTGCTGCTATGAGCTTTGCTCTGCCATACAGTTCCTTCGAATGGTTATCAGACTTCGGACAATGCGACGTTCTTACCATCTCGGACGATGCGGAGTTTGGTTACATACTGGAGGTGGATTTGGAATATCCTGAGGAACTGCATGAAATTCATAAGGATTTACCACTGTGTCCGGAGCACTATATACCTCCGATCTCGAATAGTAAGCAACCGAAATTGACGCCCACGCTACTTTCCAAGAAAAACTACGTTTTTCACTATAGCGTTTAGAAAAAATGCTTACAATTAGGCTTAAAATTACTCAAAATTCACAGAGTTCTCAAATTTAGACAAACCCCGTGGCTCAAAAAATACATAGATTTGAATACCGATTTGCGCAAAAAATCTCACAACGAATTCGAAAAAAATTTTTACAAACTGATGAACGACGCAGTTTTTGGCAAAACAATGGAAAATGTTAGGAAGTATAGAGATGTCAGGCTGATCACGAAATGGGATGGAAGATACGGTGCTAGAGCTGCTATAGCCAAACCCAATTTTCACAGCTGCACCGTTTTCGACAAAGATATGATTATCGTTGGAATGAGTAAGACAAAAGTCAAGTTAAATAAACCATTGTATGCAGGTTTCTCCATCATGGATCTGGCTAAAATATACATCCACGATTTTCATTGTAATTATATTAGGTAGAAATTCGGCAACCGAGCAAAATCAATGTATACGGATACCGACAGTTTGATTTACAATTTTACCGTCCCCGACATATACGAACATATAAAGGAGGACTTGCATAAATTCGATACGTCTGATTATCCGCTTGACAACGTTTATGAAATGCCTCTAGCGAACAAAAAAGTTCTGGGCTTGATGAAAGATGAGAATAACGGAAAAATAATGTTGGAATTTGTAGGATTACGAGCTAAATTGTACGCATTCCGAGTCTTGGGAGATGAGAAAAACAATAAACGTGCCAAAGGTGTCAAAGGATCAGCGTTGAGAAAAATAACTTTCAACGATTATTTGGAATGTGTTTTGAACCGTGAAAATTTGTCTACAAATCGGTATTTGATATTAAGTCGAAAGCACGAGGTATACACCGTAGAACAGCAGAAAGTGGCACTGAGCTGGAATGACGATGAGCGGATCGTGTTTCAAAACACAACCGACACGCTTCCGTGGGGCTACAAGCCTGCATCTTAGCTTTGTAATTTATAACTGTACCATGATGTATAAAATATTATTATGTAGGATAGTGAATAAGAACGCTCCGAAATATAAAATATTGTACAACGATGCATATGTCAGTCGATTGTCTAGAAAATAAAGATGCATACCTGTTATGTGTCGGGTATAAAATAAAGAGGCACATACGTTTTTACAAAAAATTCATTTATTCAAATTTTACGTGTCCGATTCGTTTATCCAACTGTTGTGTGTATTGTCAAAACCTAACCATTTAACGTATATTTTTCGTCCACGCTTCTTGAGCACTTTCTCCACCAGATAGATATCCGGATGTTTAACCTTGAGGAGCTCTTGTTCGTAGAAACCACCAGCGATAGGTTGATCTCGGTAGTCTTTGAGCTTGTACGTCACAGGATGAATATTTTCCACTCGACTTATCGTGAATATTTCAGTCGTCCAATTGGGAGTGTAACCTTTCTCGAAGACAATTTTTGAATTTGCTGATTCAAACTTTGTCGCCGGATTTCAATTTGGCCGATATGGTAGGTATCGCTCGAAGCCCTCCGTACGCCTGACGTAATAACAGCCTCTCGTTTGCAACGGTGACATCCGACGGTTTCATTCTTATGGTTCGGTGTTTGACGTTGTTGTAAGCCGAAACCAAATCAGATAATATATCGAGCCACTTGTAGCTTCCTTGCATGCTGAACCGTTTCCACATTTTACCTTTCAGCGTGCGATTGAAACGTTCACAGATCGAAGCCTTCAAATTACTGTACGTGGAGTAAAGTTTGATTCTGTAACGTGTCATAAGCGATTCAAATTTCGAGTTGTAAAATTCCGTTCCTCTGTCGACGTGTAAATTTTTTGGCACCCGTCCTTGAACAAGCACAGATTCCATTGCTTTCTTAACATCATCTCCAGACTTGCTCTTTATCGGTACAGCCCACGCATACTTCGAAAAAATATCAATGACTGTCAGCATGTACTTGTAGCCTTTGTTTTGTCCAGCGTATGACGTCATATCAACAAGATCTGCCTGCCAGGTCTCGTCGATGCCGCGCACGTCTACACGTCGACGCGGGTAATTCCGGCGTGCAGGCTTACGCAGTTCCGTCACCAGTGCTTGCTTTTCCTCGTTCATATTCTAACGCTCTTAGTCGGGTGTCCAATTGAGAAATGTTATCAGCGTTTCGAATCGACAGGTCTCTGCCTGTTTTAAAGTCTGTGTAAAAGGTATCCAAGGCCTTCTCCGTGGTGAGCTCTAAAGCTTTGATCATTTGATCGAGGTTGTCGATTTGTTTTTGCAGCACGTTGAATTTTCGTCTCAAGATTTTTAAAGTTACAGCATTGTTCGGCTCTGCAAAATCTGCGACATTGCACAGTCTCTTGTTCCGTATATCGTTATGCCCGTCCGCTGTTATTTGAAATCCGACACCCGGAGGACCGCGAGTGCTCGCGGCCGTGTTTTTATCCAGATGCCGTCTAAACACGTCGACGCTCATCTCGGTAATAAATGCAAAAACGATGGGAGCTGCTTAATAAATGATTCCTGCTTCGCGTAGCTCTTCGATAATGGAGATTATTTCGTTATTGTGACTCGGATTTCCCGCTGCCTGAGATGCCAGGAGCGAACGAAGACGCTCCACTAACTCGTTTGGATCATCCCAGAAAACGTATTCCGTTTCACACCTTGTCGAGTGATTATAGCTTGCGGAAGTGGACCTTTACCCCTTCGGCGAGGTGATGGGGAATAATCCATCAATTCGGCAATGACATCTTTGAATTTGTAACTGTTATCGTTTCGAAAAGCCCCATCGGATGAGTAATACTTTTTATGCGCGTTCGTTGTGAGGATTATGTTTTTGAAATTTTCCCGATCTCCGACGCTCACAGAGGAACCGTCAGGCTTCTTTTTGAACAAAAGTTCCAGCAAACCCTTCGTTTTTGGGTAACGCGTATCGCCAATACGAATCTAGTCACTCTCAAAAGATATCAACGAATCACCAATCATTAGTCCGTTTGAGAGGTTGCGTACATCGTACACGTTGTACAATTCACCTTTTGTCTTCGCATCTCTCATCAGTGCAAAATACTCATCATCGATTTTCTCGACCGGTGTTTCTACGATTGTTTCATCTCCTGCCGAAGCAAAGGAATCGTCCATTTCCGAGACAGTTTCATTTTTCGTTTCATTTTTCATCTGCTTTATCTCTTCTTTAATTTCTTTCACCTCTTGTTTTACAGGTTTAGTATCTTTTGTAACATTCTCCAGTTCTTGCAACGGAGTCACTATTGGTTTGAAAACGTCACTCAATTTCTGAGTCGTAGATTCCTTGCCCGACTTGAGGAATCAGTGTTTTCTACGGATCGCAGCACTTGCTTGAGCGATCTGATGTAGGACATCTTTTTGCTTGGAAATTTCAGAGCTCTGCATGTTGACGTAACTGAGTCTGCAACGCTACTGCGTCTCTCGCTCGAAAACGTTAGATTTTATTTCTTTTCCAGGCTAACAAAAGAATTAAATCCCCTCCTGTATCGTCCTTCGTTGAGCTCACTGTCTTTGTCGATCACCAGAAACCCGTACTTATCACCGTTCCAGCATGCAGAGCACACACTTTTAAACTCTGTGTAAGACATATCGGTGTTTACATGGTCGTTGTATACGTGTCTCAGGTTCATATCGTCTTGTTTGAATAACACGAGTAATTATGCTACGTCGTCTTGTCCTCTACATCAATGGTAGTAACGTCAGTTGCTCGATCCCTCACAGATTTTTAAATTAAACCAAAAATTCGCACCTACGCCTCTAGATGGCGGTGCCACTCTCCCCAGAAGCCCCTGCGCCTTATGCCCCGACACCATTACGTTTTTCTGTGCGATCCGTGACAGTCACGTTTGAATACGAGTTGGAAAATTTTCAGTTGTGCGTTTTAAAAAGTTTTCTTTTATTGCAAAAACTGAGTTCGCGGTCAGAGTCATATTCGGGGAGCTCTCCGAGATATAGAAATTCATCGAGGGACCTACTTATGAAAAAATTACGATGCCTGGAAGAAGAGATCAGGCGATCGCATTCACGCTATAGGCGTTCAAGATCGCGTCATCGGGACAGGCGTTCAAGACCGCGTCACCAGGACGAGCGATCAAGTTCAGGGCGATATTCAAGAAGAAACGAGTCATGGGGCTCTGACAAAGAAAATGGCGAGCGTATCGCTGTTGAAAACAGACGATCGTCACATTCGCGGCATGAGCGTTCGTATCCAGGAAGCAGTTCGAGGTCCATAAGCTATGATTCCGACGGAAAGAGTGGTGAGCGCCATCTGCGAGATGCGTCACACTCCAGTCGTGAACGGTCCGTAGCGGCAGTACAAGGGTTAGACAAAGAGGGCGGTGAGCGCAATCCGCGAGATTCGTCACGTCCTAGTCCCCACACGGAAATGTCGGTAAAACAGGCCGAGGATAAAGAAAAGCAGTTACCGACAGAACTCGCCGAAGCGACACTGGGGCTTTTGGGAGACGACCCATCTAAATACAATCAACGGGGTCCCGACATCCATGTGGCAGTGGCAGAGCGCTGGACAAAGATTTTGCAAGATGGACTGCCGATAGACCAAAAGCGCGTTCTCCTGGGAAAATATCCAACAATAGGAAACTGTCCTCTTACCAAAGCGCCGAAAGTTCAACCAGAAATAAAATCGGCCTTGACACAGTTGGCGATTAAGAAAGACGCGTATCAGTACGCCGCTCAAGATCAACTCGGAGCTGGCATCAACGCTATTGGCGCAGCACTAACGGAAGTACTGAAAGCGGAAGTGAGTACCGACCCAGAAGTTGACACGCAAAAATTTATCGAACAGCTGGCCGATGCAGGCAGAATTTTATCTGACCTACATCATGAGATGACAAAAACAAGAAAATCTTTCATGATTCCGGGATTAAACCCCATTGTCAAAAATATTGCCAACGACAGTCCACGTGATGCATGGCTATTTGGAGAAAAGTTTGCAGAAAATCTCAAGGCGGCCAAATCCATGGAAAAATCATCTAAAGATCTGACTAAACCGACTGGATATCAACGAAACTTCGGGAACGCACTGCGCGAAGGAAATCGCAGGTTTGCATCATCCTACTCAAGACCAAACAATTTTTTGAGGGAACAACAGTCGGAGAAGTTAAACTGGCGCCGTCCCTCCGGAGCGAGTCACCGGGGGACTCAGAGGAAGGGACCGAAACCGAAAGACTTCCGGAACAAGGACAATCGTCGACACAAGGAATAGACCCGGTGAGAATCGCAGGACGTGTGCGAAATTTTTTCTCTGTGTGGAAAAAATTGACCAACGATCTCTCCATTTTACAATCGGTACAGGGTTATGTTATTCCTTTTGTAAGTCAACCAGGTTCACAAGTTGAATACAGTCAGCCAAGATTAACAAATCAAGAAATTATTGCTTGTGAAACAGAAGTTGGTAAATTACTCAAAAAAGGCGCAATATCTAAATGCGAGCCGTGCGAAAAACAATTTGTTTCGTCATACTTTCTCGTGCCAAAACCTAACGGTGATATGCGCTTTATTCTTAACCTGAAAAAATTGAATATGTTTATTTCAGCACCGCATTTTAAAATGGAGGACAAAAAGACAGCGATTCGACTATTGCGAAAAGACATTTTTATGGCGACAATAGACCTGAAGGATTCGTATTTCTTGATTCCGGTTGACGAATCTAGTAGAAAATATCTTAGATTCATTTATAAAAACACGTTATACGAGTTTAATTGTATGCCGTTCGGGCTATGTACAGCACCGTACGTGTTTACGAAACTCATGAAACCAATAGCGCAAAAATTGAGATCCAAAGGATTTGAATCTGTCGTCTATCTAGACGACATTTTGTTATTTGGAGAGTCAGCACAAGAATGCCGAAAAAATATTCAAGAGACTCGGAAGTTAATTGAAAAAGCCGGACTAATATTAAACATGGAAAAATGTGTCCTTGAACCATCGAAAGAAGTGAAATTTTTGGGTTTCATTTTTGATTCGGAAAAATTCTGTCTTAGATTACCACAAAGCAAGAGAAATCAAATATATGATCTCGCGAGAAAGTTTCAAACCATCAGTCATTGTCAAATCAGGAAATTTGCCGAATTTATTGGAATTTTAGTAGCTGCCAGTCCCGGGGTTCGATATGGGAATTTATACATTAAGAATTTTGAAAGAGAAAAATTTTTAGCTTTGCAAAAAACAAATGGAAATTACGATAAAACCATGGTAATATCGGACAATCTAATCCCAGACTTATAGTGGTGGACAAGAAATATAAAAAAGTGCGTCAACCCGATAAGAGAAGACCATTTTGAGATGGAAATCTTCAGCGATGCCTCGTTAACAGGCTGGGGAGTAGCTTGCGAGGAAAATCGGTCACATGGGTTTTGGAACATGGAAGAGCGAAAAGAACATATTAATTATCTCGAATTAAAAGCGGTATTTTACGGACTCAAATGCTTTGCCAAGGATAAACATTCGTGTGAAATATTGCTTCGTGTCGATAATACGACGGCGTTATCGTACATAAACCGTATGGGTAGCATTCAGTTTCCAAAGTTGTCAAATTTGGCAAAGGAAATCTGGCAATGGTGCGAGATTCGCGACTTGTGGATTTTCGCTTCATACATTAGTTCTGGCGACAATAAAGACGCAGATGAGGAATCGAGAGTCAAACAAAACGAAACCGAATGGGAATTAGCTAGCTGGGCATATAATCAAGTAGATACAACCTTCGGGAAATTCGACATAGATTTGTTCGCATCGAATGTAAATGCAAAGTGCAGAAAATTCGTCTCATGGCACAGAGACCCAGAGGCGTGCGCGGTAGATGCTTTTACCATACCGTGGACAAATTTATATTTCTACGCTTTTCCACCATTCGCTGTCATCGTTAGAACAATTAGAAAAATAATTGCTGAGAAAGCAAACGGGGTGTTGGTTGTGCCTTTCTGGCCAACACAGCCGTGGTACCCCCTGTTTCAGAAATTGTTGGTGAGCCAACCGATCCTTTTTCATTCAGAAAATGATTTGATAATTGATAATTGCAGGCAATTCCATCCGTTGCGAACCTCGCTTTCCCTGGTTGTCGGGAAGTTATCGGGCAAGCGTTTGTCATGAAAGGCGTTCCTCAGGAGTCCGTACAGGTTGTGATGGCATCGTTGTCGGAAGGAACCATTAAGCAATACCGGAAGCCATTAAGCCTCTGGTGGGATTTTTGTCAAAGGAAGAGAGCCAACCCTTTCCAGGCTCCAGTTTCATCTGTTCTCGAGTTTTAACCGTCTCTTTATCCCACGTAAAAACTTATGGGACGTTAAACTCGTATAGATCAGCTTTAGCGTTAATAGTTATAGGCGATATAGGGCAACAGCCCGTTATAAAGAGATTCTTTCGAGGTGTGGCTCAGCTACGCCCGCAATCAGCAAAATATGAAGAAATTTGGGACCCTGACCCTGTTTTATGTTATCTAAAAACTCTTTGGCCGCACGACACTCTGTCGTTTGAGGATTTGACAAAGAAACTAGTCATGTTATTAGCGTTAGTGACAACACAAAGAGTGCAAGCACTGTCAAAAATTAGATTAAGCTGTATCGATAAGACTGACTCAGAGATTAAAGTCAAGATCATAGATCGTATAAAAACTTCGGGACTGGGGAGAAAGCAACCCTTATTGTGTCTGCCGTTTTTTGAAAAACAACCTAAGTTGTGTGTAGCTACGGTCTTAGACTGTTACATCAAGCGTTCGGCAAGTTTGCGACCTAATAACGAAGATTTCTTACTGATAACATGTAAAAAACCTCACCGTGTGGCAACAACGCAATCCATACGAAGGTGGATAAAGGAAGTGACGGCCAAAAGTGGCATTGATACAAATACTTTCGGTTCACACAGTACTAGACACGCGGTTACCTCCGCGGCATATCGCAGAGGTGTAGACATCGAAACAATCCGAAAAGCTGCGGGTTGGACGGAAAAATCGAGGGTGTTTGCGCGATTCTATAATCGACCTCTGATAAAAAATATAAAGATATCCAAATCCATAATTACTTAAGTACAAGAATGGCTGTGGGACAGATGTTGTCAATGTCAACTTAAAGTATATAATTATTATTGTACGCACCAAATTATCCTTAAATACAAATTGCATAAAACTTTGAACAACTACCATTGATCTAGAGGACAAGACGACGTAGCATAATTAGACGATCAAACGAACTTACCTTAAGTGATGTTCGATCGTGATTATGCTAGGCGTCTTGTCCGAATAGATCAAACCCTCCCTGTTTCTTCCCCCCCCTTTTTTTTTTTTGATCTATTCAAGATGCAATTTGTCGGCTTTAAAATGTAATGGTGTCGGGGCATAAGGCGCAGGGGCTTCTGGGGAGAGTGGCACCGCCATCTAGAGGCGTAGGTGCGAATTTTTGGTTTAATTTAAAAATCTGTGACGGATCGAGCAACTGACGTTACTACCATTGATCTATTCGGACAAGACGCCTAGCATAATCACGATCGAACATCACTTAAGGTAAGTTCGTTTGATCGTCTAAGTTTACGTTGTCTCGCACGAGATGTTTGGGAATACGCGCGTACGTCTGACAGAGATAGAAACAGTCAACGTCGTGATGTCTACCCATGCAAAAGTAGGCTCTAATATTGTCCTGCTTCTCGCACGCCACATCGTCAAATATGATTATTGAGTTGGGCCGTGCTTCTTCCGGTGTAATCACTTGCTCACGCTCGGTAAACGCAAAATACTCCATATTCTCAACATGGTCCAACAATTGCTTCAACAATTGGTATTTAGGTTGGTTGAGACATTTCGAGTAGATGTAGATATTTTCAAATCTGAGTCCGTTGGGATGGGTTATAAGTGTGAGCAACGCATTAGTTTTACCACAATTCGACGGTCCACAGAATATTGCACGTACACTATTCGGGAGTATTTCACCGTGCCGTTTGTGCCTTTTGACATTTTGCCCCGAAAGTTTGTCAAAATTCATCACGGGAAGCTTAGTAGGTTGTTTCTCAAACCGCATCTCGGACATGACTGATCGGATTTGCTATAAATACCCCGTTTTAAAGCACTTTTCTCCAGTCAACGCACGAACATGATCGCGTACAGAGGTAAACGAAGCAGCAGGCGGCAACATCGTGGCAAGGGTCTGGTGAATAAAATCATCAACAGTCTTCCAGTTGAATTGCATCTACCTGATTATCAGTACTGTGGGCCTGGTACAAAATTAACAAAGCGACTCGCACGGGGTGATTCGGGAATCAATCTTCTCGACGCAGCTTGCAAGGACCACGACATTCCTTACTCGCAGAATCGTGAAAATCTTGAAGTTAGAAACGAGGCTGATAGGGTGTTGGCTGAGAAAGCTTGGAAACGGGTTCTCCCAAAGGACGCAAATTTGGGTGGGAAGGCAGCCGCTTGGGCAATAGCTAATACAATGAAAGTAAAATCAAAACTCGGAATGCGAATTCGAAAGTCAAAAAATGTGACCTTGAGAAAAATTATAAATGCTGCAAAACGTTCTAAGGTTCCAAGTAACGATGCAAAAGTAGCTACCGAATCTGCGCTGAAGGGAGCTGAGAACGCCCTTAAAAAAGCGGGTGGTAAATGTAAAGTGCGAACACCTCACGTCGTACCAGTACCTTCAAAAGTCGGTGGTTTTCTACCGTTTCTGATTCCTCTTTTCGCTGGACTTAGTGCTACAGGCGCGTTAGCCGGTGGTGCGGCAGGTATAGCAAAAGCTGTGAACGATGCAAGTGCTGCTAGACGAGAACTGGGAGAGAGCAAACGACACAACAAAACTATGGAAGCTATCGCGTTGGGCAAAGGGCTTCATATGAAACCGTACAAAACAGGTCTTGGTCTCCATATTTCAAAAAACTAGATGCGATGCTACCACGTCGAGCGTTGACTGATTGGGACTTGTTGAAGTATGCAAAAATCTTTAAGGTTCCGCATTTCCGCGGTGTTTTCATGCGAAACGAAATGCCCGAAAACGGTCCACGGAAAAACAAGTCAGCTGTAATCAACCTTGACGACAAAGCCGGTCCGGGAACACACTAAGTGGCATACAAGAAACGCGACAATAATATCGATTACTTTGACAGTTTCGGCAACTTTCAACCACCCTCAGACCTCATGAAATACCTCGGCGTTGGTAGTGTTAGATACAATCATGAAAGGTACCAGGATTATGACACATTTGAATGCGGACACTTGTGTCTGAAATTTCTAAGTGGTGAGCTATATAAACATGGTGCATGATTCATCAAAGTCAGTCTACCACTCGCAGTCATGGATAATTCGTTAAAGTTAACGATTTCGGGAACCTCTTAGATTCTCGAGGCACAATATTTCCCACCGATTGAACTTGCTCGTGATAAAAGTTATGCTCTTGGCTTGGTAGAATTGTTAACCTTTAATTCGATTCCCAACGTTGATGTTGGTCACAACAAAATTTACGTAGCCGATAAAGTGATCACCATACCTACCGGCAGCTACGAGATCGAGGACATAGAGAAGTATCTCCAAAACGCGCTAAGAAATACAGATATCAGGCTCGCCATCAAACCCAACAATAATACATTACGCAGCGAAATCACATGCAACCACACGATTAACTTTGAGCCCAATGATTCCATTGCTCAACTTTTGGGATTCACACCACGTGTATTGGAGGTTGATAAAACTCATGAATCAGACGTGCCTGTAACTATACTCAAGGTCAACGCGTTGCGAGTCGAGTGTAGCATTACAACGGGTGCCTACGTCAATGGACACAAAGTACACACTATTCACGAGTTTTTCCCGACTGTCCCACCAGGATATAAGATCGTGGAAGTACCGTCGCACGTCATTTACCTTCTGATCACCGTCAGGACCATAGATCACGTTCAGCTCCGGTTAGTGGATCAAGACGGAGACCTGGATAATTTTCGTGGAGAAGTTATTACTGTGAGACTACATATCAAATCGCAATAAACGATGGGAATTATATATAACAGACTGTCAAAGAGTAGGTATATCAGTAAGTCGGCATGCCCCGATCAAGTCAGTCATTGATCGATTCTTGAACCGTTAACACCTCGAAACGTGGAGTTCCTGATAGCTCTGGGTCTGAAACTGACCACTTTTGGAAGAGGAATTACCGACAACTAAAAATCTGATTTTGCTGTTTTATCATCTGCTACATACCATGGAGGAAGAAATCTTAAACATTCAAACACCAGTCGTCTTTGACGAATCCGTTGCGCATTATGAGATTCACGCTCGCAAACCTTACGCCTCGTTAACTTTCAACAACAGCGATGAAATTCGAGTCACCGTTCAGCATCAGGTTTTATGCACATTACCCAGCAAAAGTTCGGTACATATCCATGGACGACTCCTCAAACCTGATGGTACAGCTACTGTGAACACAGAGCTTGTAAACAACGCGATCTGTCATCTGTTTGAAGAAATTCACTGCGAAATTAATGCAGTTGACATTGATAGAAGCAAGAACGTTGGCTTGACAAGTCTCATGAAGGGTTACGCTTCCCCGCACCCTGGTTAGACTTGGCTGATGGAGAACGCTGGATGGCTTGATGTAGAAGAGAAGAAAAAATTAACCGATGCCGAGGGTAATTTTGACGTACTGATACCGTTCAGCATGATATTGGGTTTCGCTGAGGACTACCGCAAGATCGTTGTCAACGCTAAACATGAGTTAATTTTGACGAGATCAAAAACTGACGTCAACGCTATCATGCAGACTCAAGAGGAGGAATTCAAAATCACGATCAATGCAGTGGAATGGCTAATACCGTATTTGAAACTCGCGGATCAGAAAAAGTTGACCTACTAAATTTCATTCAGAAAGATCCACCTATTTCGATGAGCTTCCGCAGTTGGGAATTGTACGAATATCCCTTACTTCCCACAACATCGAAGCACGTTTGGACTGTGAAAACTTCCACCCAGCTTGAAAAATCTCGTTACGTCCTTTTGGGTTTCCAAACAAGTAGAAAGAACAAGACCGGCAAGAACGCAAGTCATTTCGATCATTGCAATATCACGGACGTCAAGCTATTTTTAAACTCTCCATCTTATCCGTACGGTAACCTGAACCTCAACATGAGTCGTAATCTGTACGCACTCCTGTACGATATGTACGCAAACTTCCAAGCTACCTACTACGACAAGAACCCCGAGCCGTTGCTGACAAAGAGTGAATTCCTTCGAGACGTCCCCTTATTCGTTATCAACTGTTCAAAACAAAACGAATCTTTGAAGTACGGACCTGTCGACATCCGTCTTGAATTTGAAGCTAAAGCCAACTTTCCCGCTGAAACATCGGCGTACTGCTTGATTGTTCACGATCGTATTGTCGAATACAACCCGCTCAGTGGTGGAGTGACAAAGTTGGTATAAAAGCTGACCCGTTCCCACCATCTCGCACAGTTCAAAGATGGAGCTTATCGTTGACATACAAGGCTTTCGTAGACCTTTCAACAATACCTTCACATTGAAAGAATTGGCTATAATTTCAATCTACTCGGAAGCATCTGCATCAATGTTTTTCTTTAAGCCACCTTACGAATGGGATTGTCTGGACGTGAAATACAAAAGCCAAAATTCTTGGTTAGAACGCGATTTTCACGGTTTACCTTGGAGCTGTGGAACCATACCGTTTGAGGAAGTTGAATGGACCATTGAAGACAGGCTGTGCAAAGCTGAAACCGTGTACGTAAAAAGAGAAGAAAAACGAGAATGGTTGCTCAAAATTGTCCCGAAAGTTCAAATCATCGATATGCTGGACTTTGACTTTCCGTCGCTTCAAACCTTGCAAAAAACTTCAGCTGTGTCTCTAAGATGCGACGTTCATACAATACCGAACGCAATTTGTGCAGCACACAACGTTTTGATGCTTCAAAATTGGCTACAAAAACATCATACTGTTCGGATGGCGAGGGTGTACGATTTGTGTTACTGCGCAGAAGCGTCTACAAGAACGGTCCCGCATTCCTGGCGAATATATCATCCTGGTTATGATACTGTTGAATAGAATTATTGTACTATCGTTGTGAAGTAATTGTCAACTGTATCCTAAAAATTGTACTCAGTAAAACTGTTTTTTAAGGAATATTCATGAAATAATTTTACACCTTCACCTTCACCTTAGCTCTTAAGAGAGAATTTTTTTCAATGCAAAGCTTATGTAAGATTCAATCTTGCTCTCCATCCTTGACCGAGCTGTACTCAAACTGAGTTATGTTTTGCATTCCTAGAGCGATAGTAACCCAACACCGCAGATCCTTGGCTCTGAATATATACTACCGCAGCTATCGGTCGACCTTGCACTCTGGTCTTGTCTGAACCCGTCCAAAATTCATCGTAGAGTTCACATTACAGTTACAAGACGCAAACGCAGCTCGAAACCCTCCATCGTTGCTTAGTGGTGTTCGAAGTAGCATATTCTTAGATTTCAAGACTTAATTCTAGATACAATTACAAGGTACAAAGCGCACGTAGGATTAAAGGTATAAAAGATGGTTAGACGATAAATGAAAAAATATTCATAATTTCAATCTTTTTTTTTTTGTTTATTGAACGTAAGTCTTCCACAGGACACTGAATATTTGAATGTGATACTCAGATTATACGTATACGAATTCAAGTTGACCGTACGGTCCGCCAAGATAGCGTAGATGCAACCGTCTCTCGTTACTGGCTGTCGTCACCTTCTGGAACAAATCTTCATCTTTTTGGAGGGCCTTGGTCAGTCGGTTCGGTTGAAAAATCGTGAAAGAGTCCTCCAAGTCCAGAACGATTTTATCACCAAATGTCTTTTTAACCCGACGAACGCCACTGACTCGCTATTCGAAGTATACTACGAGGTCCGAAAGCATTTTCAAGGGCAGAAGTGTCTCCAGGCGAGCGACTTCGTTCAATTTTGAAAAGTCCATGATCGTTACTGTCGGGTTGTATGTGCTCAAAATGTCTTGTGAGTTGATTGAGGTCAGATCTGATTTTCAGCAGATGTTTTACTTCTCCAATATTCTTGATGAGCAGTTCTAGTCGTTTCTTCAATTCACGTTGTTGTTCCAAAGCACTTCTCATTTGCAAGAAGAAGAACAGCTTCAGACTGACGATGAAGTTTTCACTTTTGACTTATATAACGTTCCCCCACCATATAATTTGAAATTTGGTGGAGGGTAAGGAATGTCACGTAATTGATATCAAATACATATGTTTGTGCATGCGCGCGCACCTTTTAGCATTCTTAGAGCGATAGTAACCCAACCCCGCAGATCCATGGCTCTGAATGTACCGCGGCTATCGGTCGACCTTGGATATCAAACCGACATCCGAGTAAGTGAAAAACAATTCTCAGAACCATTAATCTTGGAATGTCACGTGGTTGATAAGGTGGGAAAAGAATGTGGGGGTGGTTGATGTTACACATCAGCAGTCCTACCGTGGGAAAGAAATTCGGAGTGGTTAATGTTACACATCAGCAGTCCTATCGTGGGAAAAGAATGCGTGACGGTAAAAAGGTTTTCGCCTCCGCTGCGCCCTCTACCGTTGGCAGGCGAGCACTACAGACTTTGACCCTCAGTCAGTAAGATTGTCGGTAAAACAGCATCATTTCGACCCTCAACTGATAAGAATCGCCGGCAAAGCAGTGCGATTCTTACCTTCGACCGATACAACTGTCGGTAAGATTGCACGTTTTTGACCTCAAGTCGGTACGGCAGAGCACGTTTCATCTGACGAGAGTGGGGGTAACCTTCAAGGGCTTGCGTCCGGGATTTGCGGAGCGGTTCGGTCGGTAAAGAAGGTGTTTGTACTGAGAACTCTCCTTGCTATACTACTACCAATCAACTAGAAATCTTACCTGACGACACGGTGAGGTCGGTGATCCGGTCTCCGAACTCTGCTAGTCTGCTTATTCTCAGCTCAACCCATGCTCAACCCGCCAGGAGACAGCTTCACTACTATCTTGCTCTCGTTTTGATTTCCTCCGGTTACCTTCCCTTTTTCCTTCATCGCTATCGCTATCGTTTGTTCTATCGCTACCGTCTTCTCACAACTCGCCTGCCGTTTGCATTATCGTTTATATCGTTCCTCTCCTTTCAATCACCTTCCTTCTTACCCTTTTCTTTGCCACAGACAAGTTTAATTTAAATTAGAATCAGTTCTTGTGTGCCTGAGTCATCAGCTAAGGTGTGGCTTCTGCCTTTGTATTGTATCGTTACGAAGTTGCTCATAAATTCTATTTTTTTTTTCTCGTATTCATGTTTCTTGGCTGCATCGTGTGATGCCAGTTTTCGATAGAATCATGGTCCACGACTCTGAGTCGCGTTAAGTCGTGTGACTGCATGGTTTCAATAGTTGACTAATTCCGTGTCTTTGAGCGACCTTGCAACTACCGAATAAGTAATTCTTTCATATTTGTGAATTATTCCGATTATCTCTAAATTTCTATTAGTCTGCTTCTGTAATTTCAACCGTATCTTGAGCTGTATTGACCAAGCAGATTATAATTGTCCATATCTGTCCGCTCCATCATACATTTGTGGCGGTGCCCGTGTTGATTATTACGAATTTCGAGTCTCAGTATATGTATTTCCAATAAAGCCGATACTATTTTACCCAGAATTTCAGCACTTTTCTGGTAATTCCTAATAATAATATTACCCAGAAGATACGATTGTGTAATAATTTGAAATCCTGCATTATGCCTGTGAGATAGTGGATAATTTTATTTCCTAAAGAAACTCGAGAAGAAAGTGAACCATATATTATCATCGAGAAACTTTTTGTAATAAGAATCCACATACTGACTGGTAATTTGCGGACACCGAGTAAGCTTTGTCGATAATTTTTAGTCGGAATTATAGGAAATCGTATTTTTTTGATGTTATTCATGACAAAATAAATATTTTTTGCTATTTTGACCAAGAAATATTGTCAAATTGTACGCAATGCCCACAAATTACCAGTCAGTACTGGAATTTTTGTCACAAAAAGTTTCTCCGTATATTAATAATGATATAACTAGCAATTCGGACTCGCGTCAATTTCTTTTCATGCGCAATAGCAGATTATAACTATGAGTATCATTTGATAACAGTAGTATGTTCAGCCGACAGGATAAAAATTGACTTTACGGATAATGTTGCGTTGGAAACAGGATCTACTAATCTGCAAGCTATGGGATGATTTCCCTTGAAAATCAGTTATTAACAAGAGATGTGGATTTTTCAATAATGTTATTCATATAATTCTGAACATTACAAAATTTGCCCTGTGAAAACCAGATTTCACCTGTACTTTGTAGCACTTTGAGAAACTACGAATTGACAATAATTAATATATAGCATTTCAACAATTGAAAAGAAAAATATGATTTGATAAGTACTTCAATATTTATGTCGAAGGTAAAATATATTTTTCGTCATATTTCCGAAAAGTTGTATTACTGTATATATCAGTGATTACTGTAAGACAATGTTAACAGCTTGTCAGACTTTTATTCTTCATTCCAGTTAATTTGTAACGAACCTCATGATAGATTCATTTTCATATGTATTCAAGAACTTGCGCAATTTTTCTTAATTAAAACCCAATTACCGCTTCCAAATTTTTGGAAAACTCTTAAATTAGGCCTTCGACATATCTTCAACGTGCTTCTAGCAAAGAGAAAGATGTTTCAGAAATTTTCGGTCATTTTCAAAACTTGAGACATCAAATTTTTTCAATTCAGAATTTCAAAAATGCTCAACAAAGCAATAAGATACTTCTTCATCGGAACATTCCTGAAACGACTAGAACTGAAAATGAAATAGTTCAAAAAATTTTCAAAATATTTACCGATCGAAATTGCTTACGTAAAAAACTTCGAAAAAATAAATTGAGCATCTTAGAGATGCGACTGTCGCCTATAAAAGATTTTATATTTTCAGGTCAATATAAACGATACAGATGCATGTACTTGATTGACATTTATTTTTTCGTCGCATAATTTCGGCATACATAATATTAATTGTACGGGATTTTCTCAACTTTTCAGTTTCACGATGACAACGGCACGTTACCAACGTTTTGCACGCGATACATAGTTGTTGGTTATGCAGAACTTCTTTTACCGACGTGATCAGCTGCTTGGTTGATAATACGTGAAAATGTTAATACCCCCAAACTCGGCCAGACCCGGCAAACTGTTACGAAAAATAACCCAGGGTTATAAGTCTTTATAGGTATGTCCTCAGTCAACGTCATAAGCATCATCTAGGAAGGACAATAAAAAATGAAATTTTAATAAATTAAGTGTATAAAAAAGATCAGAATTTGTGAAGAAAGCATGCAGATATATAACCGAAGAAGAAAAAATCGTACTTGCTTTATTCACATATACAAAAATCATGGCTTGCTTTATTTCGAGACCTAGTGCAATACTTCGTGCAATATCTATATCTACTCCATTACTACTATGTTAGTAATCCATGTTCATTTCTAGGTCCCTGATACAGTTTTTCCAAGGAAATACGTAATTGAATGGTAAGTTTATTGGTCTTCATGAACTAGTGCATTGTACAATAAAACATAGTTGAAGATATTGAAATGAATCGTGTACGATACTGTGCAGTATCGCACGGTCTTATCCAGTCGATAAAGGGTGAACGATCATTATCGTATACGATTATCTAACCTAAGGTCAAAAATACAGTTCTATATATCGCATTCGATATTTCAGACATCTAGCATGCGCTATTTAGGGTCCTCAATTCAGAATAGAGCCCCTGATCTGTGTATAATAGAGAACGAAATCATGAGAAATAAGGGTTCCGCTACAGCGGCGCTGTCGTCACTCTGGACCGATAGCTATATGTATAATAAATGTATAGTCTCCATGATACCGCACTTATTTACGTTTATTATAATTATTATAATTTTGGTCACTATATCACTGTATTACTATATTTATAGGATCAGAACGTCCGGAGCGACGCTGGTGATAAAACCGTGCACTATTAAATCTGGGAGTTTCGTGGACGCTTTTTCTGCCTCTCCGCATTAGAGATTGGACTCCTGTACTCTAGTCTCCACGCTTTCGTATTTGAGAACAACAATTCATACCGCTGTTACGTGCCAGCCGGTATCCACGGCGGCATCCTCTCTGCGCCCTAGCTTACCAGCGTGCAGTTACCATAAGAGAGCCTTACGTGCTCTTACCAATAGTTGTAGATTAATACCAACACACATAGTTACCATCGTAACGTCCAAATTCTTATATCGATAGTTCTCATACGCTAGATTCACCGTTATTTCATCAGTCAAATTCATAACATAGGTATATGATATATATATTTTTTTCTCATTTAACCATTATACCTTTCAACATTAGCTTTCACATAAAACCTTTGATTTACGATCCCAACCGCAATAACCCAAAGTAATAAACACCTACAATAGTTAAGATAATCGAGTAGACTAAACACCGGAAACGTGGGAAGAGAAATCATGGATAGCTCACAGAGACAGAAGCCCTTATTCTCAGAATTCAGGACAGCGGCTTCACTTTAATGACGATAAGACAAATTAGCGCTTCGCCGCTTGCTTCCCTAAACCAACCACCTCGCGCTAATCCACCACCGAGATCTCATGCACTAACCAGAAACCTTACCCCCAATTATTTCATCATCCTTAACCAATCATCCGAGACCCGCGAGAAACCGCGACTCCTTTTGAACTCCTACTACTTTCCCTCCAATTCAACCCTTCCAGAGAACATAAAAACAAATAGAAGAACTTCAGACATCATAGAGTACATAAGAGAAGATTTAGACATCATAGAGGGTGGATCAGAACTTTACCGAAATCCTAGAATCAGATCACATTATAATTAATTCAGAATCTCCGAGACTTATTAACAGTTTGTGACTGCGATAGTGACTAACATCAGCTTGTACCACAATTGTAAACCTACCATTGAGAACTAGAAGGAGTTTGTTAATAAATGTGCAGTTAACCCAAGTGTTGTTATAAATAATTATTTCAATAACGCGTAGTGATAACGCACGAGCCTTACCTGACAAACTCTTAGAATTGTAGGCGAGTTGAACGAGAAGATCTGAGGAGCTGATCAGCGGATTCCCGAGATTTACATATACTAACTACGTAGGTCAGGAGAATAATTTTAATCACGCAGCGAATCAGAATCGACTCGAAACGTTCCTCTCTGAACGTATACGTAACACCGCAATGTGTTGGCTTCAAAAAGACGTGAATCTGAATTTTTATTAGAAGAGAATTTTACAACAAGTTCGACTGATTATTCGATCGCGCCTTTTCGCTCGTCGACTAATCATGGGAATCAGATGCGTTTCTCGTGCGAGAATTTCACCAACGGTATATTATAGAAAAGTGAAGTACTCCTAATGTGCTTTAGCCTTTAGTTCATAAGTCAATTTTCTAACTAAAACGTAAATTATGTTTGAAGGCGTCTTTTTTGCGTTGACTTCATACTTTTCGGTTCTAAGTGAAAGTGCGGCATTTGCTAGCCGACGCGGGTATAAAACTTGCGGGATGCTTAACAGTGATGACTCGACCCTCGGTGACGCAATGAGTAGGTATATATCATTCTAGGGTGTCATTTTTTTCAGTTTTCTCTAAAATTACATGAGAGCAAATGACGATACTGGTAAATAAATAAAAGAAATTGAAGAGCAAATAGAACGATATGCACTCGGGACGAATTATCATTTTTGTCGTCGCAGGTATACTTGGGGACAATGAATCTGAGACGCGTACTGAGACGGCTAATTTTTTACACTACACAGTTATGTTGGCAATACAGAGAAACCTACGGCGCCACAGTCGGCCGAACGCGGAACAAACTCAATCTCAATAAACATAACATAACCCATGACCGTCGAATCTAACCTTAGAATACCGCAGAGATAATGACTTGTTACGTTGACTGAGGATATAGGTATATAATCCTCAGTCAACGCTTGTTAGTTTGACGCGTATTGTTAGATTCGACGGTCATGGGTTATGTTATATTTATTGAGATTGAGTTTGTTTCCCGCTCGGCCCACTATAGCGCTGTAGGCTTCTCTGTGTTGCCAACATAACTGTCTAGTGTAAGAAATTAGCCGTCTCAGATTTATTGTCCTCGAGTGTACGTGAGTTCAAATTTGCCGCGACTCAACCCTCAGCGACGTAATGAGTTCCTATCATTTTTACCACTTTTCTTGAAAATTACTAGGGAGCAAGTATCAAAATTGGATGACACGTGATGAACAATCGAGGAGCACTTGAAAGCAATTGTCACTTGGACCGAATCGACATTTTTATATTTTCTCTTTCGGATACGATTTCGAATCCGCCGCTCGTCGATATAACCTAAAGACCAGTTGCTCTGGTTTTTCACGATTTTCTCAATAACGTGACAGGAGCAAATAGCTAAATTGGTAGGTTGCGTTTAAACAGTCGCGGAGCAATTAGGAGCAATATGCACTAGGGTGGAATTATTATGTTTTTGTCAGGTATGTACGTGAGCTTGAACTTGCCGCGACTTGCCTCTCGGCCACACAATTATGAGTTGGTATCATTTTTCACAGTTTTCTCGAAAACTATGAGGGAGCAAATTACGATATTTGCGGAGCAATTACAACCAGTCTAGGAGCAATTATTAGAAATTATCAGATTTTCCATATTCCTTCATTCGCTTAGACGACATATTAAATACAATTTGATCACACTCCGCCTCGTGAAAAGCCCCTTTTCGGTTTTTCTCCATTTATTTGACACTATGCAAAAGCAATCTACAAAAATAATAGAATAATTTGGAAAAATTAAGAAGCACTTGAAAAGAAATGTCATTTCTTTTGAATAACCATCTGTTTGTTCCACATATTAGTTTGAATTTGGCGCCATTTTACCGGGGCTTGAGTACGCAAAACTTTTTTTTTTTTGAATTTTCTTGAAAACTGTGTGGCAGTAAATATCAAAAGTTAGGAAGCAAGTAAGAGCAATTAAAGAGCAATTATTTGCTACATGAAAGTCTTTGGAAATACGCGAAACACCCAGCGGTTCCCGGTATATAAATACATTATGCAACAAGAGAATAGGCGACTTTTATTCCTGTCTTGCATACAGGAATTTATTTCCAATTTAACTCTGGCCACATTATCGGCTTGAAAAATGGGATTCGATTTTGCAATGTCGTGTTATAAAATTCCGAATAGTGATTATTGATGGCAAATTGAATAGTGAAAAATGCATAGTAGCATACGGATGTTGGTTGGCGCGAGCGGGTCGGGTGCAGCGGGTCACGCAGGGGAGGGGGCTTCCCCCTATCTAGAATAAATACTTTGAATGTGCAATATCCAACGTTACGACGTTCAGTTACAATAAAAGTAATAAAATAGTTGTAAAACTTGTCGGGACAACTTTGACTTGCAGTTATTATAGTTATTTTAAGAAATGTATGATCCAAAATATTTAAATAAACCGGTAAAGGTATTTTGTGTATAACAAATCATAATAATTTTTTCTATTATGTGTGAGTGTCATCATTTTGTTAATCTAAAGATTATAAGATTATTGAAAGTTTGTAATAACACAGAAAGAAATAGTTCAAAATTGAAAAAGAAGAGAGATAAGCTGTAGAAAAATTGACAAACTAATTTACAGGATAAAAGTATAAGAGGGAATCATATGCTCCTTTCGTCCCGTTTTTCAGGTAAGCGATTTGAATGACGAAAGTTAACATTTCGGTTCAGTCGGGAATAAATGCAATTTTTTTCAATTTTCTCGAAAATCATATGGGAGCAAATTACAAAAGTTAGAGAGCAATCAAGAGCAATTAAGGAGTAATTATTTTGCGTTCAATTTTTTGAGACATTCGATGGCCGCAGGCCAACTTCACATAGGTTCTAAAATCTTTTTTCGTGTCAGAAGCACTGATATCGGTGGGTGCAGCTAAATTTCTTTGTATTACAAAGATACATACGGTCAGGGCCGTAGCAACCTTACAGATTACAATCGTTAATGAAAAGAAAGCAAGTGGCAAACGTATAAAAAAACATAATTACACTCGTCAATGTCCCTTTACTTCTGAAAGTCGCATATCTTTGCAACATCATGCCTAATATATTTTTTTCTGGTATCTGAAGCTCAAGACAGAGCTTGAGGTTGCAATAGTTTTTGACACAGTATTGAACGCGATCGTCTTTCCGCAAAGCGGTAAAATCTTGGCCACATTCAAACGGTGGACACAGAAATTGACGCGACGTGACATCCTAACTTTTCGCAGTTCCTATACCAAGCATCATTCACAAAGAATATCCGCATCTGGTGGAAAATATATCTAGTAGGAGGCAAATACGCCTGGAACATGACCGCACGAGTGATTTTACAAGGTTTAGTGAGCTGAATATTGAATATCAATCTTCTTTATTTGCACACGAGTAATCTCACAAGGTTCCCTACAGTTTTCGACCAGTATCAAAAGGCACGCGTCAGCTTTGTTCAGACTGTGGCGGATTTAGCTTCGAGACCCCAAAACGTCGATTGTTTGGAAAATGCCGGCGTATTAGATTTGTTACGCCCGTTGCTTTCCGACGTTGTACCGTCGATCCAGCAAACAGCAGCTATTGCATTGGGCAGATTGGCCAACCACGATGATAGAGTAGCACAAGCAGTTATTAGGCGAGACATCATGCCACAGCTACTTAGGAACATTGATAAACAAAATGTAAGCATAATTCATTAAGCCATACTTCTTTGGCTTTGCGTACATTTTTTACTGCTCAGAACTAAAGGAGAAACTTGCCTTAGATAGAAATTTTTCAAAAAAGCTGCACTGTTCGTCTTACGAGCCGTAGCTAAACACTCCCCAGAAATGGCATCTGTGATCGTTCACGGAGGAGGACTCGAGGCAATGGTCATCTGTCTGGAAGACTTCGATCTAGGAGTTAAAGAGGCAGCTGCATGGGCTCTGGGATATGTGGCACGGCACAACAAAAGCTTAGCTCAGGCTGCTATCGATATTGGTAGTTGATATTGAATTATCGTGAGAAATTATTGAGCAAAGCTAACAGGTGTGACTCATTGTACATCCTTATTCTAATTCAACAATCAGGTGCTGTTCCACTTCTTGTTCTATGTTTACAAGAGCCTGAACTATGTCTGAAACAAATTAGTGCGTCTGCCCTCTGCGATATAAGCAAACATTCTGAAGATCTTGCTCAAATTGTCGTTGACGCTGGAGCTGTACCTTTTTTGGCAAAAGCTATTTCTAATCCTGATCCTAAACTGAAGGTTAGCTCATGAATTGACCAAACAAACAAGTATCGCAAACGTAAATTGAGATGATTATTATTTTAGATTAACATCTATTATCTTCTTCAGAGGCAAGTATTATCTGCTCTAAGCAGTATCGCTAAGCATTCTGTTGAATTAGCTGAGATTATTGTCGAGGCCGAAGTATTCCCAGATGTTTTAGTCCACATGGCACACCCTGACGATAATGTCGATAGAGCTGCGGCCAATCTTACCAGAGATGTGTGTAAACATACTCTGGAGGTGAGAGTAGGACAAATCATGTACACCAGTTTCTATGTGAATTGACATCCGCAATTCATTCTTTAGCTGGCACAGCTAATTGTCAACACTGGGGGTATTGGTGCGCTTGTCGAACTCGTCGGCACATCCAAATCAGATTCCAGATTACCCGCAATCATGGCACTGGGCTACATTGCTGGACATTCGGATCAGTTGGCAATAGCAGTTATTGGGTCCAAAGTAATTTGTTATAGGGTTGCAAAAACCTTCGATCTACTTCTGTTTTTTAGGTGTACCTAAATTTTCAGAATCTAAATTACAGGGTGTTGTCCAACTGGCTATAGTGCTTCAAGAAGAAACTGAGGATCACATTTTATCTATAACAGCTTGGGCCCTCGGTCAAATTGGGAAACATACTCCGGAACATGCCAAGGCTTTGGCCGTCGCTGATGTGTTTCGCAAGTTATTAGAGGTAGGTGGTTCAATGAAACTGCGTGAATGATGTTCGACCAAGCCTATTAGATTTTATTACGTATCACAGCTGTACATGGCACCTAGAAGTTCGGAGGATCTAAAAGCCAAGTGCAAAGGGACAATGAAACAAGTCTTGCAGAAATGCATGCACATTGAAGCTTTGGAGCCGCTTCTGTGCGACGCACCTCCCGAAATCCTAAAGTATATTATCGGCCAGTTCAGTAAAGTGAGTTCTGCAAATTTTTTGTTGGTAATTAACAGAAGGCTTGAGTGCAATAAAGTAGGGATGAAAGGGCTTGGTAATGGAATGAAAGACCTTGGTATGGATTTTAACAATGTAATATATTAAAGGTCATATCAATGGCTTCCTGTTTTGACATTTATATAATAATTTATAAATAATAAGTAGCTATAATACGGTATACAAAGTTCAACATGTAATCTGTTCCTACATTGCCAGATTTTTTATTTTTTATGATTATAGTGAATGATTCGTCTATAATTTTTTTGTAATATACCGAGGAATGTTTTCCTCTTCAATAATACAGAATTCAAAATTTTATGTATATTCATATCACTTTATACTTGATCAATGCCTCAATCAGGTTCTTCTTCTGTTTTTGTTTATTTATATTTAAAAAATAATATGAAATCGTTGTTAGTTTTTTTCTTTGAAAAATTTTCATCCGAGAGAAGCAGGTATAATGTATTATTATATCTAAATTTATGGTCTGTTATAAAAATCTGGTATCTTAGTAAAAATTGGTCAAGCAGTCCTGTAAGGCAAATGTATATAACTGTGTTTTTTTTCTTCTCATAATTTCGCTAATAGAAATTACCAAGTTATAGCGTTTCCTAATAATGATCTACAGTGATTACAATGCTGAGTATATGTTACAATTATTTATAGAAAAGGAAACCTTTGAAGGTCTTCCACGTATAATGCCAAATAAATTTGTCCCTGTGAGTTTTTCGACCGCTAGTATTTTCTTGAATACGGGAACGCTCCATTTATGTAGTCTCAATTTGTATTGTTTCATAGTTGCATCGTTTGGCATTGGTCTAATTCCTGCATTTACCGTGATCGAGGACATTTTCATGTATGAGTTGAAATATCTCCGCTTACTTTGTGTTAGAAATCGAATCTAATATAAGTTTGGAAGATGACAATTTTTTTTTATTCCGAAAATGTCATTTATAATTCACATTTATTAAATCAAGTTTTCTAACAGTGTTCCACCAATGGAAAAATAGAGCGAACTGAGAAAACATACTTTATTAAATGCAAAGTGATTGAACTTGTTATCTTGAACTTTTGACGTACATACAGTGTTATCGCGTCAATTACATCTTCACATAAGAATATTGACAGATAAGGCATTGCGTTTGATATTCACTCAATCATTTTCTAACTCTATACAGTACAAACCTTAATTTCTAATTTCAAGATTACAAACTACATCATTATTCTATGTAGCTGAGTTTTAAAATTTTAATAAGTTTGTATCAAGCTCGTAGTTCGTAGAAAAAAATGACTTACTGTTTTAGCAGTTTGTTTGAAAAGTAGCGTACCTATATATTATATATATGTTTCAGTTTTATAGACATTATTTTTACCTACATTTCTTATTATGCAAGTCCTCTCGGTTTTCTGTTGTTATTTTTTATTAATCTATTAGGATTATTAAATGCAATGGTATACATACGCACTTGATAACTTTCATGAAAAAAAATGGGGTCTAGTGATTGTTAGAGATTGAAAACTGCGTCTAGATATTGTTTATCTTTTCTCTTGATGCAGCTGTAGCAAATGGTCGAGCTTAAGAATTTTAAATATAAATACTTTCTAAATGACTTACTCCGGTTTGTCTCATCATGAAGTTGCGTTCACCTTAGATGAGATGTATTTGCATAGTTAGTCTACTCGGTTTAAAAAATTCTCATGAGAAGTGCATGATGCACAGTAAGTGCATCAATATAGATTTTAAGTGAAAAATGAAAAAATCGGAGCTAACAACTACAGATGAAAGTATAAAAATATGGGCAAAGTAAAACACGAAATTCAAATGCAAATGTAATCGTGATCTATTCAACGGGGTATTGTAAAGCCAAACTGACAATTTTAACTCAAAGAGTGACGATGACAAATACCTGGGCCAGAGCATGCATTCTGTCCAGGTAAGCCTGAAAATAATAAAGTAATATGAAATTAGTTGCAAGTAAAACATAAAAAATCGAATCAGTGAATTAGGAACCAACACTATTCAATGCATACGAATTCAATCATATGACTGAATTAAAATGACTTGAAAGGAGAGCAGAGTTGATGTTATAATATGCTAAATTAAAATCACATGTTGTTCGTTGGCCATTTACAGTACAATGTATGATAAACTTCCAACTAACGTTATCTATTTTACACAATTCTTATGTAGGTTTTCCTCTCTGATTACTTGATTTTATTTTTTTATTTTTCTAGTTTTGTTTAGTTTCGTTTATCTACAAACCTATGGAGATGATATACAGCCTTTTATTTTAAATACAATTGAAAGGAGTCACAACGGCAGCTACGGCAGTCAATGCATATAGTCTTTGGCTTTGTGTCAATAGGACGGTGATTTTTTTAGAACTCATTGATTGATTCTTTTGCTACACGTATCATTGTTACAATACTGTTTTTTTACAAATTCGTAGTTATGTATTTCAATAAGTGGCGACATTACAGACTTATGTTACTTTCACTTGAACTGATTGAATAGTAGCTTTGTATTTTGCAAGGTATATGCGTCGTATACTTGATAAATAAGGATTTCAACTCTAACTACGGCTAACAATACTCAATGAAAAAATATCAGGGCTGAAGCTTGAACAACTATGGATATACCAGAAGGGGTACATTGAAAAACATGACTTTTGTTCCTATGGCTCATAATTACCTTGCTCACATATGTATAGTAAATGTGCATAGTATTATAGTCATGTTATTGTTGTCATATATAGCGTGTGTAGTTAAATTTTATTTCTCTTCTTAGTATAGACGTTACTATTATTGCCAAGGCATAGAATGCGTCCAATACATAATTGTCTATATTCGTGATGAGAAGCCTAAAATAGTCGTCATTGTGATTATTTTCGAGCCGTATATTTTTCTGGCGCCTAGCCAACTGCATGTACTGCTGATTCATTTTATTCCATACACATTCCGCTTCACATTTATGGCATATTTCAGTATAAATATAGGCATTGCTTTCTGCCTCTGTAAATTATAGTCGTAGATGATATACTTATGCTGAAAACTCATTGTATATTTACTTTGGCGTTTATAAACTATAAAAATGCTGGCTGCGAAAACAAACTGTACTCTATATACGCTTTGTTCTTTACCTACTAATTGTTATTAATCATTTGTGTAGAAAATTGAAATCTGGGTTCCCTGGGTTCTCAATTGAAAAAAAAAAAAATTGACAAAATGTATATAATAGATATTTATTCATCGAGTGTCAAATTGATCTGTCAACATTGTCGTTACTGAATTATGAATTTTGAGAGAGAGGTAATCGTAGGTATGGCTATATGTGCTCCGTTATTTAGGTCTGAGGTGATAAAAAAAACTCTGCGCATAGTGCCCTTAGAGTAGCAAAATTCTATCTAATCCAAACGTATCATGTATGATAGTACAGGGTGCTCTGTCATTGAATACTTGAAGTAATTGTCATGACGCATTTTTGTTTTTGGAGACAGCATTTTCACACAGAAATGTTAGGACCCTGGAGCGAATTTGCCATTTAACCTTTATTTAATATTTCTATATATTCGTGAAAACAGATAATCAACTGCCATAACATAATGTATACTAATTTCGATATTTCTTCATAGTATTTCGTCTTATTCATCAGCTTCGTCGTTCGCCTTAATGCTAGCGTATGTATTAATGTTTCTATTTACCCTTAGCATCTTCAAAAAGCTGCCCAATACCAAAATCGTTTTTCTGTGCCTTCTGAAAATTCCAGAATACAAAGCCTCTCGTACATCCCTTCTGTCGCTTACATCTGAGTCTATACTAGATACCGAAACTACCGATGGCTTTGCCGTTACAGGTTGATGGCCATGAGCCTCGCCAACATTGACAATTACTCGATGCTGATTATTTATCATTTTTGAAATTATGTCTTCAAATCTCTGTGTACCTTTCAGGAGTATTTTGGACCCGCAAAATTTACTTTTCAAGATTTAAAGACGTGTGGATGCTATTTCGATGCTTCATGCAATGTTACACATTTGAGTATATATATATATACATATATGTGTATACTGTTACAATTAATAACTCCGTCTCACTGTAGCTTGTATTTATTACTTGAGGTCAATTCCAAGCTAATATAATTCCACTGGCTTGTTGTTTGACCTCACTCTAATTTTTTACTTGGAAACTTTTAATGGTTCTTGATTTTGTTTTTGATTCCTTTAGTTTAATGTGACTCTCTGCCATTTAGTGTTCATGTTATTTTTCACTCGTCACTCATTCAGTATCTGCGATGTTTTACTGTCTTTCCTAGCACGCTATCGGTACTTTTATACCTGGATACTATCCAAGAGAACGGTCTGATCATAAGCACTGCTTCTTCGTAGGAGGAGTATTTGAATACTTAAACCTCATTTGCGTCAATTTACCTTCTTTTAATTTCAGTTTGCTTATTACTCTGTCGACTATATCTTATCTCAGAATCAACATTGAATTATTTTCAGGCACGTAACTGGGAGTTGTGTTTACAATGTTTATCTGACCTTCTGCGAACATATATTCTTGACGAAAAATACGTTTCTGACGAATTGTCAACAAGAAAATTTGAATTAATAGTGATTGATTATTAGTTCGCACAAATGCTGACTTTTTAGATTATTGTCCAGCTTTGAAATGCTTCCCGATCTTTTTTGTTTCGTGACTGCTTGTATTAGAGTCAATTTTTAATGGCAAATCCATCACTTCATTCGCCTTTCATGTTAAATTATTTTAAGATATTCACAAATTTGTATCAATTGCAAAATCCACGTACAACGGCCACTATTAAAATTGATTAGAAATCACATAAGTCACATTAATGTTTTTACCGTTAACTCTTACAGCTGGATAAATTATTCTTCATTATTTGGATTTTTTTTCAATTTGACTTGCTGCTTGACGCACTTTCTGTGAAATTAATGAAGTTTCAATGTAAGAGGAGGATATATCCATCTGTTGTTACCAGAGCCGCTGAATCTCTCGACCTCCAAGCTTATACTGAGTGCTGCAACTGAAATGAAAATGAAAGAAAATAAGTCAATTGGCTATTTTTTCATGAAGATATATTTAGATCCTTGGTAAACAGTATGAACCAGGCTAAATTCTCGTGCTTGCCAAAATTCTGTATGTCAACAAGCTAGCGTGAAAACATTTCCGTCCTAAAGTTTATTTTAATAAAGTTATTTTAGTACATAGGGTGCGAGAGAGGAAATTAATATATTATTTTTTAATCCTATGTAAATATACTTACTTACATATTTGTCCGTGCATATGCATACCAAACATATATGTATGCGAATGTGGAAATGCCTGAACATAGCGAGAGTGAAAAACTATGTGGACAAAGTGCAAGAGCGAGAAAAAAAAATTAAAGTAACTTTTAAACTATGCCATGGCATGTTTAGATAGATGTTTACCTGGTAATGATTCTATCTATATCCACGTTACATAAATATCTTGGCGCAACAAAGAAAATTGAAACATTCAATTTGTAATCTGGACAAGCAATGTTACATACGAGGTGTAAGAACTCAGACTGACTATTGACCAGGCTTCGGAAGCCTTATTATCGTTTTCACGTTGTAATGTAACTTATATGATTGTTATTAATGAGCCAATTATATAAACCTCCGTCATACAAGCTCACAATCAATGATTTCTCATACTTCGATCATTAAACATGTATATACATTGAAATACTTATGCGATACATGCTGTGCTTTGGACTCACAACATACGTATTTGTTGTCCACATATTTACATGCGTACGTGACAGATACGTAAGAATTTAAAACAATTTAGGGTACTTGGCCACTCAATGGAACTCTATTGATTTATGAACTTGTTTTCTCTGCGCTGCTGATGTATGCTATGAAATCTATTAACTCTAATAAAAACTGAAAAGTATAAATAAGTACAGGCTCAACGGAACCACTGGTAGAAATTCTACTTCGCATATATTTTTATTTAGATTTAGACTGTAAAAATTGTTTTCCTGGCAAATCATGTAAGAAATTAGCTATTTATATAATCCACCGGCTATGACATTCTTTCATTTAAGAATAGTTATGAGATTCTTGTCGTAACTTGACTATAATGTTGAACATATTTATGTTTTCACAAATCAAACATGATAAGAAATGAATTTATAATTATAGATTCTACCTAATGATGCTAGAGCTCGTCGTATGTTTGTTACCACTGGAGGGTTGAAAAAAGTGCAGGAAATACAAGCTGAACCTGGTTCAATGCTACTAGAATTCATAACTATCATTAACTGCTGTTTCCCTGAGGAAATTGTGAGGTTTGTAAAGCTACTAATTACATTGCAAGGAATCCATACTGTATGAATGAGTAATCTGGATTTTGTAACCAATTTAAATCGTCAGTTGAAACTTAGTTTGTCCTGAAAAACAAATTAAGTGACGTAAAAATAACAATTAATCAAGTGAAAATGGCTAAACATCTAGAAGAAAACACCAGTTGCTTGTCACATTTTAGTACGAAGTGAAACCACTCACATTTAGTTGGAAAGTCATGCTGATTGTCAAGCAGAGATATGAATATCAATCAACTGAATACTTTGATATATTTTTCATTGGTTCCTCATGAGTTCTTGTTATTTAGATTGAGCAGTTGATATGCAGTACTGGGAGTAACCACCATATTTGTTGGGTGTTTGGTGTGTGCCAGAACCGTATATAAGTATTCAATGGATCAATATGCCTATATCTCTGTGTTGGATATATGTATATTCTCACCTGTAGGCTCACCTACCCACTGTAAATTGTACATGACTTCAGTACTGTTTCCTAATAGCAGCAAACTGAAACGTATGCACTTACAACCAAATGTGGAATTGCAATGTATAGTAAAATATTTACCCATCATTCAACATTCAAATACCATGAAAGAAAAATATTGTTTCACCACTTCAAGCTATTTCAATGAAATGATGAACTGAGGTACACGTTAACAAATAACTGATCGCCAAGCGATTCTTTATGTTATGGCTGCTCTCTGGTTTTACCTTCTGCTTACAGTTATTATATACAGGAAAATATTTCCCTCAGATGTTACATAGTTATTCTATCACTCTGCATATGTTCTGACATTGCTCGATAAATTTGCTGTTTGGGATTCACAAATGGAGGGAAGTACACATTTCATTCTGAAGCTGGTTTTTATTATTTCAGATATTATTCGCCGGGATATCCAGACACGCTGTTAGAAGCGGTCGAACAATACCAACCGAAATGTCCATCAGTCTTTACAATGGACCAGAAGATGTCCGATGAATTTTCTAACTCCAGTATGTCATTGCTTCATTACAATGAGGAACGCGGCTAAAAATTAGTGTAACAAGAAAATTTTAATGTACAACTCTTTTTTTTGCAATAGTATAGAAAAATTCACATCCCAAATCAGCTGTGTCCCGACAACTGGGAATGCTAAATGTATAAATTCTGTACGTTTGAACCATCATTATGTGTTTATTTGTATTTGTAAAACAAATGAGCATCATGTGCTCTTTTGGAAAGAAAATTACCGACAGGCTGTGAATTCGTAGGTACTATAGATTTAAAAAATCGTTATTTTTATATGGTCGTCTTCATTATGGGAGTAATACTGTGCCAATTGAGAAATATATTGGAACGCCTGAATTATATTGTACGACACGAACACAGTCGGAGGTGGCTGGAAAAACAACACCTACTCTACAAATATTGGGTCAAATCAAACAGCTGAATAACATTACTTGTGTCACTTAGGAAATATGTATATTTGGATGCGAATTTTTGTAATTGTACCAAACTAAAATGGAGTTTTTTGGAATAACATTCTCTGGCTATGGTAATTATATTACGGATGTCATGAGAAAAGGTACTACTTTTACGCGGATTCATCGCAATTTAGATTCAGACTCCCCTGTTCAGCTTGTATGACGAAAATAAACGTGATTACGTTTCAGATTACGTAGAACCGACAAAAGTTCCTAATGCTAAGGATATTTTGGAAGAACGGCTGAGGTTCAATTCTCGACTGAGTTTCAGTGAGATTTACAATAAGCTGGACCCAATTTTGGGTATTGGGAATGGCTTTTCATATGGCAGCCACCAGCGCTTAAGACTTCAAATTCGAAAGGGGTTAACGAAACTTGTAGGGCCAACTGATATGTATAGAGTACCAGCGACTACTGGCCAGGATTGGGGATTTTGGCAAAATGATCAGCTTCTTAAAGATGCGGGTTGGACAAGAATAAGTGCGAACTATAAAATGAGGTCTAGCGAACTGGCAAAATATGCACCTGTGTTGTGACATTGATGCGCTATTCATGTTTAATTAAACTGAGCTTGGTGAAATAATATTTTGCCTAATGTCGAGTTAAATTTTATTTTAAATTCGTACTTTTTTTGCTTTGTAATAATTTTTTTTTCTTTCCATTTAGTGGTTAAATCTGCATATTCTGTTTATGCAGAAGATAAAGAAAATTTCGATGCCATTTTTTTTGTTCCAAAGTGTTTTATTGTAACTGATAATCGAAAGAGCGATTAGTTTGCTAAATAATGAATGGCGCGATGTTTGCACACATTTTACACAGTGAAACTTGTCCAATGCATAGATTCATTATATCATTGTTTCACAAAGTCGAGTAAAATACATAGAGAGGATCTCTTGAAATGAGTCCTTGAGTGAAATCATTTTGAATATCCAGTGAAGTTAACTTTGAAATACCCTCGAGGTATTTACGTTTACGGTATTGTGAGCAGAAAATTTTCGTGAAATTGAGACAAGTGAGCTATAGTATTATATGTGTCGATAATTTATCTATGACGAAATCATTGGCACACGAATGCAGTTTGGCTCATTTCCAGGAGGAAGAGTAAATTAGCGAAAAATTAGTTAATAATACAGTTAAATACGTTTTAATTATGAAAATATGCTTATGAATTCGTTATTACATAGTTATAACATTTTTCGTATTTACAATTTACTTTGTCGTCTTTGGCAAGGGTCCAGAGTATCATTTAAGGCTTCTTATTTTTTTTTTCTTTTCAGTTTCTATACAGTTATATCTATATACCAAAATGTTACTTTGAACCAGCGCCACTTTGCGTAAAAAAATACTTTTTCAGTACCTGCAAAAGTATTTCTCAAACAATTCCAACCCCCGTCAATACTACGAGAAAGTTTCTAAGTCATTTTCTTCGATATACCTCATGTGGTCAGGTTCTCTTCCCCTTTTTAAAGTTCTAATTTTCTCTTTTTTCTTATGATATCTGAGAAATATATTGGCCGGAAACTTTTCTTCGTAGTATAAACGTTTGTGCAATTCTTATCTAGCATTCGTTTTTTGAATCGGAACATCGTATAAGCATTCCAGCGATTTTCATGATCTATTACGCTCATGGTTTTTTAATTTTTTTTTTATCGTTTTCAATTTTTGCTTCGATGTTTTAATCATATACCCACCACCGAATTAGACCCAGTTATTCGACTGCTTTCATGCACAGCGATTTTTTTCCCTAATTTTAATTTAGTTATAGATATTTTATAAGCCTAGCTTTGTTTTAGCTGGATTAATGTTAACACTCTTGCGTTATGCAGCTTTCAATATGTAGGATCATTATCGACTTACAACTAGTCGAGTAATTGGCCATTGAAAATCCTTAGATCCATTACAAGAGCAGTAACACAAGGGCAGCACCTTGATTTTATTTACCTAGTTAATATTAAATGAATAAGCGTTATTGGATTATACTCTAAGTAAATATACTCTGAGTTAAGACTAAGTAGCAGCTGATTGTCGTTTTCTGTTCATAACAGATTTTATATAGTATATATAGTTGACGGTAAGAGGTGATTGCGAGACACCGGTGGTTGATACAAATTTAATAACACGAGGATAAAAATGAGATATCCTTGCTTTCAGCTAACAACTTGAATTGTTAAAAAATCTTTACACTGTATTTCTTGCAACAAATAAGGACCGTCTCTCGTAGCTACCTCTAGAAACTGTGTGTTTTTATCAATCACATAATATAGCTGTACGATAAACAAACGTATCGTAATATTAAGGAAACAAAAAGTGCAAAAATGCAACCAACAAGGAATATTGATGGCCTTATCATTGAAAAGTTTGATTTAGTCACGAGCTTTGTAAACAATCTAGGAAATAGTTGACTCTTGCCAGATAAGCCAGCAGGTGAATTACTCGTATATAATTATCGTACTAATTGCTATAAATTATAAATATTACTTTTTAATGGACGGCTAATACGGGAGGAATGTTTATGTTTTGTTTGTGTTCATCCGTGTGAGTGCAGTTTTAGTACCTTGAAAAGTTAATTGTTGGATTAGGAGCGTGTATATCCGACTAGTATACGACGCATGGATATCTAGAGACGAACAATTACTTATTCTTAGCCCACATATTAAAATTAATTTCATTTCCCACTTATACGTTCTTGTATTGATAATAATATTGAACAAGCACTGTAGCCGAAGTACCAGTCCAAATTATTCAACTGTTCCATCTATTATTTTTATATAATATACTTTGACAAGATGGAGCATCGAGGCACCAAGATTTGGTAGCCTCACATTTCAAAGTACTGCCGGAAAATAAGAAGTTCAGCAAACGTTGAGATTGTCTTTCTTAAATCCATTGCTATATGTACATATAGTAACTTTTTGAACTTTGATTTCGCCCCCAAAGACATAGTATTCAAAACAAACCAAAAATACTGCCTATTCGATATGAGTAACATCCCGTAAAACTACAACAGCTTAACTGCTATGACTGTAGGCAGTGTTTGTGTAAGGGCCGCTATAGATCGATGATCCTGTTGTTGAAATACTCTTGTGCCGCCGCCTTGCTAAGAGAACCAGAATCGCAGCAACCACCGCCAACATCAGGATCAATCCAGCTATTGCTATCCCAATTGCGAAGCTCCTCTGCGATATGCATATGCTGTTCGGATCATCTATAGTCTGTAAGGAGGAAATAATTATTCGACGTGTAGATTACAGCAGAGAATAAAAACTTTTCAGGTAAAGAAATATAGCAATCTACTCTTTTGCTTTGATAATGTACTCTGTAATAATTGAGTACATTATCGAATACTCATGTAAATGTCTTATACCCTTTCTTTAGAGACTTCATTGAAGTAATCCGACTTTGAAGTGGTGTCTGAAGCTTCGTTCACATAAAGTCCACTAAAGACTTCGATCGTAGCCGGTGTTTCACCTTCAGGTAAGCCTTCCGCCGTATTAGTATCACCCTTCGACTTATTGCTTGGCAAATCCCTGCGCCGTCTTCCTTTGCTGTTGCACGACGGTGGCTATTGAAAAAGATGTGAGAACTTCATATTCCAATGTTTGAAAACTATCGACGTTGCATAATTAATAAACCTCAATAATGCACGTAATTTCAATATTATTTCAGTTGAAAAAACAATTATCATATTTACCGTATTCTCACATCCGCTTCCTAATTTAACGCAGAGCTGAACGTTGCACTGGTAATAGACACTGGCTATGTATGGAAATTTGTGAGCCTGGAAGTTTACCTGTGCCTTAGTTTTGTCCTCGCTGTAGGTGAATTGATCCATTATTTCCTTATCCACTGGACAGCTGGAAGGTGAATAAGAGAAATTTTAGAACACAGTTTAACTATCTGTTCATATAGTACAGTATGCCACACAATTTACTGCACCGTACCCTTCGTCATTTATCAGCCGCTGTTCACCCCAGCCAAAGCCATCCCGGACGAGGCAATCTGATATCCTCAAGCCGTACATCTCCTGGGTGTCAATGCTGATAACCAGAGTCAACGGGTCTCCGATCTTCACATTCTCTGCGACTTGGTGCTGCGTCGGATCTCCGCTGAAAATTTTCATTGTGCAGCCAGGCATCGGTGCAGTTGCCTAAAGATGGTGGTGAATAACAAGTATTTTTAATATGCTGGTATTGTAGGCCATGATTGTTATTTATTCTTTAATACTTAACGGATTTTAATTGTTAAATATATTCCATCGAGAATATATTTACGTTCTTCCCAAAACTCTTTACGGTGTAAGCCAAAAAAATTACAGGAAGACTGTATTATGGTCTAAAAGTGTAGCGTCTCTTAAATTAAAATTGCTATGTATGTACACCTCCCAAGGTAGTGTACCGTTGGTTGGCGTTGAATTACCTGAAGCGGAAGCGACTGTAACATCGCGACGTGCGTGTTGTCATTTGTAACAATTTTATCCCTAGTTTGATAGCGGCATCTCACGTGAAAACCTCTCCCCTGATTTGTGACTAATTTGAGGTGAGGCTGGACGACTATTGTGTTGAAGTATTCGATTCCACCGTCATCCTGAAAAAGCCAAATATATTTGAATATCATTAGGTGAGGTGATTCGAAAATGTCGAAAACAAATATGAACACAATTGAAATTTGGTCGCGTTCGGAACGACCGAATGACGTAATTGTAGTCAATAATTGTTTTTTTCTTGCAATATCCAAAATCGTGATGACGTAGACATCGCAGTATCATTAGAAATCGGAAATTAGACTCGCCGAAACATCGCCCAGGTCAGTATTAGACTGAGCAAGGTTTAATTAAAAGTGGGCTAGTTTCTTATGTCGTTGCACCTTCAACTACTTGTATCATAGGATAATGAAAAATTCCGAGATAAATGGACGGAATACGGTCACAGTGCTAATTAGGCATTACAGATAATTGCCACTCTGACTACCTAATATCCGCAGCACAGTGTTTAGAGTACATATGTAGGGAAAAAAGAGAGACAATTGGTGAATTGAAGAGTATATAGTATACTTGTTCTCCGCGGGTTGCGTAACGCGTTACAAGGCTTTTTCGTACAGCATTGAGTAAGGAATGCCCTAATTGTAAGCCATCGCGGCTATTCATTCATATCGTAACAGTATAAACAGCTGTTACGTGTGCATGTATGTGTACTCGTATGTATGGATGCGACGTTAACTCTGCATGTCGGTAAACTCTGTACGGTATTTATTTTCTCGACTCTATTCCCTCTTCTCGTATTGTGTCGGCGGTTCTTCGTCTGGTCCCGGGGCACCGAGGAATGCCACCTGCGAATCTAATTGACACATATTCTCTTTTTTGCGTTGTTTTTTTCAAGAGAATCCAACACATTTTTGCATGACTGTTGAGCGGAATTGTACGGCTATCTCCTCGCGACTGTCTTCTCTGCATCGATTAAGGCTTCATTCGAAACGCGGTCACGTTCCCGTGAGGAGTCGTATAAACGCGCTCGCTAAGATTTCAATATGTGTGTGTAACACAAATGACACATTCAAACACGTATGTACGTTAGCACGCGCCTGATTTTCGTACGGACTCTGTCCTGCTCTGGCACGCCTTATTAAGGAAAAAATCATTCCGAGTTAGCTTTGCCAAACGAGGTAAATCCGACGTATTCGCCAACGTTGCAAACTAAATTTCAATTTGTAAATGCCCGCACAAGCTTCCAAACTACATACTTGGAAAGTTAGTAACATTATCGTAACGAAACATCACTATTTTCTTAATTTGACAATGATTTATATGGAACTAAGATTTCGAAATATGAGTGTGTTTTGTTTTATTACGGTTTACTGAATTTCAGGCAATTCAAAAATCGCGAAGTAACGGTTTTTCCTCACCATGAATGGTTACGATAACGTTACTAACTTCAATATGCTTCCAAACTTTAGCCCCCTTACTTCGCGAAAAAACGGGCGTTTGCAGGGTCTTCGGTAGACGATAAACGGGATGTGAAACAAGGATCAATTACCGGCTCACGGTCCTGCCGGCACATTACATCTATGTCCATATGCATTACGCAGGTATGCACTGGTATATGTATATCTCGGTTATATCTGTTGTTGCATTTCTTGCAGGGTTCGATGTCCGGTCAGTCGAGGCAGCTCAGAGGTTGGGATCCGGCCTCTCCGGACCACCTTCAACAAATAACAGCTCTCCGATTCTCCAGTCCCGGCCTCAAATTTCGGTAAACATACGATTTCGTTGCCTTTTTTATCTGTTTGCACATAGCAAGGCCTTCCAATTTCAATGTAATTTCGCAGTCACCCGTGCAACTTTCGCGAAAACTTTCGGTTTCTTTTTTTTTTCTTCGCATAATATTGTTAAAAAATATATCTTGTACCTCCTACGTATGATTCGAGTTAAACGGCACAATCCGTCAAGGACCCAGGCCCGTTAATCGTTCTCTTGTAAATTAGGACTTGAAAGTGTGTGGGTATTCGATATTTATGGCTCCAGAAATTAGCATATACAAATATTATCTTATGCGAATATCTGAGGTACATCTATAGTGTCAAATGCTTGCGATAACGACCACACGAATAGTCCCTTCTAAAAACGGAAGGTTGTATATCCAGAGAAATTTCATACAAGGACTCTGTTTCCTTTTTTTTTTTTGATTCTATTGTTATGTGGTCGGTTTGATGAAGTTGTATATTAATTAGCAATTTCTCTTTCTATTGCATATTTGTTGCTGCTGTTGTTTTCACATCCATTATTATTAATATTATTACTGTAACTCATTAACATAGTTTCTTATACGAAATTTACTTTCATATCATAAAAAATAAGTATTATTTTCAATCATTTCTCCGAGAAAGTTTTGCACTGCCATTCCGGACGATAAATTTCGTTCAGTGCACTTCGATCATCATATGAGAATCAGAAATAGCGTCATTTGAACGGCGTTTTTCCGCCCCCTCGCGATTAAGGTGAAATCGCGCAATAATCTGCGGGTACCTTTCTACCAAGAACAAGCAACGCTTTTTCCCCCGTAAAGATTCTTAGAAGGCGATCATGGTGAGTAGGCGTCCGCATCCCGCGTTAGCTAAAAAAACCATCCGCCTCGACCAGTATACGGGGAAATAATAAGCTGTATGTTATATATATAGGTGTTCCTGGCAACGACCTTCGCCCATGCAGCAGGAGCCTCCACCAGACCGTCCTCAGCAAGGATATTTGCAATCGCGAGTGCATCGCCCGAGGTACTCGACGGCTAAGGATAGGATTCTCGTCCGTGCGGCTGCATACTTGGAGCTGTACCTATATCCAGTCCTGCACACATACATACATACTGTATATCGTATCAACACCCACGTTACAGGGTGGTAAGTATATCGTATAGTACGGACCGGTATAATACACACCTACGGGCAAGTACGTACGGATAGATTTACTTTGCATCGTATGCGGCCGCAGATCGCGTTTCCGCTTCTTCGGCACTAACGATAAGTGATTTTATACCCCTCACAAAACTCTTCGGGTGCAGCGCACACTGTCAAAGATATGCACACGTAGGTGTGTGCACGTGTGTGTGTGTGTGTATTTAAAACGAATTATACGATCAAGATATTCAGCAAGCATTACGTGATTCCCGATCTTATGGGCCGGCGAGAAGCCAATTTCCTCTACATCTCCCACGTATTTCTAAACCCACGCTTTTTCCTCCGCCTCTTCTTTCTCTCCTTCAGTCACTCGAGATCCTGTCGAGAAGTTTTTTCAATTGTCAAATGAAAGAAGAGTAAAAATAACATCATTTTTGAATATGGAAAACCCGACAGTCCTGTTGATTGATTTATTCTACAGAGGTATTTTATCGAAAACATGTTGGTTTCTACTTATACCTCTCTTGAATTTCATCGGGATTATGCATACTGTAATAAATATATATCATAGCTATACGGAGATGACTATGTCCAAACAGCTGGAGCAGCAGCAGCCGGACACGGACAAATTGCACAGCCTCGTTCCCGTTAGAGACATCACGAAGATGATATTATACATCCGCATCGACGTAACGTTAATTATCGTTCGTCATAGGTAGACGAGGAATAAAAAATAAATAAAAGAATTAAGAAAAGTGCTAATGGCGCGGCTTGACAGTCCCGTGCCTATGGAAGCGAGACATCATGTATTATGTGCACACATACAGGCGGATACGTTTTATAGAATCGAAGATGTACGTAACTGCGCGTACCGTTTAATTATGCCTGTTTTTAACAACAACATCCAACATACATTCTCCAACCAATGATTAGTGAAACTCGACATTCGAGGAAAGACCTTGAGACCTCGGTAAAACGTTGCTGTAACCGCTGCCGTGCTGCTGCTGTTGCATGATCTTATCTAGAGTCGAAAAAGAAGATGACAAAAATAAATTTTTACCTATAACGTACGTATGTATAGAGGTATAGCGATGACGCGCGTCTATCTTCGGAGTTCTTTATATACGACAAATCCCGATGTACTTGACTCGGAAACCGCATAGTTAATATTTATCGTACTCGTGCAAATGTTACGTGTCAGGTACTTCCTGAAGGACAATCTCAGCTTATGTAACACGTATAAGCGATTAGGTATGACGCGCTTGATATGCGATCTTCATGTACGTATATAATAATGTAACGTAAACCATCAGCAATATATGGAATCGCGTAGATCCAGAAGATAATCTGGCATCCCAGCCGTTAAATATACGCCTACGACTTCTTATGTTATACCGCAAACGGAGAAGGATTTTCCCCCTGGCCGGTGCGAGACTCGTTTGCGAAGATTACGCGGAGCAGGCGACAAACAGTCGTTGAGCCGGTTCGGAAGACCGGGCTTGTGACAGTGTCTCGCAGGTCCCAGGCACTCTAGGATTGAGGAGGAATGCGACCTTGACGTCGCAAGTTTAAAGGATGTTTATGTGGGGACGAGTAGACTGCCGATGTACCTACTCCTCAATTCCTTACTACGCGTGTTATACACGGCTGTTACATTTGTCCGACCCTGTATATCCTCCAGAATCCGGGCTCGGTTGTATCCTTGAGGACGAGGTCCGTATTCTGTATAGTTGTAATTTTCCCCGCCCTTCTTTAACTAATTCACCATTATCCGAGTATATCTTATGGTTATTTAACGGTGATTATGTCCCACAGAAAGAGCAGCTGTACCTTCTACGACGAATGATTCGCCACACACGCTGACGTCACCGAGGAACGCGTCACGTCGCCGTCGGTCCCTTTATTGGCCTTATTGTGGAGTCGACGAGAAAGAGGGAAGAAAATAATAAGGAGCCATGTAGGGGGAGACAAAGGTGGCGAGATTCTCGAGGGACCGGTCCTACTGCAGGTTCGCGTCGAAGAACATCCCTCGTGTACTCCCGCTGCCTGTGCCACGGACGTAGGTGCAAATATTGCGAACACTAAGGCAGAACTGGTTGGAAGTATCTTCAACGTTATAGACATGTACACGCATCACTTTTGTGTTGTACATTAACCGTGAAACGACGATCATAACTGCCGCGCCGTGAAGATTGTAATAACTTAGTTCTTATTCGCTGTCATCTCGTCGGTATTCAAAACTTTATGCAGATCTGATTTGAGTGTAACTCACTGCGATATTGAACTTGGCTGTAACGTCTAACGGACTCTTGTCTTTTTCTTAAATTCTGATCGCAGGTTGTGAATGCATTGGAAGTGTTTTTGATTTATTAGGTATAGCAGGTCAAACATAATGATCGTTAGTCGCGGTTTAAACTGCATCTTTAAAACGAAAAAAGGTCGCATCCAGTTTCCACGGCTGTTATTATATCGACTAAACTTGCGAATCTACTACTTAACTGTGGTAGAGTCACGGTACTGACCGTCAATTTACTCGTTTACGTAGCTCGATTTGCTTCTCGCACGGTAAATTATGAGCCTTAAAGATCGCACGCATTGGAAAACGGCTGTGCTGAGCGTCCAGGGGCTGATAGGGCGATTTACCAAAGAATCGGGATGTTTCCCACAGATCATTTCCATCTGTGGTGGTGGTATGTATTGACGGCAGTAAATCGCCTTTTTGTTTTACAGAAAACACATGGGCTGCCGTAATTTGAACAGTAGAATCCGTGAACGAGGAAACGAAATAAAATTCATGTTATCGCGGATGAACCTCAGGCCTGACCTTCGCGATCTGACTTTGCATTCGCCCGCATGCAGAGTTGGCCGACGATTCGCGAAATACGGGAGTATTGAGCTGCAGAACGTTTGTGCTGTACATACTAACATATTCCGCGCTGCGGGGCGTAAAGCGTCCTATTTTGCCTATGGTAACTTACGGAACACTGCGCATACGCATCTTAACATATATTATACGCCTATTCATGTGCGCACTTATGCCTGTATGTATAATAGCGTACGTACGGTCTTTCGTTCCACTTCACTGTAGGAAAACACCTACCCGCAGAACGAAATGAATCTTTTTATCGGGTTGTTAAACCCATGCAAAGGTCAAATGACCATAGCAACTGCAGAATTGCTTAAAAATTTCGGGAAGAAGCTGATAGGTGATAGTCAGTGAGTACGGATATATTACACCCACGAATATCGCCGAATGATGTACCTCTTATGTCTAAACGTATCGCGAAGAGGATAGGATACAAGTACTTCCTCGTATTCTCTTCTCGCGGTTATACCTAATACGAGATATAATTTTTTAACGAAAATCTTAAAATTTTATATACTGTATTACGAGTTTACAAGCGTCGGATATATTGCATGCCGTTAAAAAAGGAAAGGAATCAGTCGATGATTTTTGTATGCAATTGAGAAAGCGCGTGTGAAAGCATACCGCAAGTAACGGGGATCTGATGTTTTTTAACAAGATTTCAGTCTGTAACTTGACCGCACGGACAAACATCATCTACTCAGGGATTTTTCCGGTCCGCAATTTCATCCTATTCCGTATTTCACGCTCATGGGATACTTGTTTTGTTTTTATATTGAATCATCAATACAAAATATTTTGATGTGAATTCCCATAATCTGTCCACACAATTTCGTAACTTTCTCGCTATATACCTGTAAGTTTAACCGAGTATCCATGTATGCATATTAATTATCGTCTTCTGTGTGCCGTAGATATATTTGGGAAGAAACTCTCTCGAGCGAGTGAGCGAGCGAGCTACGGACGGACTTGCTGACGATGAGCCTACAAAGGAGAGTTAGTCGGACAGAGAGTCAAGAACCGCCGGACAAAGATGCCCCTCGCTATGCCACCTCGTCCTGTGCCTACGAAGAGACGTCGTTCCGAAATTTCACTTTCACTTTGGTCAAGTCACTTGCAGGTTCGGCTTCGGAGCCATCCCACGAGAGCTGAGAAAACAAATACGGTTTACGTGGGGGACCGAGTCGTTAAAACGAAAAAGAAGACAAAAGTAGTCGGAACGTCGAAGGTTAGCAAGAATTAATGAATTCTTGGTAATGTTTTTCGTCGCCGTATTTGCCAGACTTCGAAAACAATTTCGATGTACGAATCCTCGACCTCTATGGCATTAATATGCCTATAGGTTTAACGTGTAAATAATAATCATTAAAAGTAAATTCTTGAGCTGGGATGAGCGAGAAAAATGAATTTCTCAGTATGAGCGCACAAGTATGATCGCAAGCATCGCGCGAGAGCATAGCTCGAAATAGCCGATGAATCGATTCTCAGCGTTCTCCAGGTATCCGGTCCGCGGTCTGGTCGCGGTCCTTCGAGCGACCTTGGCGAATCGCAGGAGAGTCGTAGGTTTAGCGTGTTGCGGTGCGGGTTTCGCTCGCCGACGCAACCGTAGAGCCACTATCGGCAGGATTGTACATGCACACATCCGAGATACGCTTTAAGGAGAGAAGTCAAACGAGTTTCAGCGTGGGTAGTTTTCACCACACGACTCCAACACCACGCGCCATTTACGGAGAGAGACGACCGGGAGAATTTTTTAGTTGTCAAAAATTTAGCGCCTCTCGCTTATACGACATTGCGAATTTATTCTGTCTCGTTAGGTATCACAAAGCTTTGTAACTCTCACGCGTTCACCAAATGGTATTTTTATCGGCTCTGGCGGCAACTTTTACTTTTGTAATTCGGCCGAGTCAAGACTCCGATCAGGTGATTGCCAACTCATTGTCAGCTACGGCTGCGCAGCCCACGACGAAGGCTCAGGGCCGAGTATCCTTTTCCCCGTCGTCGATGACTAATCCTAGGCTGCGGATTGTAAAGTTTCAAGCGTTCATTCATCCAAATTTTAACAGATAGCTCCGGTTCCCTCACCCGGCATTTGGGCATGATGACAATGACGATGATGAGAGCCTCTTTGCGACAATATTTCACCAATTTTTTTTCTTAGTAACAAATAATACTCACTTCGTCGCAGTTTCATCGCTAGACAGATCAGGAGGGGCTGTTGATGATTCAACTGGGAATAACGCAACTTCGACGAAGGAAAACAATAGACGATAATACTATTATACACGTACGCGTGAACACGTGTGCGCTTGTAAGCTTACGCAATTGCGTAAAATGGCACTTGGCGAGTATTAACGTACATACATACCCACACTGTTTATGTATAATTACACACACGCTTTCATCAAACTTATTGTTAATCAGCTCGTATATACCAGTATAAGATACCAGAATATTAGGAAAGATCATTTGAATTCTATTAGGAGTACCTTGAAATATCAAAGGTTCTCTTGTCTTTAGAGTTGCGATATTTGATCTCCTCTTTTTGTTCTTTGGATTAAATATTTACTTCGTTCACGAAACATCGTTCTTGTCAATAACCAATAATCAAGCCAATTGGCCTGTTGCCAGAACAAGCGTGTGTAAAAAAAGAGTGAACAATGGTTCATGAAGTGTCTGGTTTTTTTCTGTAGAATTTTAAGGTTGAGTAATAACGCGTGGGCGTAGTGGTATTTTACAAAGTTGTCAGTCAAGATAATCTCTTTCTCTACGCTGTAATCCTTCGTTAGATCAAATCCCGTATAATTGTAATATCTCCGCGTGCAAAAATCGAAAATGTGACGCGGAAGAAGATTGATCGATCGATACATTATTACAGTCACAAAAACGACCTCGCGAAAAGTCTTTGACCTCTGGGAGAAGGACTTTCACGGTAATATATGCGGTGTTCAGGACTGTTTTCTGTGTCTTCTGTTGTTCATTTTGTTTTTTAACTTGAGCTGTGGGCGCATCGGGCGAGAGCGAGTATGGAACCGTAGGTGGTGGGTATTTTCATGTACGCGCGATATAATAATTCACCCGTCGGACCTTAGAGCCATCTACGCTGATGTGGGTGCTGTTATACAAGTTACAGATTCTCGATCTACTTGTAGATCATACATCTAAGCGTGGATAAGTTTTACTAAGTAATTGTGATTAAATTCTGACCGAGGGACGAATCGATGGAGGGCCGCAGATCTACCACAAAGTATCTAGGTACGCAGTCGGTACTTTATACCCTAGATGGTACTCGTTGCGGTTTAAATAGTTGCATACAAATGACATAAACGCCGTTACTCAACTTCGCGTGAGACAACTACGGAATGGAAAGACTAACCCCGCCGGCGTCGTCAAGAGAATGTAATGGAATGGAAGAGTGGAATAATGAAACGGTTTCTTTAGCGGACCGCGAACACGTCTAAGCAGAGCGCCAAGGTGGAGGCGGAAGCGAGGAAGTCGCGATGCGCGGACTAACCCAATTCAACATAAATCGTGGAATATCGCGTTCATCATGCGCAAGTTTCACGAAATTCATCAGTGTGGTTTTTTAATTTTCTGCTGTTCATCTGTGATTGTGTCTTGACGAATGCTGCTTAATCCATATCGCTAATGAGATCATCACTTACGATCCGGGATTTTATTTTTATCATACTCTAGTACCTATTACAACGAGTAAGATAAGTATTGCATGGTGGCAACGACACGGGATTAAATTTAAACCCCATGCAATGTACTGTATAGTATACGCGTTGCGCCTACGCATATGGAGATGCGGTAAGAAGATGAGGACGCGGCTATCCTCGTCAGCGTGGGTTTCAAATTATCAAAGTTAATTTACTATTACCAATTCCCATTGATTCACGCAATAAACAGGTATAGGCGTAATAAACAAGGTAGGTTCATCGTGTCGTAACTCCTAGACGAGTGTTACTCAATTCCAAGCTGAGGGAATATTCGAATTTCGATGCCGAGGTTTGTAGATTCCTGAGTAATGCATCATCGGCGACTCAGACATCCGGCGTGGAGAGTTTAGTGTTCAATACGTCCAGTAGCCGTGTAACGTGGTTATGAAATAGTAAAGTCGACATCTGCCTCATATATTGGCACGAAACCGACGAGGAGAGAACGGTCTGTTACAACGCGAATGCACGGGCATGGCAGCTGCCATGTCGTCGTCGGTGGTGCAAACGGCGAACCTGATGGCGATGGCGATGGCTTCCTCGCTTCCATAACTGGACCGTTATGTGACCGGGCCCTCTTCTGGTATGGGTACACTTACACGCCGTTCTCCGTACCTATGCATACCTTGCTCGTGTATGTGTATACACCGGATTATATTCTCGCTCTTTCTGCGAGTGAGATTTTTTTGCACGTTTGCATTTTTTATCCGACGCACGTAATTCCTCGGTGATCCGAACTTTACCGACAAATGGGAATATCGAAGAAAAAATTAGCATGAATTTTAATTGAATTAATAGGTAATTCAAAGAATCAAAGATACAAGCATCGAAGGATGAACTGATTAGTGAGAAAGTCGATCCCTGTATCTTCGCTGCAGACACATAGAAATATTGTTCGCAGGTAGTTTCGATCGATTTTCGAATGTTATTTTCCAGTTTCCATTAATTTGTTATAATTAGGCTTACCAGCTCGGTCGGCATAGTGTTGCACGACCTAAGGGGCAGGGTGTAGGTGATGGGGGCCGGCTGACTCCTGTATTCCTGTAGGCACGAGCTGTTCTTCGAAAGGCCTCGTGGATATACGAGACCGTGAAACGCGGAGTTACCCTCCGTCGAAATATGCACGATGATTGATTCGCTCGCGCATTCGATCTGCACCGTGCTTGCAACCGCCACGGTTGCTGGAAGAAGAAGAAGATAATGAAATTAAAGTATATTCAATATAATATAAGGCATGAGCAACCAATTGATAATTAAATCGAGACTGAGGAGAAGGGTTAATCACCTTGAACGCGTGAAAGGTCGACTGACTGTATAAGTATATGTGTGCCAAGGAAAAATTTGCAATCCGCAGTGTCGCGAAGATTAAGTTTTTTGGGATTACCGCGTAAACCGGCTTAACTTTGCCAGGAACAAACTTCAACTATCGCGATTGTTACGGTCGTAATGACCGCCGAAAAATTCTAAGGAATGTATCCAAGTAATCAGCGTACGGGTATACATCCAACCGTTAGAGAAAGATATTTTAGTTTGTTTCCAACAACTTGCACTCCACAATCTTTACTATTTTTTCAAAATCTTCTGACAACTTTTGTTTCACCGCGCGTGATTGTGAATTTATTTTCGGGATACGTCTGGAGGAAACTGGACCAATCCGATCAACGACTACGTAGTTTTACCCAGAGCAGAATGTGTAACGGTGCTCGATATTCACTGTTGCAGGCCAATGATCGAATGTGCCTGCTGTGTATACGGTTAAAAATGATTTACACGCCTCAGAAACGACCCAGCAGCTTTTTCTCAGCTTCTCGTGCTGCTACAATATTACGAACCACGTTGGTTAATATCGCTCTGCCCGATTCGAGATCGCTGGCTATCATTCGCTTCATGTTCCTGCGGGGTTCCGTAAAGTGCAAAATCGTCAAAGGTCCTAAAATAAAAGTTCATTGTTTCTCGCCGCTACGATTTCTGAGGGATTTTCACACAATCACTGAAATAGAGTGTCATACGAGAAATAAATGTATAAGCGTGAAGTTGGTTGAATTACATCGGAGATTCGCGGTAAGTGTCATGACGCCAAGACAATGATGAGATAGTGTTGAACTTGACTGACCGTCTCACTCGCTCGCTTGCAATCAGAGAAATTTCATTCCACGTACGCATACATATGCGTACCTACATACGTACATACATACCTTCACTTACAATTACCTGCAAAGGTATTTTCTTACACTCTCAAACCCATTCAAAGATGTAGTATAACATCTCACGTACAACTTTCGCTGGCGGATGAAAGGCCTGTAGCGTCATAATTGGTAATTTCCCCGTTACAGATGCATGTATTCTCGAACTCGAAAATAGATATAGGTATACATATGAGAAAAAGAGAGAGAGAGAGAGAGAGAGAAGGATGAGGAGGAAGCGTACTAGGTGAACAGAAGTCTCGGTAAATCGTTGGTGTATTATTCACATTGTACTCGAAATTTAATAATTCATAAAATTTGGCAGAAGATTCGGAGAAACGGATTTCTGCGATCACAAACGCGTATCAGGCTGAACTGTGAAATTTTTCATCTACGGAACCGTATAAAGTGCTACCAGGGATCCCGTAACAGCGTCAACGCTAATCACCGAGTTACTTCGGGCGCGACGAAACCCAGGAGGTGCAGTTGTAAGGCGGACCGCTAGGCCTGAGCTCTCGCGTAATCGCGTAATCGTATAATCGAACCGCATGACGAACTAACAAGCGACAGCCGTGGAGCGGGCGGAGGACGAGCAGTTATGCAAGGTAGTGGGCAAGGTGAGGATACGTATGCTCATACCTGCAACGTGCAACGGAGTCCAAGACCTCTTCCACCTTCCTCCTCCTCCTCCGTCTCCCGTGCTTTGGACGTTCCGCAGTCGAACTTTTGCAGCTCATTATACCGAGATATAATACAACGGTTGACACGGCGACCAATCGTCGTTGTCCTGGCTAGACTTGGCGCAGCATACCTCGTATACATGATGTCATGGTTCTACGATGCTGCACGTGGCGCTACATGCCCGCGGTGTAATATGCCGCTAGAATAATAACCCTGCTCCTGCGGTTTGTACTTCGAGACCGTCGACGATGACGAGAACAACGACGACGACGACCGGGATGGACTCCGAAGACGGCCCTTAATTCCCCTCATTGCACAGGCTTCCTGCACTACCGGGGAATATGAACGTATATCCATCCCTGCGGGATGCCATAAGCTTAAAGCTATATATGTGTAATCCTGTCGCGGTCGCTTGTGTTCGATGATAAATACGTAAAATTGTCATGAATTGCAGGGTAAAAAGTTGCGGATATCACACAGCGTCGAACACGTAGATGCTGAACCAACCAAGCTCTAATAAACACCGAACGAGAAATTGAAGGAAAAAATGAAGACGCGGAGAGCTGGACCTGAGAAGAGCCGCAGGATTCGCGATGAAGAGAGGAAGAGATGGAAAGGGACGAGGTGTGCAGGCGGAGAGGTCAGTAACCCCGCAGCGTTGACCGCACGGACTAAATTGCGCCCATCACCCGAGGAAATCCGAGTTGAAACGGAGGGACGTTAAGGCGCGGATTGTCGGTGCAGTTTAAGATCGATGACCGATGACTGTGCAAGCAAGGGATAAGAAATTTGCTTCCTTCTTCTTCCTCTTTTCATCTTTATCCCGCGAACTTTGCCGCCATAGAAATATTAGATGTATTACAATACGTATTATGCTGTCGTAAGTTACGTATACCTGATACGTACAGGATCACGTGGTAATAAAACGGTAGTTCCATATAATCATACTCGTCTGATAATTTAAAAATCGACTTCCGTTTCTCCTAATGAGTTATTGTAACGGTTAAAGATACGATGTATATAGAGGGTATGAACTTTAGGAAGCACGTAGTACGCAAAATACATTGATTGAATTTCTTCTGCATACAATTTTGTATACGATTGCGGTTTCCGTTCCCCCGACTGTAAGAGTGACGTCGGCAGTTAGAAAATATTGTAAGTAATGAGCGAAGCTGCAGTGCGTCCAGCTATTGCGGACTGTTGCTATACAAGAACTGAATTAGTATCGAATATAAAGTCGCAACGAATTTAACTTAATACACACAATTTCTTAACGCTTCTGTATATCGCTTGCAGTTATATTTTATGTGCTTTTGCATATATTAAATGGTGGCTCTTTCTTTCGTTTCCTCTCATCGTTTCGAATCGTTTACTTAATTTATTCCTCCGGTCGTCTTACGGCAAGTATTCACATGATCGCACTCAGCATGCTCATCATAACGGCCACAGAACTTGAGATATAATGTACAAGGCTTGATCGATCGTTACTCAAACTTGGTTTTATCGGACGATCGGCTTAAGGGGGGAGCCTGCTTTAGAGGCTTCAAAAAATCTATTTTTTTTTTTTTTGCATAAATGTCTTCCCAAACTATCCAAGAATGTGTCCCTAAAATTTCAGACGCAAATTCGAAATATTTTCGGAGTTACAGAAGAAATAGTGAGCAAGCGTCGAGCAGGTATACGAGCGGTTTTTTGAAGTTTTCAACCAGTTTTTTGAAGAGTCTGAACCAGTTTTTTGAAGTTTTGAACCAGTTTTTTGAAGAGTCTGAAGGGCAACTCTATGGACCAGGAATCGCTGATTAGCATATTAATGCGGTAAGTTCAAGAAAATTACGATTTTTTATATACGAAAACTTTGACGCACGATTTCTCGGTTTTTCATTTTTACGATTTTTCCTAATTGGCGGGAAAGATAGGGAAAAAAATAAACGTCCTATCGAAACGAGACAAATTGCATTGTACTCGGGATTAAATTCTCTTCTAGTTGAACCTAATTGTTGAATTTTTCACTTTTTGTTGAATTTTCTTGGTTTAACTAGAAGCTATACTATTGAGAAGTAAAAATTTTTTTGGGTTCTTTGTTTCAGGTGGAAATTGCGACCTGCACCTTTCCCGCCGCACGACAAATGCACACTCGAGACGCCTCGGTGAAATGCTTGTACCAGGCATAATATGACATATATCTTAATGAAAAAATTTAAGAAGACTGCTGAAATATATAACAATAAAACCTGAAAGTTTCGGTTCAATCGGATATTTCTTTCCTTCCCAAAAAAATCCTTGAAAAAATCGATTTTGTGAAGCCTCTAAAGCAGGCTCCCCCCTTAATCGTCAACCTGCAATATTTTGCAAAAATATTGTGACAAAGTGCAGAAGCTATATAGGGGAAAGATTTTAAAAGGAAGTTCGTACCGATCCATTCTGAGAATTCCGATCTATTGTTTCCTTAGCTCAAGATCGACTTGCACAAGCGGAAATGAAGTTTTTCGTTTACTTCCGCGCAAAGTACGGAGCAGCTTGTGAATTTACAAGCAATCGCTTAGTCAAGGAATAAATGCGTATTGCAATTCGGAGGCTTGTAGAGTTCTGTTTTTTCCGTTCTTCTCTTTTTGTTTCTTCTTCTTCAACTTGCCTGTCTGGTCCCGTCTACTGGTCCCTTCGGGCGATGACTCACCACCGAGAAGAAGACGACGCCCCGCGCGAGAACAAAGGAACATCGAACCGCGTTCGATGCCTGTAAACCTGTCTTGGAATTTTTACTCCGAGAGGACGAAGAAAAGGTGGATTTCAAAAGAAAAAGAGGAATTTTGAAAAGTCAGCGGTAATCGCGCACATTGTACCTGAGTTTGAAGTCAAGAACGTGGTATGCATTAAAAAAAAAAAAAAAAAAAAAAAACATACGTGATATAAACGTGGTGCAATCGTCGAATTATATCGGTTGGATGGCTGTAGTCTTCACGGGATGCGACATCCGGAAGTCGGGTACTCGACAGACATCCGGTTGTAGGCAGCGATCGTACGTATACCCTGCCGATTGTATCCACCGCGTGTATGCAGTAAGAGGACGGATTGAATATTTTAGTACCTCGGTTCTTAGGTAGGCATATACACCTGCGGAAGCGATGCGCGTCTTGAACGCGATCGTAAAATTCAATTTCCGTTGTCTTTCTGCACTTATTTGCAGGTTTCTGGCAGATAGTATCATGATTTTACATGTTAGGAGAAAAAAATCCAGTGATTCGACGTACAAGTTGTACGCAATTATGTCGTAGATATATTTATCCAATTCTTCATTTAATTATATATTGTTTTAGTTTTATATTGGTTATAGTGGGGACAGCCCTCGCGACAATAAACAAATTGCGGAGATGGATTGAAAAGTCATCAGCCATTAGAGTCCTTCAAAATCACGCCCAATGTTTTATACGGCGAATACACACGTAACGCGTGCGAACTACAGCTTTACACCTATAGACTTAATTGTAATACAGAATCGATTCTTGCGGGCGGTTTAATCACGAAATGTAGGTTAACACGTGTCGTACCGTGTCTTCCAGATCCGTTATAAATACGTCGATTCCTGTATAGGTATAAGTATTCACAGTGATATTACGGACTATAAGGTATATTATACACAGATTCACTTTATACGCGGTCAGCGGCAGTCCGGTTCGTCTGTTATTATACTATACACTACAGGTATTTACTAAAAGCGACTCCTACATTCCTACTGAATAAAGTCTTTCCGCGACTGCAAAAAATATCGGAAAATGAAGATAAAAAACAATCCGACAAAAAAATTAATCACAGAAAGCAAAAGAAACGTGAAACGTTCAGCCACAGCCTCTCAGTGGGGATAATTATTGCATAAACCGCGGGCGGCCGAAGATTTTACCGCTGCCTCCTGATACCAGAGCCGGTTGCCGTTTCTTTATAGTACCTTATACCTACCTACCTACCTACCTACTATACTCTGTTGATTCGGAGAGACGAGAAAAATCCTAACGGGATTCTCCTATCCGTAGAGTTTGCCTTCCGAAGCAGAGAGCTCAGAGCACCGCAGTGTTTGGCGGAAGTAATGTAAAAAATAAACCGGCCAAGCACGTAATATCGGTGTCCTCAAATTGAATAGATATATGTTACGCCCTTGCAAGTGGTCGATAATTGGCGAAATCGCCGGTATTCTTTTTCAGTCGCTAATCGTACGTCCGCTCCGTTGTGCCGCATTCTGGAGGTCTCACATCCGCTGTCATGCTTTTAACGAATAGTTGTACTTGCGGTAATGATGAATAATTAGAATGGATTAATTGGTTTGAAAGATCCAAAGCTTTTTGCACATAAAATATAGGCGAAGTAGACGAGAAACCCGTAACGAAAAGGATGAGAACGTGTTCTTTTGCTGGCGTTTGAGCATAGTCTGTTCTTATTCTTTATTTTTGCGAAGATGACCAGGCGGATATAACGATGTGATTTCATCAACTGTAATTATACTCGTGTATATGGTTATATACTCCGGTCTAACCATGCACGGCGAACTTTGGACGTTTATATATAGTAGATAATGTTAAAAGTCACACGATTAAAGTGTCCAGTCAGCAAGATTGGCAAGGAGCCGGGTAATTAGCGATTCTCACGATCAGGATCCCGGCTCTTTGATGATCGATACGACACTTCGCACCGGCCAATTACACTTTATCACGCCTCGTCGTCCGCTTCGTTCATTGCTCTCATTTTATAATATAATACATCGGAACTATAACTTCTAACGGACCTTTTGTCTGGAGCAATAAAAAATAGCACACATACAAGACCAATATAGTAACAGCAGTAAAAAGAAGAACTTGTGAACAGAAAGCAAGTGTGACAGCGTATATTAAATGGCGGATGAAACTCGTCTTAAACCATATACGAACAATGTTCAAAGTTACAGGTTACATACGGATGACGTCATATGTCTACCGGTGGATTGAGACGGATGATGACGAATCATTGCGCTCATCTGCAACGACTTCAAGAAAACGTAAAATTCGTGGCTCATTTCCTGTTTACGACTCCAAAGTCCCAGACATCACCGGTCACCGGTTTCTTCCCCACCTCATAAGATGGACGAAGTGATGTTCAAGGTAAAAAGTATCAAGGACCTTACATTACTTATCACATACGCATATACCGGTGTAGAGTATTGTGTATAATACGTAGTCGGAACTCAGTTCCAAGTAGGTAAATAATTTTACGTCAATAGGTATCTTCTTCTTCTTGCTTCGTTATAACTTTTTCTCTTCTTTTTTTTCCGTTCTGCTCAGGCAACCACGGTAGTTTTTATATCGACAACGCGGGAAGAATGTATAATCTTAGCGATGATTTAACGGAAATAATAACAGTTGTCCTCGGTGTTTCTATAAGCTAAACACGTTCGGCGACTATAAATTTTTGCATACCTATATGTACCTAACTACGGATGAAAATAAATTCCCATTGGTGAACGAAAACGTTATAGCGACCGAAGCCTCGTGGAGAAATATTACCGCTTATTAACAGCTAGAAACAGCCCCAAGCAATTACCTGTTCGCAGGCATGCACACTTATGCGTGTAGCATCTACATATTACGTTAATAGATTTGCCAGACTCAAATCAAGGTTCATTGACTCCGTATATAACTGTACCTTATACCCTATAATACTGGAAATGTACACGGATATGCAGCGGGTAATTGGATTAATTGACCCCGTGCGTATAAGCGTATATCTCCAGGAACGAATAATACGCGAGAATAGTATATTGTGTAACAAGGACGCAAACTTTGTTTCTTCGGGCGAAGCGTAAGTTTGCAATATGAGTCGTAGGTGAGCAGAAGAAGAATATTGCAAATACGCTAGGCGAAAAGATCGTTGCCTCCTTGTTGCACACGATTCTTTACGCAACGAGAGTACGTCACGCGTTTTTTCACGAATCACAAAACTGAGGTTAGAGTCACGTAATGTCGGATTTGTCCGCCACAGCGCATGCGCACAGCACGGAAAAGACCAGTTTTAACTCCTAGGACTTGAAAGTGGTTTTTTCGGTACTCCGCGCATGCGCATTCGCAGACTCATTCGACCGTCATAGAAACGGGTTCTTTGTGTACGGTAAATACGCATGGAAAAACGTGTAAACCATTCTCGCGTTATATAAACATATATTGTATACATTACGATTTGGTGCGATTTCCCAACATCCAACAAATAATTCGGAATTTTTCTTTCTCAACACCATCGACCTTGCCGTTTTCTGCGCAAAGCCGATTGCCGCTCACTTCTTTGCACCTGAATATACGTACACACATGCACATTGCCGGAGATTGCCCGCGAAAACAGGAAATAGGAATAAAGAACCAAACAAAGCCCTTGTTCTTCTCTGTGCCTTTTACCAACTAACCGATTCTCTGATGTTAATATATTTTCAACTTTCTGACACTCAGGGAAGTTGGCCATCGTGTAGACGGTGGTATTCTACAGGTATAGTCCGCGTGCATAGAGTCCAATTACGCATAATATAGCTGGGTAGGGAGAGGCATTATACGATAAGCCTAAAGTCCCTCGTCACAGTGAATTACGCCCGCTGCAAAGGATGTTTATCTCGTCCGTTGTTAATTAACGCTTCGAAAATGTATAAGCGGTATAAACAGGTAGCCGCGTATGTATTGTTCCAAGCTATGCTATATTACGCCAGATCACAATGGGAGATTTGCAATCAACACGACATCCCGGGGCGAAGCGAGCCTAGAGAAAATAAAAGGCCAGTTGCTGTATCATCTCCAAAGCTGGCAAAAAACTTGTCGAGCATAATATCTCCAAGTCTCAACAACTGTAACATTCATAGGCAGGTGCCTTCGTTATACACTTGTTGTAGGTACCTGAGTTAAATGGTGTACACAGGTATACCCCCTCTATGCAAACATTACGCGAGGGCCAATTTGTTCCTTGCTGAGGAGCAAAAACTTACCCCCACACAAGTAGTGGTACGTGATGCGAGATTGCATTGCATGTATGGACATACACGGTTATCGCATACACGCATCTATAACTGCCACCGATGCGTGTGTCAATCACACGTCTCTTATCTCGTACATCCTACCTCACGACGATCGACCCGAGTCACGTTACACACAGGATCTATAATCCATCCCGTACAGGTAGATTATATCCGCGATCGCTCCTAGCTGTTGTTCGCATCGCCTTATTTATCACCATGACTCGCAGTTATGTTATTTTCAAGACTGATCGGTGAAGACGTGCAGACGTAATTGGTCCGAGTAATAACAGATTTTTTCATACCTTTGTACGGAATCAAGAACTCGCAATATCGCATGTTCAGATTTGTATATCTGGCATGGATGTAAGTTATTATGGAAATCGTTATTCTTGTAGCCGTAATTTCTAAAAAGAAAAAAAGTAGTTCAAGCCGGCGAAAACGTGCTCGACCGTTTTCGGAGAAACCCTTGTAATTAAGTATAGTAGTACATAGGTACTTAACAATGGAGAAACTAGTTAAACTTCTATTCATTCAAGCTAATTTTCATCAGAGTGGAATGTATATTATACATATGTATGGTATGTAGGGCATTCCATACCAATTCAACCTGCTGCAAATATTGACATTTTTGATCTGGCCGAAACTTGGTTATCTTTTTGTATTCTGTGAAAAACTTTTTTTTTTGAAAATGTTCATGTGATATGAATTTTCAAAAATTTCAAGTTTTTTTTCAACTGCTTATGACTTTTTGAAAAATTCATGAATATGAATTTTTTCAACTTGATTTTTCATACTTTCGATTTTGAATTCTTGAAATTGATGAAATCCATTTTGTTTATTTAAAACTTCAAACATTACTTGCAATGTCTCTATAAAATGTCTTATTAAACATACGAGTAGTGAAAAATTGTTGAAATAACGAATCAGTATTTAGAACGCGATTTTTGTTATCAAATTTTATTTTTAATATCTTTATCGTTTGAATATTTTACATCAATGATTTTCATTTAAGCCTGAAATCACTTTCAACGTATCACCCATGATGCAAATGCAGTTCACGTTTTTACGAATTATCACTAACTTTATTAAAAACTTGCCTAAAAATGTTAAACAAATTTATTATTTTTTCTGATGAAGTTCGACAACAGTTCAAAAACTACAAAAATTTTATAAATATTTGCTATCGAGAAGAATAGTTTGAAATAAATGCCGAATGGCATTTCTCGCGAACCATCATAGTAAAGGACCTTGCGACGGCGTTGAGGGTGGGATAAAAAGAGCAGCAGCACGAGCAAGTATTTAGTCTTCAGTTGCCATTTAATCAACAAATTTTAACATATCAAGCGCTATGCGAATTGGTCTAAAAACCAACTAGCTTACCAAACATCAAAGTAAAGTTTTAAACAATTGCAAATTATGACAAAGCTGCCAATAATCTTAATATCCGATGTAGGTACAAAGACTAAAACAATAGCAGAAACTCGAAAACTCTATTGCGCGATTTCGAATAAAGATTGATCTTTAACATTGAGAGTGATTTTAAGCAAAAGCTTTTAATATTTTTTTACATTGCATTTTTAAAAAGTACACTTGAATCACACAATTTGTAATTAAAAAAAAAAAAAAAAAAAACGTTCGAAATCAAGGATTTTTTTCTAAATTATAAGTGTTTGAAAGAAAAATTATTAAAATTTTCCAAAATTCGTACCTCATGAACGGTTTGTCAAAAAAATTTGAAAAGAATCAAGGTACCTTTTTTCACAGAATGCAAAAAGATAGCCAAGTTTCAACTAAATTAAAAATGTCAAGATTCGCGGTGGGTTGAGTTGGTAGAATGCCACGTATATCTCCACTTTTGGGGAAATATTTTATTGTTGCTATAATTATTGGTTGAAATTTTTGTAAAACAATATTAGAACAAGAAGGAGGAAAAATACTGAATCTATATTACCAGACATCGAAATTACAGCATACGAGAAATTCTATCGTTCCTCAAAGTTCTACCACATCGTTAGGCAGGTGCCTTGTAAAAATAGCCACCTTTGACAAGTTTTTTTTCGCACGAAAGCGCGTTCGAATTTCCTACATGTAGGATTAATTGAAACATTTTGTTACTATGCAATTTGCCATTTTTTCCTTTTGCAGGATAATTGTCAATGAATCCGAGAACTTTTTTCATTAATTTCATAGATTATTCGTGGTGTTTCATTCCTGTAATTTTTCCACTTGCCACAGGTTGAGAAATTGATCAAGTTAAAGGCGCGACATTCGTACCAACACATCTGATCCGGTGCGGAAGTGGATCTCGCTGTGAGGGTGAGCCGACATTCTTACCTACACATTCTTTATACCAGACCGAGAAACGATGACCTTCCGTTTCGAGGGAAGGAGGAAGGTGAGCGCAGAATCGTGCGACCTAGATTTCAGATCATCCACGCGAGAGTACATACAAGTCTAGAATGAGTCTGCAGGTACGGCATCCGTCTTGGCACTACATACTCTCCATTATCAAACAGTACACAGTAATGAGGGGAAAGAGAGAAGAAGAAAGAGAAAGATGACGATGAACATTGAAAGAGAAGTTTTTATTTTCACCGATTCAATGCATGCAGTGTAAGCGGAAAGGCGCTCCGTAATTCAAAAAAAAAAAAAAAATAACGTTGCAACGTATTAAAACGACAACAAAGATCACGATAATTAAAAAAAATTATTCGCATTTAGGGACTTTGTTAGATACATCAGTGAATGGTGTTACGGTGTTGTGTTATGTAGGTACGGTTCCTTATTATTGTTTGCAAAGTTCAATTCCAACATATTTTGTTCCATATTATCTGATTATTGTTGAATATGGCATACTCACTGGTCGGTAGGGCAGGTATTTGGGCGGCATGTGTAGTACTGTGCCTCAGTATTGTGACCTGGAACAAAGATCGGAAAAATTTGACTTCATGACGTCAAGAATCGATCGTTGGAAATTGAGTGATTGAAAAACAAAGGCTCCCAACGCATTGTGACTCGCTCGATATAATGATTCGATGAATAGAGCAGTTGTCCTGCGGCCATACCGCGATAATTGATGAAGTACTCAGATAACTTGGATGAAGAGTATCTATTCTCGGCAATAAATTGTTCGGAGACTTTAGAACCGGCTCGGGATCGAACAAACCACTCGCTGAGCCACTTTCATCTCTTGGGGACAACGACGCGTGCTATATTGTACCAAGTTGCCGTGTACGGACTGGATTGATAAATGAAAATAAAAGTGCCCTGCAAGCTGCAGGCACCCTTCCTTCCATGTCAATAATGCTGCGTATGATATATTTAGAATTGAAAATTTATAAAGCTACCTGAATTGTAAAATCAAATGCAGTCGATACATTATTTTCAAATCTCTCATTACCGACCGTATGGACAAGGTTTTCGGCAGTTTCCCTTGTCCCTCGTGCAAATACGGGTGTTTCGACTACCACCGCCAACCCATTGCTTTACTCTACTCTTACTCCCATGTATATGAAAACGTAATTGTGATTAATGAAGAATTATTATTATTATTATTATTATCATCATTATTATTATTATGAGAATAAATGAATGATATAATGTGATACGAATAAATCGGACGTATATTTCAAAGTTTATATGCCTTGCTTGCTATATAAGGTAAACGGCCGAGAACCGCGGAGATACGAGAACCTTGGCGAGTTTTACCCGGCACGGCTGCAGCGGAGCGGGAGAATTCGAAAGGGAGGAGTAAAAGACGTATGGCCCAAGCGATGTAAAGCGCTGGCTTGAGTATACGCCAAAGAAAAATCTGCACGATAGTTTGGATCCAGTAATGTGGAGGTTAATATTATATAGTAAGTGCAATATTGTAAAATCGGTCGCCTTTACCGCGAGGCGTGATTGCATCTGCAGCGTCGCGAATTTTTAATCAGTCATCTTTACATACCCGAATAACTTTCTCTTCATGTTTTATAGAAACAGTCATGATCAGCTTTCTTGCAACAAACCCAAATCGCATCGTTTTTGACATACATCGGGTGAAATTTTGAATAAACGCGAATAAACAACTGTACGCGATTTGTACAAGAGCGTTACGTATGAGACTTTGCAGCATGTGAGGGACAAGATACGCCAAGTCCGGGCAGTTCGTCGGATGACTAACCAGTTCACAAGGCAAGTCGCAGTGGTGGGCGTCCTTATATGTCCACTATTATACCTATATATACGTGTACGTGGATAATCTGACGTCACTTGAAACGCTGTTGCTGCTGCTGCTGCGTCGGCGTCGTGGTCTCGTGGACCATGCGTTTGGAATACAGACGAAGCAGCAGCGATGTCGCCAAACGTGTTCGCAGAGCTATATCGATACCCGTATAAAAATCGGTATACGTTGTCCACGCACACGGCTATATACTCGCAATATCTATATGCAAAAAACTTTACATGTATCCCCGTACATACATTGCATATTATGGCTATAGAGTATCGCAGAGGCGGGCCACCAAGGATGACGTCCTACGCAGAAATCGGCACGAATAGGTGTAAGTTGTACTTGCAGAGATCCGTGACTGTACCGCGTCAATCGTGACAATAACAGTACGGGCAACAACAATTAATACATGCTGTTTGTCTGTACGTATTACACATATACACGGGAACTAGAAAGTAATTTTAACAATTTCTCAAGACGACGTTTTGGACGCATCGACACGTACTCAATTTCGAATCTTATACTCATTGTTCGTGAGTATTCGTCAGTTCTCTCCGTATATTACATTCATTTGGCTTACCGCGCGATCACTGTGACCAGAAGCACTCATCCTGTAATAGAAAAAACATCTATGCGTATACCTATATAATAAACCCGATTACGTGCAAAGACTGGGCCTCCTCGAGGAGGTCTAACGCAAGGTTGCGATACCAGTCTGCACTCTACAATGCGCGTGAGTAGCTGCCGTAGTGTCGTAGAACGTGCCGCATGCCCACAAAAGACGAAGACAGCCTCCGAAGTAGGCAAATCGCTGTTCAAGACGATTCAACTCGGTCAATTACGCAATGCATGCGAGTACATATAATAATACAAGTACGCGTATATGCATAGGTGTAGGTATGCAGTATACAAACGATGCGTAGTCGCGCCTCGACGGCATTTCCAATCCTCGACACATTTATCTTTCATCCATCCTCAAATTTGGCATATTTTTTTGCGTCCACTTCATGCAATTTACCATCACTGCATACAAATAACTTGTCGTACATGCCGTAGCTTCCTATCATCTTATTATGTATGAATGGATAGCAAAACTCGCCGTTTGCGGGAGAGAGAAGTAAAAGTAGGCGGGGCTCTGACGACATTCGAATAGATTGTGTCTCGCGACGTTTGGCCATATTTGCTCACGGGCCACTCTTTAATCTTTATCCGCAGCATGAGAAAACTTCATGTACATGATACTTAAACCCCCCTTTACGTTGACACTTGATAGCGCAAGGATTGATAATAAATTTCTTTTTTTTTTAACAGTTAATTTCACTTTCATCTCCGTCAGAATGAAAGAATATATCACGTGTAGAGAGTGTGCTTCGAACTCACTTGCCCGAAACAATTAGCCAAGCGTATTTAGCATTTGGCATTGAAATATACGAATAAAGTCATTAATACTCCATACCTTGTATACACCCTGTAGTTCAATTCGACTGCTAAAATACTACTATTCGCCTTGTGCTATAATTGATAAATAACGCGAAATAAATGCATAAATCGCGCCATTCGCTGGATGTCATTCGTGAAAAAATTAGGGCTTATTAACGCGTACGGATATAAGTATATCGCTCTTAAACGGGTCAATAGAACTAGCAAAGATCACAACTGGACAGCGTGCGCGGTTTACGCATACAGATGTAACACATAGATATATGGGATACGTTATATTGTACGAGAAGAAAAGGAATCACTGAACTCGGCACACGCGGTCTGAAAACATGGCTTCATTAACCCTACCGGTGTATGACTGCAATAATCATTATCTAATGATACTTGAGTTTTAGTTGTTGCGAACTCATATTTTTATCCTCGCTTGCCTGACTGTAGCAGCAGCGCCCAGGTTGGAAAAGGCTGAACGAAAAAAGAATTTTTTTACAATGCAACGGCAAGGTCATCGTCACTAATTGGTGTTCATGCACCTCGGTAAATCATCTGCAGAAGGCAATCTGCAAACTTGAGATAATAAAGTAAATTCCGGAGGAACATTAAAGAAAATGCAATCGCTCAACTTTTGTTGGTAATTTATTCATGCAACTCGGTACAAGCAGCAATATATATATATTAAAAAAAAAAATTCGAGCGATCGCACTGTTGTTGTTTGTTGACGCAGAGCATGGATTATATGATCATGATAATCAACATTATGGGTAAAATAAAAAAAACGATGATCAGTAATAATTGTTTTACTCACCAATAGAATTAGCAGCGTGGCCTCTCGCCTCACCATGGCTAAAATAAAAGAGAAAGTCTTATTAATATCTGGGTCGAACAGGCGGCGGCATTGCGCCTACAGTGTAAGCCTTTTGCTCGCACGTACACTACACACGTATATACATTGCATGTATGTAATTTCCCTATTATAGCCACACCGCAGACACTTTCGTCTTCTCCGAGTTTTCTATAGATTTTCTAATATCTGCATATTGGTTAGAGTTTGCACGATGGTGCGCGGGGTGGTAAGTATATCGCGAAGTGGGTACCGACACGAACGACGAGACGCGGAGATTTCACTCCTGGAGTCAGCGAGCCGACGGTTCCGCCTACAAGCTGTTCTCCGCAGGCGGCGACGAGATCTCGCGTGTGTATTCGTGAACCTCGATCAACGTTTTCGCCTCAGCTAGTAGTGGCCCCGGTCTCTTGAGAAAGTAACACATTAAATGCGGATAAATTGCGTTCACTTTTTAGACTACCATGCCTGCGGACCGGCACAGCTGACGGCTGACTGTTGACCTCGGAAACTCTGTTCGCATCCGTACCCTAATCCTAAACGTGTAACGATCGCGATGAAACAATGCCCCACGAAGAATCTACGCCACCGTGAAATTTGTACGCAGATACATGGGCTTTGTTTTTTCTAAAGACAGACTCAAGTTTCGGTTTTGGTTTCAGTTTCGGCCGGATTGGCCGAAACTTTGGCTCGGCGGGAACTGGCGTTCGTGTCGTATCGGGCACTGTCGGGTATGTTCGAAATTAATTTTTTACCTACATTGAATTTCAAAATAAAGTGATTTCCGAATAAATTAAGGTCTTTTATTTCTAATCGAATAATCTGTTACAAAGCTAGGAAAAACACTAGATTTCCGGGTATGTTGAAAATTTAACTAAATTTTAACTTAACTACATAAGTTTCGGTTTCGGTTTCGGTTTCGACTGAAAATCGTAGTTTGGTCGGACGCTAGTTTTTTCCCTCTTTTTCTTCGTCCAGTGACTGTGAGAATGACAGGATCACGACAGTGCAGAGCAAGAATTGTCGTAGCTCCTGTTTGGTTTGTCCACGTATTACCGGAAATAGGTCCGAACATCGCAAAACGTACCAATCAGACGTTACGGATGCTCGTGCTGAGCACGAGGAAATATCAGAGCCCGGGGTGCATCGGGGAATAAAACACGGTCGATCGGTTCGCTGATGTTTACTTGGTAAACCGTATTTCTTGTTCACAGCCGCATCGCGGAGATCATAAAAAGCTGAGCGCACGGGGTAAAGTACGTACAGCTTCTGGAGCGAACCGTAATGTTCTTTGTCAAATTTTACGGTGGACGCCTCCGTACCCCGAGCACGTTGGATAGTCGGTTATGAAGTTTGACGAAGCAGAGAGGAGAACCGTTTCCTGACTATTCCTCGAACACCCCTCTTTTCATATTCCCAACGGCAATTTCTCCAGCCAACCAAGTTCTTAGTACGTCTGTACGTGTACCCATAGCCGAAAGATTTCGAACACGTACGGATCGGGATAAGGTGACGTCGACTCATTGTTGCCGAGAACTCGAATTGCATAACTGATAACTACACGTAGCGTATGAATACCGTATAAGTTGCGCAAGAAATCGTTAAATCCTCGATCCGCGGCTGCGGTAACTCCTGTATATTGTAGGAACGCTGAACGCTCAAATAATAATTATTTAGAAGAAAAATCTGGTCATGGGAACAGCGTCTCCGATAAAAATGAAGAAAATCCTAAAAAAAGCATGCATTGAGATTGATTTCATAGTCGGGTTGGGGGGAAGCGATGAGGCGATTCCCACCGTGCACCTTTCGATTTCTACTCCGGAAGCAGGTGGACGGTAAAAAAAAAAAATAAACACCGTGAACGTAGGTGCAATGTACACGTGTCTGATTCTCATTCCTACAGGAGAACCACAACCACAACCATCAAACCGAACCAGACGAGAGCAGGCACTTTCGTAAAAGATTCCCTACGCTCGGTTATCGACCTGCAGACAGGATCCTCGAGGTGCCTCGTCGCGGGCATCCGTGATTAAACATTCTTCCCTGATTACATTGAAACCCGAGAGAAGAAAGAAAATAAGAAGAAAAAGGGAATTGAAGGTCACGGTTGACTGAAGGGCATCCAACTATGAGTGCTTCGCAGAGAAGATCGGAGAGTTTACCTGGATCTAAATTATTGTACGTGTATGCCTTTCGAAATAGCAGGAGCACAATCCGAATATCGCAATATTTCGTCGGTGAGGAGACTCGCCGAGAATGAAAATATCAAGTATCTATGGACGAAAATACTTGACACGTGATGATTTGTTCGTCCGTGCAAGTCAAGGATAAATAATTAAGGTATGCGCGATTGGAGATATCGTTTGCGCTCTATCCGTGCAGTCTGGTGAACAGTCGAGTCTCCGGTCCCCCGTTTGAAGGACGACTGCCGAGGCAACGTGGGCATTGCTCGATGCGTCGATAAGTATCGTCTATCGACCGTAGGACTACCTGGCTGGATATTAAATACGGAGAACTGGGTAATCTTGCGGCCAAGATCTTTCCGATCGACCTCGCAATTTGAAAAATCTAGCGGCCGATGGGAGAGCAGTCTAATTTCAACGATCTTTTGCCGGTCATATTATAGAAGACGAACTAGAATTCTCGATAATTGTCCACGGCATGTAGGGGATAAACGTACAGGTAAAAATTTCGTAACAGTCTGCGGAACATGCGGTATAAAAAAAATGTGTATCGTAGCGCGTTACAACAGCGTATTTACACAAGCTGTGCGGTAATATGAGTGGTATTGAATATACGCGGAGCTCTGTTATAGAAGATACGCATACGCGCGATTGGTTTAGTTACGAGTGCAACTATCTACTAACGCGGAGTTTAATTTCAGGCTGTTTTGGCACTTTCGGCTTCCTTATTCTGTAGGTGTTCAATACGGTCTCGGAACAAGCGGGAACAACGTATACGATCTGGCAAAAATGACAGTTACGCATATTAGACATTAGGCTAAAGTTAGTATAAACGTTGACGTAACGAAACCTCAGGTTAAAAAATGAACATTATTGGGTAATTTAAGAATGACTTTCAAGGAGTTGGCTTTTCAAAATTAAATTATATTTTGTTTATACTGGTTTTTGCTTTGTTTATACGAAATCTCGGACATTCCTAAAGATGCGAATTAGCTATTTATCTTAAACAAGCGTCGTTACAGTAACGTTACTAACTTCATCCTCATCGTTAGACGATGTAGTCATGTGACGATTACAATGGCAAAGAGCATACAGTAACATCAGCATGCAGCAGCGGAAATATAACATGGTGCGGACAAGCCGAGCTGCAGCCTGCAGCCGATTATATTCGGATCGTATATAATTAATGTGCGGAGGAAGCGAAGAAACCTTGGGCTCCTTTTTATAGCACAGTGTCATTAATTGCTTTTACACGACTTGTGATTTCAACGCCTACGTCGAAGTATTGAGCAACCCTCGGGGCGCCACCACCGGAAAATTATTATTTATTCATTCATTTATAAAATTAACAACATTTAAAATCTTACCTGTTTTATGCTGGTATAACTTTTTGCAGGTAAATGTATCCAAATGAGGGAAAAAATTAACTTTCATCACAAAAGTTAATAATCCGTCACCTCGCGGCCACACTGCTCTGACGATCAAATGATAATTAACGTTATCGGGAATATCGAATTTTACGCGAAAGTTGGATTCATTTACGTGCGTAAAAGGTTATAGTATCACGTGGTGCGGATGTCTGATAAAACTGTGCACAGTTGTTCAATATACAAGCAAGAAATCATCAGACTATGGCTTTCGGTCGTAACGACAAGGATTGTTATTAGGACTAATGAATGATTTTTACTTCTTTCCTTTCTGCTTCCAGTCGATCGATTGTGTTTGATTTATAAACCTTCAACACGTGTCTTGATATCAAATCCATCATCCTTCAGGTTTCCACTGACAATGTATATCGTGCATCGGTATAATTCGATAAACAACTGTGGTTTCCTTCATTTAATCTTGCCGCTGTAATATTCACCAGCAAACCATAACTCATTGTTCATCGATTTCTTCTATGGCAATGCTAAAGAGCTGTCGAATCATACATCGATGTATTGCAATCTAATATAGCGTGCAGGTTTTACCGCGTTTTCGTTTTCTACATGTTTTTGATATAATTTTTATATCAATTTTTACTCAGTTTCCAACGCGAGCAGTTATCCGTTCACCTTCGATTTACGTACAGGCGTTATAATGATATACACGCTTTGCAGTCGATCGACTCTTTCGTCTATTATTGAATCCTTTCGCTTATCGTTCGTCGTCGTTCATACAGTTGTTGTCATTAGTATTATTATTATTATTATTGTTGTTGTTGTTGTTGTAAATTCATTTTGCGGGCACGACACTACACTTGCTTTCGGGATTGATTATCCCTCTGCCCTCTGCGACTCCGAGCGGCGACAACACTCGGCGTCCTTAACGTTCGGCGGGAGAATCGAGACTGGCTACCCAAGGTACCCAATCCCCTGGGTTTCTCAACGGAGTATACGCGGGCTCTCGAAGTCTCGAGTATTATTTTACTCTCTCATCGGTAGAGGCATGGACGCTCGCTCTCTCTCTCTCTCCTTCAACACCACAGCCCACCGCACGTTTCTTGATCTTGGCGTGTTGGCGAAAGGTATCCTCCTCCGTCACCCATTTACCTTCAGAATCCCCCCCCCCCCCCCCCTCCTCGGCCCGATTTGACGATGCTCCATCGAGTCATCGCCCAAATTGGACACATTAACCATCGCTCGCAACCGGCTTGTATGTGTGCACATACGTGCATACATACATGGTTTGCGCAACCTGATCCCTCTGCTATATTCAACATAAAAACCAAGAATTCGATGAGAGACATAGTAAATTTATGATAAGTCGATCATTCCGAACCTAGGTAGTACACTTATCCAGAGGCTCACTGTCATTCGACTACAAAAAGTTGTCGTTCTGTCCAATTAAAAAAAATGTCGACGCATTGTTGGCAAAACATGGACAAAAGTTCGGATATTTTTGATTGGCCATAGATCGACAAGAAAGTGAACTTAACGTTGACATGCCGTATACTTCATGTTTACGAATGTTCTCTGAAATGCCAAGTATAAGGCAAATAGACCAGACAACTCGTTGTTACCTTATTGTTAGTACGGGAAGGTTAAGTCAAAAGTTTTTGATGGTTTTCAGACAAATAATTGTTTATGTTAGCGCATTCATGTGCCGAATGAACGTCAATGTCTGGTGGTAGTTTGACTGACTAAACGCTATCTCATATACTTGACGCCAGCTGACTATTAGTTTGCGTAATTAGCTTACTTACAAGTTATTGCCTTTTCGTCTTGACTGCTCACAGTCAACTGAATACTGAATAATAGTTGACGTCGGGTGTTGCCTTTACCATGACATTTCGGAGGACATTCGCGCACTATTAGTCAGTATACAGTCAACAATAGGCTCATAATATGCTTATTCCCAGTTGACTTGAAATAGTTCACTGAGAATTTCTGTCGTTATTACGTCAATTAACAGCCAACAGTGTGCTACCTGGGAAAGCATACCATCAACCCTCGAATGATGAGATGTATACATATGACACGAGACTTGCAAGCCAAGAAAATGGAATCATCTCAGAACGGTGAACTATCAGTTTCGCAATACGAATACGGCACAATACTTTGAAATCTTAAGATTGACGAATGGTTGCCATATAGTATCTTTTAATACATATCAATTATACCAATCAATGCTTACTTGGATTAAATTTCTTAGCAAAATCTATGGCTATTCCACATTCTATATTCAATTCACGATCAAATACCTGATCAAGAGAGCAGCCTGGAGAAGCCCATATTAACGCTCTCTGTTATGAAATACTAAGGTTTTCAAAAGTAATTTTCGAAGGGTACAAATCGGTAACTGATCTGTGTCTACTTTATCAATAGTAAGTAATGCAGAGCGTATCTACCGTTGTATTTACCATAGTGCCAAAAACAGTTTCGCCTCAGAGGGCGCTAGTACTCGAGGTTTATAGCAGAGAGAGTAAGGCGGCCACAATACGACATTACGGCAATATTTGATGTCGGCTCGTGCTGTAGTGTTCAGACATGGCTTTGCTCGCTCGTGTGAGCGGCAGTACTCGGCAGATTTCAAATAATCGTTTTTATAAATTTTACGCAAACTGTGTATGCTCGAAATTGTACAGAAAAGCACCAACCAGCTTTGCCTCGGGCATACAGAGTAGTGTAAGCGCACGGTATGCTAGTTCAGGTACCGGACTGAAAACTAACCTCACCAAAGAGTGAGGTTAAGTTCAGATTTTCCTTATAAACAACTTTGTTACACATACCCGGTTATCGCATTATTTAGAATAAACTCGTACAACGGAATCAAGCCTCACGTACAAACAGAGTTTGTAAAAATTCCGTATAATATTTCAGGAAAATCCCCATCCACTGAAAAACAAGACAAATATGTATTCTATGAAGAAATTATGTCGAGGAGGCGAGATCAGGCTAGACGAAGTGTTCTGATTCAAGTACAATCAGAAAATTCAAGCTACGAACTCTACGATTACTGTTCCCAGTTTGGAAAGGTGCAAGAAATGCATCATTATAAAATAGGCGATAACTTGGTGAGCTATACTTGAGGTTATCTAACATGTTTGGTAATCATTCTCATTGACAGTCAGATGACATGTATGACATGTACGTACATACTCTTATTTTTGCACAGAGTTTTATCTTAATTGAGTTCAATTTGCTATCTGACGTGGAGGCCATAAATTCCGCCTCAACGCATATACAAGTGGATCAAAATCTTCCTGTCACATCGCCTTTTTTGTGGTTCCGAGTTGTACCGAATCGGGTGCGAAAGGATTTTGTGGACAAGGACATACCATTAAAGGTAATAAATGCCAATGTCGCTTCCGCGCCTGATGACATGAATATGTTGCTGTTTAAGGCAGAGTCGGTAAGTTGAACAATATTGGAAATGCAACTAACTCGATGATTGATCATAAAAAATCTTTTTTTTTACCATTTTGGTTCGTTTTTATTTTCTATAGGTTTCTGACCAAATGACATTATTACACAATGCAACAAAGTTAAATGAGACTGGTACAAGGTTACGCTTTCTAAGTGCACGTCAAATCGAATTGTGCCTGTCAGGAATGTTTTCTGAGGTCACAGTGCTCCCCTTCGGATCCAGCGTTAATGGCTGTGGTAAACTGGGGAGTGATCTCGACTTGGTACTACAGATGCATCCCCATCTGAAGGTAAGTTCTTCTTGAGTTTCACAATATCAAAGACTGAATTGCAAAAAATAGGAGATTACTTCGAGACCTTCATCTCCTAATCTTCACGATTGTTCCAGGAAAATGTACAAAGTAGGTTGGTTTATTACACAAAGGCATCATCGAATCCTGACAGAGCTCAAACACAAAAAGTGATGGAAATAATAGCAAATATCATTGATCACTTTCTTCCTGGGATATCGAGTGTAAAAAAAATACTACATGCGCGGGTGCCGATAATTAAATTCAATCAAACGTTGACCAACTTGGAATGTGATCTCAGTATGAGCAACACGTGAGTACTACTTATAATCGATATGAATATGGCATGGAGTTCATGGGCAACTGAAATATTCACTCATTTACTCATTTGCTAGCTCAGTTAATCTTTAACATAGTTCACGTGTACAATATTATTGACTTTGGAATATTATTCATTTCAGGACGAGTATATATATGTCTGAACTGTTGTACCTTTATGGTGAATTAGATTGGAGAGTCAGACCCCTGATTTTCACAGTAAGGTCTTGGGCAAGATACATGAAGTTAACAAACAATTATCCTGGCCATTGGATAACTAATTTTTCCCTGACACTTCTCGTTTTGTTCTACTTACAGCAGAAACAAATATTACCTAGTTTACAAAAATTAATTGAACTTGCAGGTACGTATGTGTGCGTGTGTACGCGGTGTATATACATATACATTAGGGTGGGCCAAAAACATTGACTATTTTTTTTTCACTTTGTACTCCGAAAACTTGGTTGGTAGAGACCTCAAAGACATTCTCTCCAAGTATGAGCTCTTAATTTTAATAGGAAGGACCTCCGCCTCGCAGTGTTCTATTTTTTTCTTATGGTGAGGAAGAAAAATACATATCTTGGTATCTACTATTTATAAAAAAAAATATGTATCATATTTTCGTAGGAAATTGAATTCTCTACAAAAAAGGTCTCTTACAATTTTTTTATATACCTCACTGTTCAGAAGATATTCACCGTCAAACTTCAATGCACACTATTATATTATAAATAGTAGATACCGAGATATGTATTTTTCTTCCTCACCATAAGAAAAAAATAGAAAACTGCGAGGCGGAGGACCTTGCTATTAAAATTAAGAGCTCATACTTGGAGAGAATGTTTTTGAGGTCTCTACCAACCAAGTTTTCGGAGTACAAAGTGAAAAAAAAAATAGTCGATTTTTTTGGCCCACCTTAATATACATATTTTAACATTGACTCAGATGTGTTTCTGAATCGTAGAAGTCTGAAATTAGGGCTTTACAGCCTTCAGTAGTTATCTTTTTGATTTAGTAGCCGTAAAGTACACCATAGCAGTCGCGTTTTATGGCTGTAAAGTTGAACTTTACGAGCACGTGTGCAAGTTCAACTTTATGGCTCCAAGTGCGACCATGTGGCGTATTTTACAGCAACTATACTGAAAAATAATGTTCGCATCACAGTCGTACTACTTTCCGGCCTTGCGTGGATCTCGCAATCCACGGATGTGAAGATCCACACTCAGCCGTAGAGTTGAGCTTTACTACCTTAGTACGAAAACTACTGTTATATGTTATCTCATTGGTAAACTTTATTTTTTAATGGGATATTTTATATTTATACCAGATAAAAACGATGTTCGGATAGCAGATGGTGACGTGAATTGCACGTTTTTACGTGATATATCAAAACTACCTCAAGCATCTTCTAGGAACGAGGATGATTTGGAAACACTTTTGACAGACTTTTTTATTTACTATTCGAATTTCGACTTCACAACAAAGAGCATTTCCCTAAACGCGGGTATGCCGCTTCCCAAACCCGCGGAATCGACTGTTTATATTCACAATCCGTTTGAGCCAGGTCTAAATGTGGCTAAAAATATTAATACCCAGGAGATGGAACGGCTAAAAATTGAAGCGCGAAATGCAGCGTGGCTGTTTTGCTCTGCTGCTGACAATAACGCGAATGACTGGGGACTTTTATCGTTGTTCAATCAAAAAATTGAATTGAATGTTAAACCTATTCGGCTGAATCATACGAACAGAATGGTGGAACTTACTGCGTTGTTCAGTAAATCAAAAACAGTGGATGGCGTGGAAAAACACAGCAAATATACTCAAAGTGCAAATGCCAATAGTAACACAGTGAATCACAGTGTAGACAAACAAAGAATAAGTAGTAAAAAGAAGAAGAGCAATCAGAAGCAAGAATTTAGGAGATAAAACAAAAAATTCAATTGTAAGAAAATGAATAAACTAATTTTACGAGAACATGGTGGAAAATCTAATGAAAAAGTTTAGTATATGAGAGGTTTGTAATTTATTTGATTTCATCAGCTTTTGTACAAATAAACTATGTAGTGGTTGTAATCAAATTTTCTTTCACACACGCATTATGAATACTGCAGTTTCATAATTATCGGTAATCAGTGACTGTGCAAAATGTCCAGTGGCGAAGCAGTTCGGCTTCAGCAAAAGAAAAGTTCAAATCACCACTACACTACATCATGATAAATCAGTTTTAATCATCAGCCAATGAAGCAAAAGCTCAATAATTTTGGGACTTCAATCATGTCTGGAAGCAGTGGTCGTTGTATATACGGATATTTTTTCTTGTAGTTCACCCAAGTATTCAAAATTTATTCACCCTTGTTTTTGTACAAACAAATGCATTCCCATTTTGCAAAGTATAAAGAAAAACACATGAAAATTACTCATGTAGCTGTACACAGAGCAAGAACCAACAATGTTAAAGATTTATCACACTAGTACAATGGTTAATTGCCTCTCAATTTTTACAACTTGGACCTATAAAGATTGTTTTAAATATGGATTTATATCCATTTAATAAAAAAAAAAGTTTTTTCGGTAGTAAAATATCATCATTAAGTATGCTGGTTAATATATTTGAATAGACTTTGTAACAAGGTGCAACGTCATATCAGTAGGCAATTCTCGAATCACCAAGTTTTGCATGAATTGATTCTTGATCATCTATTTGTTGATTATGATTACCAGAAGACATCGCGTGGTTCAGTTTTGGTCTATAAATAACCAGGAATTATACATTAGTGACTTTCCCCTTTTTTACCAGCAACTCTTTTGAATTCGCCCATGTTGGTCGTTGAGATTGGCGAACCAATGATCACCAGATGATCAATTCGCGTTGTTTCGCTGCCACCCTGATTGTCTTTGACGAAGATTTGAAGATTTTGTACATTTTGGAACTTGACATAGCGTAGAGGTACTGGATTTCCTTCCTCGAGGTCCGATGCCTTCAACCTATGACAGAAGAGGTATATGTAAAATTACCTTTTGTGAACGAACGAAGTTCCTTATCTCATTAGATTACATGCATAACAATTTACTTACGAAACATCTTGTACACTGGTATAAGAGTCTGCCATATCAAAGTCAACGGTTCTCGGCTGGTTTATGAAAAGTTTCAAGTTCTTAGGCCCTTGGCCTACAGGTGCTTTAATTTTTAGAGAATGGACCTTGACAGCTTGTGTGAAAGTAATTGATATTATCAATTGTTCATCACAGTCACTTTCCAGGTAACCACCTTCTGAAGATAAGCATTGCAAAAACGGATGCTCATCGGATTCATTCAGGCATTCGCACTGCCCCTTCATAATGAATGTGCTCAGATCCATCTGAAAGCAGAGGTTGCTGTTCTGTGGATATTGCCTTTTTTAAATTGGTCAAACAATCAAGGTCAAAAATTTCTTCGTGCACACATCACAAAGATAAAGAAATACAAAGGTTTTACTCATTTTTCTTATTCTTTTTTTTTCTGTTTTTGATTGTACAAATATGAACGTGTTTCTATGATTAATGAGATGAGTTATAATACTAAATACTTTGTTACTATTTGTTTTAATTTCGTCTCCTTACTACTTATATAATATCCATGTATAACAATGTTCGATATTTTCAAATTATAGTATAAATGTCACTCGGTTAGTGCTAAGATCCAGACTCACATTAATATCTAGGCACTGTGACTGCATTGGATTATACGTTAGTGAAATGAATTGACATTAAACGAAACTAGGATTTGCAGCAAAATGATGAAATGCCAGTGTATTAATTAAACGGAAATATATGGAATGCGGAATAGCAGCAGATGGTATTGCTCAGAATGTAACTGCAAAAGTTACCTTTACAACGAATCTATGAAAATTAGTCGAATACTTTGCATAATTGTATGTAACTAATTTTCCAGTGGAACTTGTACATATTACTTTCAGCATTGTGGTTGAATAGGGCACCACCGGCGTTAAATATGAACAAATAACAAATATTTATCCCGGATTGAGCAGTGAGTGAAATTGTGCAAGATGGTGTCTTTTCATTTTTCACTTGAGAACTTGTTTGCAGGGTCTTCTTCTACTGTGACTTATTCCAGTAGTATAATGTTACCGCAAGAAAAATCATTCCGAATATATGGAAATAGATGTTATCTTTATTATCCCGTACATGTCCAGCAATTGGCCCCTCTGTTTCTTCTGCATCTCCTGATCCATAATACTGCTGAATCTTGGTCTCCAAGCCTGTTGGATCTGCCCCTTGGCATGAGCCCAGTTTGGTGCGATTACGGTAAAAGATGAAAGTTGGCATGGCACTGACTCCCTGACCAGCAGCAGTTTCAGCACACTTGTCCACGTCAACTTTTAGGAATATAGCGTTTGGATACTTTGTTGAGAGCTGTTCAAAGATCGGTGCTATTCTCTGGCATGGGCCACACCTGAAAATGAAAGCAAATCGAAAGACTTTGAAGTTAGGGCAATGCATGGGTAAACTATAATTAGATTGAAAATTAAATTGTCGCATCATGGTTGAGAGGATTGAGTCGAGATCCTCGTTGGAAGTCCTTATCGGTGGGAGGTGAGAAGGTGGGATAACCTAAAAAGAGAAACTCACCAGGTCGCGGTGAAGTCGACGACGACTAATTTCGTCCCCGCGCGACTCATTTCCCCAAGGAAATGATTGTCGTCGTTGATAACACGCACAGCTCCCATTTTTACACTCTGCTCTATTGGTTAATCAACAACTATATCGGAAATGTTCTTTGCTAACAATGACTGGCAGCTTGATCCTCACTTCTCAGCTCGCCGCATGAAGGAAGATGAGGTGTGTTCTTGCGCAGCCATTTGTAACAACCAATCGCGTTCTGCTCCAAGTTAAGGCCATCTTGATTTGTCAACCAATCGCAATCGAGATCGTAAATTTTCAAGATAGTGTAACATCCGACCGGAACGTCCGTATGTTTTATCGACTATTATTACTGCATGTTACTTTTATCAACTAACCAAACTCGAAGTACGAGAATCTTGTAACCATGAGGAATTAAAGCAACTGTCTAACTATTAGGAATATCCCTAGATGGAAATAACCACGACATTCACTGATTAAAGCTTAGAAACCATGTTACGAGATCTTCGCACTACAAAGAGCTATAATATTATTATACGTTATTATATATCACTATCATATTAACACTATAATTAACTAACACGATTATATCCAATTATTATATAACACTCGACAATGCCATTTGTGTGTAAGCAACTTACGCTATACCATATAGCCTGGAGTATAGAAGACTGTAAAACCATAGATAAATGTATAACCAATATAATGTAAAGATAGTACTGCTGCAATAATCCATAAAACCAGAGACTGCAAAACCTTCAAAACCGTGAATACTAATTATCGAGCATGAATTATACTCTCCTCCGTAATGCCGTATTGTAGGCAACACGCGCAACGTTTTGAAGGCAATGCAGATCTCCAATTTGGAGCCATACAGAGCTTCATCTAGAAAACACATTAGGAAACTTACCGACGAAACGATTGAAGGTAAATCAACTCGCAATAAACTCAAAGATGCATACGTGGCAACGCCCAGTAACAGGCAACCAACAAACATAAGAAAAACGTTCTAGAAGCTTCCAAGCCGATATATATCAATATAAGAATTAATAATTACAGAAGAGAATTATATACGAAAGCACACATGTAAACCTGCTCTAAAACTACGAATTATCAAATTATTAAATACCCTAAATCTGTTAAGATAGTTATAACACAAACACCTAAGAATATTCGCAGCAGCGCGATTCTAATAATGTTAAGCAAATAGCAACTATGTCTCATAAACAATCGCTATTGTACTCCAGGTGAATAACGACAGTAATCAATTATAATACATATGTAATTTTATATAGTTACACGCTATAAAACTAACAAACGACGAGTAAGCAATATGACAATCTTAATATATAGACTTTGTAACGAACAGGATAGTAAGAATATTTAAGAAGTAAACAGGAACTAGAATTCAGCGCATCGTGACCCCGAAAATGCACACGGCACTAAAATACACCACGAAACATGGGTTACCACTAGCGCATACGCACTGCGATTACCATATTAGGAAATAGCTGCTAAAATCGGCTCGAGTCCTAACGCCCACAGGGGGGAAGAAGCACGGTAGCCGAGGGGCAAACGGGGGCTTGCTGCCCCAACACCAAAGCCCACGCAGAATGGAGAATTACAGAGCAACGACCCTGCACCTACACCACCGCACCAGCGCAGCGTTATACCATATGTAAAAGCTTGCAATATAGTAATGGCTAAAGAACTAAGATCACAGGCGTGCATACGGCGAAGATGTCGTGCCCTAATTATAATTCCTAGAAAACGGGGAAAGTGCGCCAAATTTGACAAAATCTAAAGAAGGGGATCGTTCTGCGCAACGATCGACACCTATAAAAACGGCGACCGATCATCGGATCGTCCTCTTGGTTTCTACCACAGATTCGTCATCTTGTTCCGGTACAGTCTCGCGGTAAAATTCTTTTGCCTTTTGCATTTAAACTTTTCATACAACGTTACTCTGCCCAAAAGTCCAGCGAGCTTTCAGCTCCATTTTGTCATATTAATTTAAGATCTTACACTAACAAGGAAACGTTTTCAGGTGTCCCCCTCCGATTTCGATGAAACTCTGGTATGTTATAGAGGGTCAAAATCGATGACATACGTATTTTTTTTTATCGGCCCAAACTCATTTTAAAGGCGTGAAACACACCTCCAAAGTTGACCACCTCCCAAGATGATTTTTCTGTTTTGCATACAAGGAGGGGATTTTGATAACTAATAATGATAGTAATAAATACCTTGTCAAAAGTGATGAAAAACACACTTCGAATATTCTCAAGAACTCTTTATTTTAGGGGTTAACTTGTATATACAAAGTTCATTTTTTACATTAGAAACAAGATGTTCATCAGAGCTCAATGAATCCAACAGCACTGTGAAGAGCATGCAAGAATACAGAATACGTGCTTTCGATTTTTTCCCAAAAACTGAATTCTTATCGACTTTTTTCCCAATATTGCGGATTATGTCTAGTATTTAGCCATGAATCATTGAATAACATTGTTCGAGGCTCGCATTCCTTCTGGCATCGCTCTCTTATCATTTTACTGTTTTATCATTTTTTTTCGAGAAACGTAAATATTTTTCATTTCAAACAGACTATCAACTACTCGAAAATTCGATGTGTGTCATATGTAAACAAGTCATATCTCTACTTGAATTAATTCTATGACAGATATTTTTTTCAACGATTACGCGTATCTTTCGGATATTTTCAATATGAAAAGTTGTGATACCGTTCAATGCTTGTTAATACGTTAATAACAAAGCTTGGAACAGTTATTGAATTTCTTCTCACGTTTACAATGAAAGTGAATCCAATAAACGTTATTAAACTTCTGTGGGCAGCATTTGAAGTAATGAATATACCCGAGTCCCCGTTAACAAATGATGAAGGTGAAATAGTATCGAACTTCGAAAACATTTTATTACAAAGCATTACAGAATATAATAGTGTGGAAATGATTGAGGAAAATTCTCTTGACTTTGAAGAGCCCTACAAAAATCTTGAAACGTTCTCAGTGGAAGATGCAGATTTTCAGGTGCCTTCCGAAGGACCTGAAGATAGCTGTTCCGAAGATGACGAACCTTTAAGTTTCGATTATAAAAGAAAAGCTGTTGAATATTGGAGAAGTGCAAAGACGAAAAAAAATCGCTCAATTGATACGGTTCGTCATAGATATAAAAAAGTCAAATCAGTACGACAATTGCGTCGTTGGGCACACCAAATCAACCAGGGAGGGACATACATGGAAAAATTGGCTCGCATATCAGAGTATACATTGCAGAATATGAAAAATGCCATTGACGCAGGCTTGATTGTTCATGATAAGGATCTGCGAAGATGGGCTTTACAGGCCCAAGGACTTATCAGTCATAAGGATTTTCGATTTAAAGCATCGCCAACGTGGTTACTTCACTTTAAGAAGATCCATATCGCATTACTAGCAGAAAAATCAATAAATTCGTCACGCGAAAATCAGTGGAAAATAGTGGATACTTACACAAGAGTGCTGAAGAATTTTTGAAAAGAGTTGAACCTTATATTTCCGAATATGGATTACAAAATATATATAATTCTGATCAGAGTGGTTTCCAAATAGATATTCATTCTGGACGAACGTTAACGGAAGAAGGAACTAAACAAGTGTCGTGCATAGAACAATCAGTAACTTCAACAACGCGCACTTAAATTTCAACGGACGGAAAATTATTATCTCCTTTATTTATTGTTTTAAAAGAACCATCCGGAACGTTCGGACCTATAGTTGAACAACATTTATTCAGACCGCCAAATGTTTTCATCAGAGCTTCCAAATCAGGAAAACTTACTTCAGGTATAATAATTCTTGTTTCGCGCTGCATATATTCAAACGGTATTAATCACAATGATTCATTACAGAGCATTTCAAGATGTGGTTAGAAGAAGTGTTTATCCCAAAAGTGGGACCTAAGAGTCTACTTCTAATTGATTCTTGGAGTGGGCATTGTGCAAGAGACAACACCCCCAGACAAAAAGTTGACGACTTTATTGATACCGAAAGGAATCACTGGAAGAATTCAACCTCTCGATGTTTTCGGCTTCCGTATATGGAAAAATTATATTCGTCATTTTTCAGACACCGTAGTTCTTCTTGATTATGATTTAAATTTACATTTAAGGAATAATATAATAAAATTACAGTCTTTAGTTCACAACCAACTGTCATCTCCGCGATATCATAATTTGTTTCGTTATGCGTGGCATAAAAACGGGTTCATCTCATCCGAATTGTAAAATCGAAGGTTGCACGAATGTCGCAGTAATCAGATGTTCTTGGTGTAAAAAATCACTTTGCCTACAGCATTTTTTTGATGGATATCATTATTGTACCGACTATCATTCATAAAGCGATTGATAGATAAACTTGGAACTTGTTTTTGTTTAAAGGGTGTGGCCACGGTAGAGGAAGTAGAATCATGTGCATATTCAACAATTTTGTATTATATCAAAACGTAATTTATTTACAAAACTATTTACAGGTGTATTTAGTGTATGAATCAAAGTAATAAAAAAAAATTTCTTTATTCATTTTTTCAATGCAAAATGGCTAATAATCACTACTTGTTTTTTGTTTATCTTTTTCCCAGCCCTTAGTCCTCAAATATCTGTGCCATAGAATTAATTTAAGTAGAGATATGACTTGTTTACATATGACACACATCGAATTTTCGAGTAGTTGATAGTCTGCTTGAAATGAAAAATATTTACGTTTCTTGCAAAAAAATGATAAAACAGTAAAATGATAAAAGAGCGATGCCAGAATGAATGCGAGCCTCGAACAATGTTATTCAATGATTCATGGCTAAATACTAGACATAATCCGCAATATTGGGAAAAAAGTCGATAAGAATTCAGTTTTTGGGAAAAAATCGAAAGCACGTATTCTGTATTCTTGCATGCTCTTCACAGTGCTGTTGGATTCATTGAGCTCTGATGAACATCTTGTTTCTAATGTAAAAAATGAACTTTGTATATACAAGTTAACCCCTAAAATAAAGAGTTCTTGAGAATATTCGAAGTGTGTTTTTCATCACTTTTGACAAGGTATTTATTACTATCATTATTAGTTATCAAAATCCCCTCCTTGTATGCAAAACAGAAAAATCATCTTGGGAGGTGGTCAACTTTGGAGGTGTGTTTCACCCCTTTAAAATAAGTTTAGGCCGATAAAAAAAAATACGTATGTCATCGATTTTGACCCTCTATAACATACCAGAGTTTCATCGAAATCGGAGGGGGACACCTGAAAACGTTTGCTTGTAAGTAACTCCGTTTTTGTGACTTGAAATATTGAACTTATAAAATAAATCCAAGTTAATCAAAGTATCCAAATATATTAAAATCAGTCATTCCGTTAAATCCTCTCACCAATCTACGCTGCAAGTTATCATATCCAGATTATTCTCAAAAGGTAAGCCAATTAATTAAATCTTTTATCCAATAATTACTCCTTCCTCGGTTCGTTCGATTAGAGCGACAGAATGCCCGTTGTCCGGTGTATTTCAATACTTTATCGGTAATTGGTGACCCAAACTACTGATGTGAGTCTAACTGTAGTTGTGTGAACGATTCCGGTGTCTAACATCTGGAAATTTCCACCAGGTACCGTTCGACGTCACAGTGTTCCGAAGCCGATACACATATTTTCAGTTAACGTATGAAGTTAGACACACGCGACGATGACTTCCCGGGAGATTCGAACGGAAAGATTTGCCAACCTGAAGTGGAAAAGTAGCTCAATTGTCGGTAAGTTAGGGATTCTAAGGTCGAAATTACAACAGCTTCTCTCACCAGATGCTGTGTATCGGTTTCGGAACACAATCCAATCACAATCCGTATTCCGAGTTTTGTAGTAATGCAAAACACTAGCATTAGACTGGCAGTCTTTATACATCTTTTCACGCATTAAATCGAATGAAAAAGATTTACATAAATTATGAAATAGTCTGTGGAAGACTACCTCGGCGAAAAATGTAATTATTTTACTATATACAGGGTGTTCGGTAATATTTAGTTGTAAATAACCGTAGTATCCCTTCTTACGTTATTAGGATGATCCTTTGTAATTTGTGTGTTTTGCTTACTCTAATACGGGCAGTTGATCAGTTTTGTGAATACTAATCAATACTACTACAAATAATTCAAGAGTATATATATAATTGTAGTACTCTACACTCCTAATTTACACTATTAGACGCAACAACGCTGAAGGTCCATGATAATAAGACTTCTAGATTATCAATTACTAAAGAGCACGTTTGTACGAATGATACGAAAACTAGTATTTTAATTGTTAATCTAAATTTTTAGAAAAGCAATTATATGTTTAATCACTAACGATAGGCCAAGTTCAACTTAATTAATTTGTTTCATTTGCTAGATATGATTTTATTAATAATTAAAGAAGTACACATGCCAACAAACTGCTTGACGATTCCGCTGTTTCATATGGCACCGCGTTGTGTAGCGCGATTCATGGCCTATATGAGTTGTGAAGTGGTTCGACCACGGTCTTACATACAGGTCTTGCGACTCAATAGAATTCCAATGGTAGAGAGTGGCTCCTCTGTTGAAGAAAAATCCAGATGGAGCTGCGATCGAGGGATGCATCAACATAACCTACAATGTTTGAATAAGCCTTTGACACGTCTTATAATATGTAAATAAAATTTATGGGTTAGGATTCCACGCCCATGTGACGCGCGAGCGCGACCATCGTCATCCTTGTCGCACCGGGCATCCCTCGATCGCAGCGATGCTAGCGGCTTGACACGTTAAGAGGTCCACGTCGAAACTCAGAGTCGCAGGACCTGTATGTAAGACCGTGGGTTCGACGACTAGCGACCACCGTGCGACCGCGAATTTTGTCGATTTCTCTCGAATTGCTTTTTACTGCGGTATATCTCGAATATCGATCGGATCGTGATCGGATCTGACGGCACTGTTGTGAGTTGTCAAGTTTTTTTTTAACCGTACTACTCCTGCTGTCTACTGTCTGTCATGCCCTGCGTATTAAATGTTCCTCCTGATTGATGTTATTTTGTAAGTGGTTTATAAATAGGGTCACCATTATTGCCTAAAAACGAGACGGCATATGATCGATACATATTGGATTTATCGTCGCTGAATTGGAATTAACATTCGGTATTTCAAGATAGTAATGTTTATTCGTCAAGTCCGTATAGGTTACTTATTTTTAACCTACACATTTTCCTCAGTCTTTCTCACACTGGCCTGCAATTTGTTATCTCCTACACTCAATGGAAATTTATGAATCATTTGTTCACTAACAAATGATCGATCACTTTGATCTATTTGCAAGCACATATTGCTACGCTGTTTGTTAGAAAATTTCACCACCATTCATACAGCTTTGAGCGTTGCTTTAATTCTAATTTACCCATCACTTGCATGCTGTGAATGTGAAAATTACTTACATACAACAGCATTCTTACTGATCACACAGCTTCTTGCAGCGTAGACATCGTTTCAAAAAACCATCGGCCATTGAAATGTTTTGAGAAAACGTCTCGAAACATATTGAGCCTCTAAATAGTGGCATAAGCTCGAGCAGCATTGCCATGCACACGAGACTTACGATTTGCAGAGATAATTGCCTTCGAAAGGTAAGTTACTGTAAGTTAAGTGATGATGACGCATCGCAGTTTTCTTACTTGCTGGCATATCTACCTGTTGAATATCATTACATTCTCATACTATTTTAGGTGAGCTACGAGTGAAGCAATGGGTACGACACCAAGTCGATACGAGGACCTCTCCAAAAACAAATTCCTCATTAAATTTTCTGGAAAAGAATCTATTTCCCCGAGTGATCAATTCTGGAATAGATTTTTATCATACAACATCCGTCCCCCGGTGACTAGAAATGATCAAATTGAACTCGATTCAAGGCTGGACACAACGTGTCAGCAGTTACTTGCCAATAACCTCAACACAGGAAACTTTGGCAGTCTCATACAAGTATTTTTACAACGAACTACGGAATTGCTTGCTGCTTCTCAGGACCAAAAGTGAGAATAGAAAACAAAAAGTCACTACATTTTCAAAGAGTTTCCATCAAAGTTTACTCAAAGATTGTTCTTTACGTTTTCGCAATTATACCTTACCTCACACCTGCAATCATTCTTTTTTAACGCAGCATAATGTTTGCTTGGCAAACGTACAATGCACTCTTTGCAATACGATGTGTACTAAAATATTTATTGGAAACGGTCGGAGAGGAGGAAATGATTCGGCATGTCGAATCTATGCCGCAGCGGACTAATGCACCTGAAAGTTCAGTTTCTAGGCTTGAATCGTTCTTCGAGGCCTTGGTAGAAACTATTATCGATGTACCCTTATCGTGAGTAGTTTTCAGTGGATTTTGTGGTGTAACTTTCTTGACTGTACAATTACCATACACAAATAGGAATATTCTGTATACTTGAAGTTGATTTCATGTATATTTTCTTTCTCAGGGAATTTACGTATGTCGTACACCTAGAAGCAGTAAACTGCTTGCTAGTATTATTATCTGTACAGTTATTTTCCCAAACTCCAGCAGAATACAGTAGTGTATACAAAATAGCTATGCATGAGGATCAAAGCGCGCATGCCTCAATAATGGTCTATACTCTTTTGCATAATTTTGTTCGACAAGATCATGCACCTCCTGGTTTGCTTACACAGCAAAATGGAGGAGGATTAGTCCTAAGTATTGCAGGTAAATTACAGAATAATAAGTTCGATTTTAGAGGAGGAATTTCATCACTTTATTATAAATTTGGGGAAAGGCTAACACTAGTATCTATGCAACTATGTTATACAACACTAATCTGAAACAAGTATTGACCATCAGGTGTAGTAAGAAAACACATTTTAGCTGGCTTATGGAATGTTATCACAATGGGCATGGCAAAAAATTCAAAAAACGTACAAGTTTCGAATGTTGGTACGACGGAGGATGAGGAACGACAACGTGATACAGAAACTCCACTTGCTAGTCAATCGCTTCTGTTACTGTTGGTTCTCACAAACCACTGTACGGCAACTCATAATCCATACAGAGATGCATTATATACTTTCACAGACTCTCAAGGTATTTCATTTGAATAAATTATCAAAAAAATTCCACTACCAATTCATCAAATTAACATTTTTTCTTAGTAGATGACTGTACTGTGACACCGGCGAAAGCAGCAATGTCCTTTAAATTTAATCTAGATGAGTTGTATACTACTATTTGCAAAGTTCCGAATACGGATGAAACAACGTTGCTACTTTACATGTTGTTGCATCGAAATCCAACAGTTAAAGCATATATTATGAAAAGGGCAGACATACAGTTACTGGTGAGCATAAATAATGTAAAACATTTATTGGAAATGCTTTCAACTTCATTGTTAGTACCATAACATTATTAACGAAAAGTAATGTTTAATAAACCTTTTTCTAGGTGATACCGATACTACAAATATTGTATCATGCCCCTGATAACACATCTCATCACATATACATGTCCTTAATAATTTTGCTAATACTCAGCGAAGATGATACATTTAACAAAAACGTACATGAAATTGTGAGTATATTTAAATAATGAATGTATTTTTCATTGCGATTCTGTTCTCGATATTAATACTTGGGTTATGTACTTAGATGTTGAGAGGTGTGACGTGGTATACGGAGCGATCTATAAGTGAAATTTCACTAGGAGGATTGTTGGTTCTAGTAGTCATTCGAACCATACAATACAATATGCTGAAAATGAGAGTGAGTTATTAATTTCAAATAGATAATATAATCATTCTTACCTAGATCATTTCTTGTAATAAGTAATTGCGAATACTTGTAAGAAACTCAAGTAATTTAAACACTTATTAGGACAAATATCTTCATACTAATTGTTTGGCGGCTTTGGCCAACATGTCAGCTCAGTTCAGGTCCTTGCATCCGTATGTTAGTCAGAGGTTATTAAGCTTATTCGAAACACTGGCAAAAAAATATGCAAGACTGGAATCAAATATACATATGCAATCGGGAAATGCTGACAGCGCTGTTGTGAACGTGAATGGAAATGTAGTCAGTTCGGACATGGCAAGTAACACATCAATGAGAAATATGATAACTCACTTCTATGCCATATATTAAATCTGGAAAATACAACCAGTTGTACTGTAATGATTTTTCAGATTCAAGACTTGACAGTTCTTGAAGAAGTACTGAGAATGGTGTTAGAAATTATAAACAGTTGTTTAACGTACCAGCTTTCTCACAATCCTAATGTCGTCTATACTCTTCTTTACAAAAAGGATGTATTTCAACCTTTCCGAATGCATTCAGCCTTTCAAGATATCGTTCAAAATATAGACTCTGTAAGTTTTTATGAATATGATTGTTATATAAAGTTTATAAATCTCTTCTCATTTTCAAATTGTTGACTAAACAATCGATTTCGTCTTTCCGTTCTCTTATAGGTGATCAACTTTTTCTCTTACAAATTAGAACAAAGAGATCAGTCGCATATTGGCGTTAGTCAGGTGTTAGCAACCATAGAACAAGGGGCTACTCAATGGCCGAAAGACCGAATGAGGGTAAATTTGAGAGACCATCTAATATTTACATCATTGCTCCAATGTATAATATGGTATGATTATTCTTCGGCCATACTTTTTTTTAGAAATTTCCGGAATTGAAGTTTAAGTACGTGGAAGAGGAACAACCAGAAGAATTTTTCATTCCGTACGTGTGGAGTGTTGTTTGCCAAGGAGCGTTACTGCATTGGACTGCTGAAAGTATTAAATTATTTTCATCCAACAGCAGCGAACAGACGACAATCGTCGTTTGCTGATCCTTACACACGGTTTTTTTTTATGTGCTACTACTGTTATGAGAGATCATGAGCGCTAATAGTACAATATGGAAAAGTGTATTGGATACCAAATACGTCGGAATACTACGAAGGAATATACTTTATAGGGTCAGTAGCTAGTAATATGTATACTTGAAAACTTATCCGCTTGAAGGTTTTATATTTGAACATTGAAGACGATCAAGTGCTTGTATTGAAATATATCTATCGATATTGACAAGTATATTCGAAGGAATAATTTTATTGAAATGTGTCTAGAAATAATTCTAAAACCACTGTAAAATCTCGCAATCCAGCACTTTTTCGTTACGTTTTTCATATTAATCTCTTTCAGTTTTTCAAAGCCTTCATTTATCGATTTACCATTTCCCATTACACTTTAATTTATCTCGGATAAAGGCATTCCTTACAGTTCGGACTTATACTTTGAACAAAATGCAAATTTACGAAGTACATCTGACCATTGACTCGCATTATGGCATTTGACGTATCATCATAATTTGTATTGATGTGTTCATATTCTGAGATGTTAAAATGGAAATTAGAATCATGCGAAATTTGTTTCAAATATCCGATGCAAAATTAAATTCTTTGTTGAAGTACAGTGATACTTGAATACGAAACACATCATTATGTGATAAGTGAATAGATGGTGAAGGAACGGATGTGATTTTTCTCTATTCCTAGAGATACTGTCTACTGGAATTGGTTTTTTCTATCGTCGATTGCTTTAATATCCATTAGTATCGCACAATTGAATCAAAATATTCGATGGTAACGCGAAGGTCTAATTCGAGTTTAGAAGTTTTGTATATTTTTTTGATTAGTGGGTATTTTTTTAACTGTAAATCCTGTAATTAATTATCGTAAGTAAAACCTGAGAGTAAATAAATATCAGTTGTCACGTCAGAATAACAATTTAATGACACATTGGAGTAAACAGCTATTAATTTATAGAAAAGCCATCGCGTGTGATATCTCAACTCCGTCGTAGCCAATTAGACACACGTAATTATAACGTGCATTTTTTACTTCCTAGCATCTAATATGGTACACAAATTTCACAGGATTGCTCCACACTGGTACTCGGAGATCCCTACATTAATCCTGATATCTTCCTGAATCATTCATATCCAATCATCCTGTGGCAGTCAGTAATAAATTTACACATTGTGATTCACACAGCTTTTACCCTGCGAAATGTGACCATGGTAAAAAAGGTTCGTATAAATATCAGCATCTAAGATGGCAACTGCCTATTTAATAATTATTAACGTCATCTTTCAAACTATTGGAGACACAGATTCCTATCACTTATGAATCACTAACCAGCAAATGAATCATCAAATAAATTTCATAATGATGCTTTGTGATTCATTCAAAATGTACAATGATAAGTCAATGGTCAATTCTGCATATTTTGCAAAAGTATCGATAAGAATAAAAAAGATAATGTTCCATTATCTAAATATTCAAGCAGTTCTTGGTGTAAAATTTTATTCGAGTAAAGATTATCAAAGATATTACGTCAATGATTGAATATAAATTACGTATCTAGTGGGATATTCGGCTCCGTTTTGCTCAGTTTCACTCTATGAAATTAACGCTCAATCGCTAAAACTTGTGTTCCACAATTTAGCATACGTCGCATTTCTGAACTACCAAATACTATCGTTGCATCTACCTTCGGCCTTCTCCATGCCGAGACAGTTAGTGATAAAAGCTGAATGACCCACGCTATCCCTGGAACCTAAAAGATCGCAGGCCACGCGTCTTTGCCTATCTGTCCGCTCCTAAACTTTACAATTTGTGGATCATTGAAGGAAACATGTTAGGATATTCAAATTGTATGTGCAGTTTAAAAAAAGGTTCGTATACAAATCGAAACCTGTTATCCGTACTCGAATAATCTTCTACATGGCACATACCTGTAAATTATATTTGCAAAGTCAATCTTACCATTAATTACTCGATATGCCATTTCGCGAGCTATCGAAACTATAATCATTGAAAGTGTGGAGAGCAACCCCAAAAACGTACAATTTATCTATAATTTATAAGCTTGCAGGAGTGATTTTCTTGCAACGTATTAATCACTTGTGAGTTTTGATGATATATATTAGTATACTGTCAGCAGTAGCAAAAAAAAAAAAAGAACTAAAGTATATTGCAAAGTTCAATATTAAAAAAAATGGACATGAAATAAGTGATAAGAATATTGTCTCTATTATAACCACAAGCTATGACCGCCAATTGTTCTATCGGAATCCTTTATTTGAGGCATTATCAGAAGAGTCAATATAAGTCACAACGGCTGCGCTTCACCAGAAACTTCAAGTGATGTATATTTCAATTACCGCCAGAAATACCGCTGTATTGTCCTCGCATTCGTTCAATTCTTTCTATAAACGCGTTGTGTCTCACGTTTAGTTCCGCTGGTTTACTTCAAAAGTCGAAAATGCACGTAACGAAAGTTATTATTTACACGCTTAAAAGTTGTTACGATTTATATTTGCCATTTATTTATATTAATTCGTACCGTATAACTACGAGCACGTGCGGAATGCTCAAATTTATTTGCGCCAATAGAATGCGGCTCATTGCGGCTCTGACGATAATGTCGTATGCTGTAGTTTTTCTTTATCATCAGATGATTCTCAATTCTGCGGCTTCCCATTTGCCTCAGTTCTCAGTCACGATTTGGAACCATCCGTCACTTGACAGCTCGATGAAAACAGCATGGAAAATTATTTCAATTCGGATCTCCGTATTTGTATGTTTAAAACTGCATTTCTCACGGCATGTGTTCAGTTCAACGTGATGATCTGCAATCTCCCCTTTGTAGAGAATAACTGGTAATATAACCTTGTGAAGTTACAAAAAAATAATACAAACACAGACTACGCGGATCGCAATTTAACTGATGTTTAAGCCCTTCCCAGTTCTGTACGTCATGCAAGCCGTGCTCACGAGTAATTAATAACACACCTGACGCACCACAACGAAAAAAGGAGTTCAGTCACACCCAAAAGCGAATTTTTAATCCATCTACTCAATCTTATCTGTGACAAAAAGTTACGCTTAGTGTAATTCAAAATCAACTGAAGCCATTTCCCAAGAATAATTAACACATCAGAATTAAAAATGGTACGTGTGATTCCAGTGCATAATTTTTTGAGCCAGAACGTGGCCACAATAGAAGAGCCCACTGCATCGTGTGTAGCATGTAATCTTCACGGAGAATTATTGTTGTTGGCATTACCAACCCATTGCGTCGAGGTTCATGATCTCAAAACGTCTGACCTGAAACTTCTCACAGTATTTCCAACCGTCGATTTGGTATGTCAAATCCTCCACTGCACAACAGGCGATTACGTCGCAACTCTGGAATCAAAAATATCAAGAGATGGTCTTACGACTAGCTACTTTGTAAGAGTTTACGTTAATTGGGCACTAGTAGAAAGTCAAGGACATGCCATGCGAGCAAGAATAGCAGGCAGAGTAACACCGAGCTTAAACCGTCCTATGAATAGTCTGGAGATGATAGAATTGCCTCTCAACGGTCAGCCAACGGTTATAGCATGCTGTCAGATGACAGGAAACCTACTTGTTGCAATTGGCTGTAGCGCTATTCTTCACGAGTTTAAGGTAGAGACTCAGCAAACTTCGAAATTAAAATTTATAGACTTTGAGGCAAGGCCTTGGTCTTTGGGCTTCAGTTTTTCTCCTACTCGAATGGAAATCACAGAAGATTTCATTTGCATATTGAATTCAACGCACTTCCTCGCCTTTCGCCTAACGAATCCGATGTACGATGACATTGATCAGCTCAGTTCTATTGCCTCAACGAATTCGTCTTCAGTTGACAAAACTTCGATATCTACAAATTTTTCTTCACTGGATAAAACTGAGAAGACATCAAGTTCCGGACAACAGGATTCATCTCCTCGTTCAATTGAGAATTTAAATTTCAAAACTACTTATAAAGGGCATGAACAATCCGGTGCTGTTAGCCTTGATTTGAATTCTCTGGTAACTAGCGATTCTAGATTAAAATCATCCCCTCGGGATAGCACAAAAGTGAATGTAGACCAGAACTTGAATAACAATAAATTACTCCGCTCTAGACTGGGTCCTAACAAGGTACGATCCAAAATTATTTCCAACCCGTACATAGATTGGGAAAGATTGGTATGCAACGAACACAATGAATTACAAAGGCTAGCATCACGGGGCATCGTGGAAACGAATTCACTTCCATTTACCGTTAATCTACCGTCTATAAGCTTGGAGAGAGCAAGTCCTGGACACACCTTGAATCCGTTTATATTGAATCCAAGCAACATGGACGTTGTGATAAAAACAACATCACCGGACGACGGTTGGTCAGAAAATTATGCAGTGAAAAATTTACTCCGTATAAAAATATCGAACCAACCCAAGAACTCGAACTATGATGGGGAGTCAGAGATATTTACTTGTCTTGAATTAAAACCTCTGTACCTGAAAAGGGAGTGTAACAGTCTCTGCTTAAAGAAGTCTATACTCAGGTCCGATAAGTTTAAATATCTTCATGGTATTACATGTATTATCTGTACCACTCAAGAGGGATATGTCTACCACTTTGCGGCAACAAACTGTGAGGATTCCAACCCGACTTGCTTGACAACCTATCCATTCACTGCACCCGTTCGTCATATTGCTTTGGAAAACACTGTCCTTCACGCGCTCACCGAAGCTGGACTCGAGTCCTATACTTTACGGTTGTCCCACCACATAGCTAGAAGTTTAAACTACATCGATAACTACAAAATCTCATGCCCCAGTGTATCGGAGCCTGTCTGCCTGATTGGCCTGCACCCATTTTTGGGAATGCAAAACTTATTGTATACCAGTAGTTGTCTCGTTCTTCTAGCCAGAGCAGAAAACTCCTGGACTTTGTACTCTTTGAATTTACCAAGCTCTGAAAATTTGTACTTGGATTTTTTGAACACTGCTAAACATCACAAAAACTCCAGCCCAATTACGTACAGGCACCTGCTCGGCGAAGCACACACAATACTGAGATTGTCTAAAGAAGTTAAGCGATTTACTGGTACATCCATTACGGATACGTCAAATATTAGTCAAGATGTCCCGGATTCTAGGATAGAGAGCTTATACAGCCAGTCGTGCGCCTTGTTGGGGGATTTCTATGTCAATTCTGATTTACCAACAGAATGGGAATTGAGTATTCCTTATTACAGAATGTCCCAGATAAGAACTGCAGAGATTATTTCAAGGAAATCAACAGCCAATGCTCCTGGTTTGGTCAGATATCTGAGTGAAAGCTTAGCAAACATGAGAAGCGGACCCGAAGCGGATGCCCTTTTTCAAACTCACAATGTAGTAGACTTATTAAGTTCAGAAAGTGTCGAAGAATTGTCAATTTTGATACTGAGAAGTTCGATATTGAGAGAATACGCGACTGACAAATTGATTAATGTTTTATCGAAACAGGTATCTAGCGACTGCGCAAGATTGGCAACCGTGCTGCTGTACCTGCAGTCAGAGAAACAAGAAGTGGCCAAGGAAGTATTGGCACCAATATCAGAAGTTTTCGTTGAGAAGATGGTCCTCGAGCATTGGCACCTTCTGTTCGATTCAACTGCTTTGAAAAAACGGAGCCGAGCTGTGCCAACCTTCTCGGAATTCTCCGGTATTTTGATGCAACTGAAAACACGAATATTCGCCGAGGTTCTGACCCAGCTTATCGATGATGGTATTCTAACGTTGCATCAAGTTGTGCAAGTGTTTTTAGAGTATTTACCATCTAGAGTTGGGAGGGATGGTCATGATGCGGCAGCAGCATTGCAGCTCTTTATAGAAACATACTTTCAATGTTTCTACGGTGATAAATCGTTGGAGCGGTCTTGCTGTTCGATAACCGAGACAGCAAACGATTTTGCAATTGCGGAAGCCTTCCGAATCCTGGTGAGATCATATCTGGGCAACTTGACACAGTCAAAAGTATACAAAACAGTAGAAAACATTACAGATTGTAATCAAAATGAAGAAAAAGCGTACCTGTTTGCCAATAAACGGCCTTTGTATCTTAATAAATTACCCCCCTACTCGACAGAGTGTAAAAGAGTACAGCGTCATGAAGAAATAAACAATATGTGTGATGTATTCAAATCAATTCGTAGCGAAGTACCAAAACTGCAAGCCTTACTGGCCAGTGGATACCTACCTGCCGAATGCATACGAGAAGTAAAGCAATTTTTGGAGACCCAAGAAATCGAGGGCCATCTTGCATTAAAATCGCTATGCATAACCGACAATGAGATAGTTACACGGATGCTTATGATAGAATACCCACAGGCTGTACTACAGTATGCAAAGGTTTGCTTAAATTATGAAAACCATGAAAAAAAGATATCACTTCTCAAACTCTATTTAAATTTATCTGTTCTTGATGCGAAAGAAAATGAAAATAACACTCTAATACTCAGATGTGTTTAACTTTTTTCCTCAATCTCAATCTTATCACATTCAATCCACAGGATAAATATACCAAGGAAACTGAGTGGAAATGTTTGATTCAATTGCTGCAAAATGAAATCTCAATGCTGGACGAGGGTCAGGAATCTCAACAGTGCTTCTTTGATCAAATAATGAAAGGTAAAGTATCTGATAGCAAACGTAAATCAAGAAAATTCAGTTAGTATTCGATACCTATCCTATACTCACTTCATGTCAATCATCCATTTGTTATTTCTACAGACACACTGACGTATTTGGCACAAACTTTACCTTTGGATGAACTCTGCCGAGTTCTACCAAAGGAGGATGAAGCAGCATACAAGCGCTACACAGATGCTTGTCGTCGAGCAGGTCATGCGGACCATGTAAAATCGTTGATTGTCGCAACAGGTCATCAATTATTGGCTACATTAAATCTATAAAACTGTAAGTAGTAAATTGCGAAAATCTTACTCTACTTGTACATTGTCCTGAATTTAAAAAAAAGAATTTTGTCCTCGTTGGAAATTCATCCGTACAGTGCAGAGTATGTGCATTGGGTTGATATTGGGACACAAATTTAGTATATTGAATTTTGTTTTTCTTCCGAGCTATCCTACTTCTATACGTACAAACGGAAGTTCGTCATAGCTGACATACCTTGTATAATTTATAAGTATAAGAAATAAGTTGTTTATGTCAGGAAAACAAAGTGAGAGAACACTGATTGAGAACTACATAAATTAGCTCTGTAATTTATCGTTGAGAATCTGATATTGCTTTTGTTTTATCAGCTAATTGCTCGAATTTCTAAAGTCAATGACTTTATTTTTTTTTTTGCACACTAGTCATTCGTAGTCATAGAGATTATATAATATATAACACATGAGATGCCAGGCGATCCAGAAAAATGTAATGAAGATATTACTTGTTTGATGGTTAATCATATTAGATACACGGTTTATGCCAAAGTACTTATAACAATGTACGATAGAATATCTCAATTTGTTACAAAGCTGTGACTGATGATTCGATTCATTACAGTTGAATCTGCACTATTTAAACGTAATACACATTATGCTTTATTTTCAATTATCGGTTTTGGAAATTCTGTCATTGTCGCTCACTGTCGTTATATTTTATATCTATTCCAACAAAGCTGATAATTTAAATGGGTGAAAATTGTAAAGTTCACAAGGAAGATCTTCCTGTAATGGACTAAATTCGGCTTCTTAGCTAAATTCAGATACTGTTTGGAACCAACTATCAGATAGCTACTAGTAATCAATTAATAACTGATGTTAACGAAATTTTAAATGATAAGATTATAGTTATATATATGCATATTATATTAAATATAATGGACTGTTGAGTGTTTTTACATATTATAAGTAGAGATTAAATTTTAAAACAGTTTAAAAATTTCTAAGGCGTTTTGTTATTCTTCAACAGTATCTTAGGCAAAGATTTACAGAATAATAAGTATACTTAACAAATTGTCACACTAATTGTAACAGGCAAAGTCCAAGTTCTCGGTTTAAACTGTGGTTCCCACTTTGCTACGAACTATAGCATTCACTTTGCCAATTATACTTAATAATTCCATATCCCAAATTTTTTGTCTTAATCAATGATCACATAAATTAGATATTGCAATATAACTGATCTGATATTACACAACGCTTTAGAAAGTAAACTGCAGTCTTGATGTGCCTTTAGGATCTGTCTCTCTTTGTTAAACTATTCATATAAATTATATTTCAAATTTCGTATCGTATACATCGATGAATTAGTACGACGTAATAAATGAATGAAGTTAGAAAGTATCGCTGTGTCTGTAAACGAACGGTAAATTAAACTTATTAATGTTACATTAACGGTGCCGTGGTGCATGTATATTGTCATACTTACCTCATTTGTATAGTATCAGTTTGATGATCAATCACGTAATAAATCGATCAGAATCTTACTCGGAAATGATTTGCAGTCATTTCCATCGGATTGGATTTCATGCATCTACCTCGAAGGCAAATTTAATATTCCAAGCAGTAGAATAAATAGTCTTTGACGTGAAACTACACAGACGTTAATACATGTATATCACATTTATTTTAATTCAATTCACAATAATTAATTTTTTTAAACCAACGGATTCGCGTAATTTTCAACTATGTAACAACTAGTGTTGCTTTCGCATTTCAACATAATAAATAGATTTGAGATACGTGTAGTGAAGGCACCATTCTCCATATTTACTCAGTACATCTTTGACCTGCAGCTACTAGAAAATCCAGTAACACTTCTACAGCAAAGAGGTCACAACGGGTTCATGTTCAAAAATATGTTCGAAGATGTTATAAATTATAAGTTAAAAGTAAATGATGAATAACAAGTGTAGTGTTCACTGAAAAGACGAATTTGAATTTCTAGTCAATGAATAGTTTGTCAATTACTTCTATCTATACGCTATAAATATTTATACATATATATGTATGGTTAGCATCTTACAACGCTAATTGCATTTGTTTGAATTTGTCTGGAATGTGTTTACAAAATCTTGTCTAACTCCTAGCTTTGTTATTGCAACGGTATGCGAATATGTAGAGATGTTGATTCGAAGAAATCTTGATCTAAATTGTTTTTCACTAATATCAAAATGGATATACGGTCAACAAACTCTTTGTCATTCTCTCGCCGCTAAGTACAAACATTCTATCATACAATTATATGTATCTGAGGTAAGACCTATCGTACAATACAGTTAATCAGCCAGATTACACGAAGTATCTTAGTTCGAGTATAAAACCAAAATCTACAAAGTAACAATTTAAATTAATACGTAAGATTCGTAAACGTGATTTCAAACATTCTCAGCTGAATAGTTGTCCAATGAAGTTCATGGTGTCATCGCTGATATTATTGTTATACGAGTCACTTGTATAAATTTTCTAAACATACTCTACTCCACCATATCCTACAGTCGAATTTATAATACACATTATACCATCTCTTTTGACTTTGGATTGAGAGGTTCAGACACGGCTGCATTTGCATCTTGCTTGGTGATCTTGTGAACATTTCGCTTCTTTAATTTCGATTGTGAACCGATTGCCACAAAGTTATTTTCAAAGTATTCTTCAATGTCTGATAATTTTTTGCCATGAGTCTCTGGGAGCATAATATAAACAAAGACTGCTGTGCCCAGTGAGACTGCAGAAAAGAACCATTGGACACCATGTGATCCTGAAAGAAGGAGAGTTGTTAATTGCTGGGAAAATAATATCACATTTACAGTTTCAGTCTACCTCTTGAAATCTCATTTTACAAGTATGTGGACCCTATGCCTACCTCCAAACAAATCGGTGAGACCTCTGTAAGATTGGACTGCCGCAAACATTAGAACATTTCCTATCGAATAAATAATAGAATTAGCTAAACCTCGGATGTCCGTTGGAAACAGCTCCGCCGTCATGGTCCATGGTATCGTCAACATCCCGATCATGGATGTGGCAACGTAAAACAGTAAACACGCAACTGGTATCTGAAAGAATAGATGTAGTCGACAATGTCATCGCTTACACAAAGAGCCGATTCTAGTTGACCGGCTGTGAGGTGCTCAAGGCTAAAAACTGTGTACCAATGATAACTCACCCAGTCTCCTAAGTTAACCTTCTGAATCTTCATAGAATACGTATAATAACCGGATATCAGCATAAAAATTGCCATGCCGACAGACGATGTTATACATAACATCCTTCTCTTAAATCGTCTCAATAAATAAGTGTTACCTATCGAACAAACGAGTCGGGTCAAGCCAACCCAGATCGACGCTTTGTATGGATCTACATTTACCTCAGCTTCCTGAAAACGTTAAAGCAATACTTTTAAAAATATGTTGCTTCATGATAAGACTTGTTTCAGATGAAACGTAAATATTAACCTCAAACCATGTAACCGCATAGAACAAAGTGATATAGATCCCGGAATACTGTTGGAATAGGAAGAGCAGTATCAAAATGAACATTGGTTTCCAACCGGTTGGTTTGAGGAAGGAGCGTAACTTAGCACTTGTACCCTCATGCTTGCTCCTTCGTTGTTCGCTTAGTCTAATTTCATGTTCTTTCAAAATTGTATTGTACATATCCTCAGCTGCCGTGACTTTGCCTACTTTTGGTGCAAATCTGTATATCCTGGAACGGAAGGAAAAATTCAAAATCCATATTTTTGCTGCATGCACGAATACCATGCTATCTTTCAGTATTTGTTGCATGAGGATTCTGAACTATAATTGGATCACTATTTTGGAGTGGCAAGAAAAGCCAGACTTTATAAGAATTATAAAACTTGGATAGCTAAGCGAAAAAGAACAATTTTCAATACTCTTGTTCGAATTTTCTTACCATTCGAGGGATTTTTTGGCTGCATCGGGCCTTCCCTTCGCGATAAGCCACATAGGAGATTCTGGTAAAAATATTAATAATACCAATGGTATGGCAGCATAAATAATGCTGATCCAAGCAATAACGCGCCAGCCCAGGTATGCACCCTTGATATAAGATAGGACCATTCCGAAGGAAGCCAGACCTGGTCCAGCTGCAAGCAGAGATCCCCTGAATTCCGGTCCAGCAACTTCAGTGATGTAAACCATAGCTGGAGCCGTTCCCATAGCAGAAGCCGATCCGGTTAGGACTCGACCTACCAATATCATTGGAACATTGGTAGCTAGCGCAATCATTATCCAACCAATGGTGCTGGGGATTGCAGCAAGCTGAATTGTTTTCAGACTGCCGATAGCTTCAGTGAAGAATCCGCCAATCAGTGCACCAATTGGCACACTCAGCACGACAATGCTGGCTGTAACAAATAATTAGTTGAGTACTTTCAATATTACATACAAAACACCTCGAATCATTTCTCAAGGTAAAAGTGGTGTGATACAGTGAGATAACATCGGTAACTGTGTCAAACATTAAATTGGCAGTTTCCGTTGGGGAGCGATGAGATAGAAATCTAATCTTTTATGCGTAATTAATTGATAAGTATTTTCGTTCCTGAGCAATTATATAGATGATAAGAGGTAATTAATATTTCAATCCCCTGGTAATAATTCAATTCCTATTTGTAACATACATTGTATACAAGGCATATTGGCATCGCCTTCGCATTGTTTAAATATCAAACCATACCCATCCATGAGGTTTCGGTTTTTGTAGTGGGAAGGTCTTCTTGATTCTTCTCGAGCTGTGGAACTAAAACTGCAGAATATGCCATGGCTATCCCGACAGCGACGTGAAACGACGTTGCCATCACGCAGGCTGCAAACTAAGTAGTGGGATTTTTAATGATTATAAAATGAAAAAAACAAGTAACGCATGACAATTTATTTTTTTGTTCCAAAAAGTTTTATTCATATACGTATCATACCTGTGGCAATGCAGCCTTGATGGAAGGTGGTTCTCTGAACCCCTTATTGAGACTTCGCGAGGAGACAATTGCATCTTTAAAACATTCTCGTTCATTTTCCTCGATATTTTTCGACGCCTCCTTCTCAACACTGCAAAAACAAATGACATCTTTACATTCACACGAAAGCGGACAAATTGGTTATAATTTTCTAAATGTTATGCATCAATTCGTTAAAATTAATTGTTTATCTCTATTTCTGTTACGTACAATGCATGTAAGTACAGAGTTGGGAACATAAATGTAGGTGGGATAGAAACTAATTCACATTAATAAATATATAGTTGCATTCTTTATTTATTGTTCGACCCCTAAATACATTGCATTGAATTCCGTCAAATAATTAAATCGTTCGCTTATCGTTGGTGATGATCTATTTAAATAATTGTGCAAAGTTTAAAAATTAGCAGTTTACAACTCGAAGTTTCGAACGTCTTCAAATCAATACCCGTAATCAGCATATGGTTGAAGTTAGTAACATTACTGTAACGTTGCAAGTTCAAAAAAAAAAATCGTTACTTCGCACCATTAGAATTGTCTGAGATTTAGCAAACCATACTGAATCAAACATACCCATATTTTTCAAAAGCCAACTTCTTGAAAGTCACTCCAAAATGGCCAAATAATGAGATTCTTCCTGATGTTTCGTGACGTTAACGTTACTTACTTCAACCTTGTCAATCAGCCCTCAACTGTTTTTGTTGTCGCACTTTAGGTTATTGCCCGATTCTCGGACGGTTCAGCTCAGCACGTGAGCATGTCGATTCAATCGTATTTCCAACTTATTCGCGCCTGCTCCAAAGAGCCAATGAAACCTTGAACATCAGCCCTTGTGTCGGTTCGAAATAAACGCGTATCACAACAATAGGAATGAAGGTATAATTTTCCCACGTGCTAGTACAGCAACTTTCATAATTCTGTAATTACAGGGTAATCGAGTTTTTCACGCGCAGCTCTCGAAAATATGCGAATCGTTTTAATGGTTTCACAATACGTAAATACATACACATAAATACCCTAGGTATACATGTTGGTACTCTAACTCGATTGATGCATTCAGCGTGTGTATGCATGCGTACGTACATGGTATGTACGTAGGTAAAGCGACCAGAGTAGTTGTCTGATAGCAGGAGTCGTATCAATTGAAGTGAGTCTTTGCAAACGGCGAAGGACGAATTTATGTAACCCAGGCTACTCAGATAATGAAAATCAATGTGATACAGAGCAGCGCCGCTGTCGCGTATTATTGTTAGTTGGAACCGGCACGCGAACAGCGTGAAAATAGAACGGATCAAACAATAAGATTCTATTCGTAGTAATTGGGTTCATCTTGTTCGCGAAAACAAAGAACTTACTAATTGCAGAAATATGTTATACGTTTCGTAGAATAGTTCCAAGCTTTTGTCGCCGGTTTCTCTTTCGTTTTTCTACGTACATATATACATGAACATTCGCGAGTACAATTCGGGATCATCTCTGTATCACCGTGAAGACTTGTGTATAAAGCATTAACAGACACTATGAGGTCACTGGCCGATTTGGTGCAGGCGTCGATGGCGTTTGTTAAAACATTGACGAACAAGCGAGAAATAAGAATTGGACACACTCCTAACGGTGGTATGTCGCGGTGCTAATGCCAAAAGGGTGTATAATTTTTTTTTATCGCCAGTGGTTCCGTAGACTTACTTTCAAGCTAAATATTGAAAAAAAGTATATACGCCCTTTTGGCTATAAAATTTGTTTTTCTTTTTTTTTTGTCAATGAAAAAAAAAACAAGAATCATACGCTCTTCTGGCAGTAGTACCGCGACATTTTCTTACTCTTCGCCCGGAAAACATAGAGCTCGCTGATAATCCGGATTGCCGAAAACAAGATCGTTTCCCCGTTGTTTCGCATGGTAATAGACGTTGCATATTTTTCTTCTTTTTTCCCCATCCGAATCGCGGAGGACGCGATCACGAGGTTGTGGTCGTCGATTGCGCGACGTTTGCGACCGCGACGCGTTACGCCACTGCAATTTCAATGGCACTTGTCTACAAATATAACGCAAACCACGAGTATTGAACAATCGTCGATTGAATATTAATGTCGAGCGCATGGTATTTCGAAATTATAGCAAGTAATACTAATACTAAAAGTCTGCACGAGGCTCGTATCGATAAAATGATCCTTCGATTAGAAATTTATTCCGAAATTCCGATTCATGCAACCAAGACTCGCGTATCGTTTGAAACACTATATTGTGGAATTCCTTTCATTTTACGCGAAGAGGAAATGAAGAACAATTCTTCAACGCCGAGGCCTGCGGAAAAAGCGCTGCAGAGTTTCAATTACAGCCAACACGCGCTGCCTTGTGCTGCGATAAAAAACAACAGCGGTCAGCTGTGATTAACCGTGACGCGAAACACAATATCCACCTATCTGTTGCATGTGGTATTGAAAAATTGCGTCAAAATTGAAGCAATTCGTTGTCGTCGCAAGTCAATTAGTAAGATATCATATCTTTATGGGCCCGTTAAACGATTTGGTAGACAAGTGGAGAGTTTCTTTTTATATCTAAGGGGTAAGGAAGCGGAGGAACGAATGTGCGCAGAAATTTGTGTAAATTACGGCGCCATTCGAGGTGGACGATTGTATGTGTTATTTTTCACCGAGAACAAATGACACAGATATTGTCAGACATGATAATCGCGAAGTGTCGAGACTAACAATAAGGGATTTACGGAAGGTAGATCGGAATTAGTAGAGGAGTTGTAGAGGATTATTGCACCGTGCAGTACAGCATTGCCCTATAATAAACTAATAAAATCTTAGCAGCTGATCAACGCAAAGATAAGAGAACCAGCATTTGGGGATAGTTTAAATATCCAGATTTGAAAGAGAGCACATCAAATACGGTTGTATTGCGTTGATAACAGAATTCTGCCTGTATGTACGTGTATCAAGCCCAGACAATGTTTACTGCGTATATACAATTAGACATTATGTTTATACATATTCAGCCGTACAGGAATAATTATTAGTTGCCAAATCTGAAGCTTATAGGATGGATACACGTCTCCTTTTTACGACGACGACGCCTGTTTCAGCAGCAGGGCGTGCTCGAGTATCAGATTATGATGTACAGCGTCGATCGTGTTTCCTATTGTATTTGCTCATTTCTATACAACGGTTCAAGATTGTACATTTTTTCATTCCCCTTTATTTTCTCACCGCTTTTCGCCTGCCATTAGATCAAGTCTTACCGCACTAAGTGTAAACCGAATTGTGAGCAATCACATTCCACGAACTCTCTCGAGTATATTTTCCCCATTGTAGCGAGAATAATAATCCCTATTTTTCAACTGCTGCAGAATAGCTAAGTAGAGAATATGTAATAATGGTAATAAATAGGCGTATACGTTGCAAGATCTGCCTATATGGTAACGCGTGTTATTTTCGTTAAATACTACGAGCTCTTCGTCCGCCGTTACACACCGTAACTTCCAGAATTAATAACAATTAAAACTGATTTCAAGCGATGTCGGTTTATTACGGTTTTTATTATTATTATTATTACCATGATTATTATTAAAGATCTTCCCATTACGATTGTCACCCATTACGGCGTCGGAATTAAGAAAACATGGCCAGAAACCTTGAAATAATAATAACAACGAAGGAATAGAGTAGGCATTATATACTTATGTGTATGTTGACGAGCGAAATTTATGTGACGACGAAGACGCGAATCGGACTGTGCGGATAAAAAATAATTAAATAGGTTATATTACATGTGCGATTATGCGCGCACGTGTTAGAAATATATTACTGTAACGATCCAAACTGTAGTTTATATAGCAGATATGATGTGATCTCTAGCTTGTCTAAAGACGATGCCTATGAAGACGTATTGCATTTCTTTTTATACACAATCAATCATTGATTCAATATCTTACATATGCCTTATGTATTTGACTCGAAGACCCTTGTTAATCAGACAACATATAACAACTAGATCCAATTGGTGTCAATTAAACCGTGTTACCTTTTCCGACAAGCAATCTAAGCCTTTAGTGTCAAATATAGAATTAACACGCGAAGATGTCGGCTCTTTTTATCACAATTGTATTAATTTTTTTTTCAACTGCTACGAACGCTGTTCACAATTCTATGCGAACCAATTTGAAGCGAAAAGAAAACTAGACGAAGAAATTAAGATATTTTAATCGGTTCGTCATTTTTTCCGGTCAACATAATTCTTAAAGCACGTACGCGTAAATACGCGGCAGCAAAAATTTTCAGCATACATCGTTAAGTGGAATAATACCTGCATCTGAATATAAAATGTGCAATAAATAAATGTCACAGCGATAAGTTCAGCCTGTTCGCAACTGGATATTTTCAATAACGACTGATTGTTGGGAGCGTATATGTAAACGATATATTCGTTCAGCTTAGGGATATAAAAAAAATAGTCACTATTATTGTCAGCTGTTCGGGACGACTTAATTTATGTGCCTACGAATTCGCAATTTCGTATTCAGTAACTGGAAATCTAACTTCTGAGAAGTAGGTATAATACGATAGGATAGGTGCAAGTCATATCCTGCAGTGAGATACATACCGCGAACGAAAAGAAGGCCAAAGGAGGCTCCTCGAGTATGTTGTTGAAAAAAATACTTTGCCATTGTCGACAATATTTCGCTTCTCGGGTATCTACATCGTAGGTGTACGTAATACATCAATAGAACTCTGAGCCCTTGAACCATCCAGCATTGCGAGATTACAAACTTGGCACGTGAATCAAGGAAGTAAGTCCAAAGTTTCACTGCGCTGTGTCGTTATACTTGTGTTTGTTTTACTTCTTTTTTTTTCGTTTATTCGCGGCATCGATGGCTAAGGAAAGAGTTACAAAATATGTGTACGAAAAATCCCGATAGCTTAGCCTTGAATATTTTTTCATCCTTTTGCACTTGACGAGTGAATTCTTCCATCGTTGTGTTTATCTTCTCTTTCGTTTGATGACAGTTTATCGTTTTTATCGTTTTTTTTTTTTTTTTTCAATTCTCATTCGCGATTACGTAGTTTGGCCAAACGCCGACGTGTCGAACAACAGGAGCTTTGTGTATAATTATTCCCGCACGGATCTTACACCGTCGATAATTAATTTTGCCTAGGCCTACTGCTACCAGGTACGTATCCAGGTAATAATATTCGACATACTAGGTATTTATAATGTACGTAAAACAAATTTCAGAGAGGTGCGAATCTTGCAGAATAATCCTTATATCTATATGGCAAACAGACGCGTGTTGTACGTATAAGCTGTAAATGACCAGTTGGTTAACGACAACAACAAGACCTGATTCGATTTGTACGCGACGCAAGAGAAGTCGGTAATTCGTTAATTAAGCATTGCAGCTGAATTTAGTCACATTGAATACCTATATTGAAATCGCGCATTCACGTAATATGGTACATATATGCAATGCGTGCAAGTCTTTTTTTTTGCAGCATCAACAAGTCTCGGTAAAAATATTTTAACCTGTCTCTTCGAGTCATTATATATGTGCGTGCGTGCGTGTGTATACATATATATACATACATATATATATATATATACATATAGTTTTTTTTTGCACACTACACACGATATTTAAATATATAAAAAAATCGCCGATGGTAGGGTAAGACGTAGGTCGGTTTGGTGTGAAATGCTTAATGTATGTGAAGAAAAAACCAACTGACCAAAAGTTCGCTCGACTCTCTTACGTACGGAATATTAATTATCGTATTCTATCCCAGAAAAGTTGTTGCGAGTATAATAATAGCTCGATACCCCCCGCCCCAATCTACATCGTTATATATCGTTTGTGTTTAAACGGAACGGCAGCATTGGAGGTAGGTAACAAGATACGAGCGACACCGTGGCTTAAGAATCGATAGCGTCCGATGATTGTTGTCGAATGATCGATAGCGCATTCCTATCGACGTGTAAATACAGTCGTACGGCTCTTGTGTATTGTGGTGACCTTGTATTTTCTCTCCGTTTTCCTGTCTCATCTCCCGCTATGCTTGTGTAACTCTAGACGCCGCGTCACTTCATGCTCATATAGGCATCGCCGCGTAACGTTTAGGTATATTAGCTACAAATGGTAACGAGGAAAATGATTTGAAATAATTTTCCGTTGTTTTACGCGATTTGCCCCCCCCCCCGCGGTTTCCGATCCATATCGGAAACATATCCAATAATGTTATCGAGGAAAATTTACATAATCAATCATTTGACAAATGCAAATGAAAAAAAAAAAATAAATAAAAATAAATAAATAACAAATAGGAAGCAATAATAGCTATGTAAAAAAACGGTCTGATTTATACTCGGAACGCGTTTATCATACTTTACATCCTACGCGGTACATAAGACTCACTGAAACGGGGAGCGTCAGAACTAGTTATAATATACGGTCAAGTGTATGTACCTAAGCTCCTCTTTCCTCCTCCTCCTCCTCCTTCTCCGTTACACCTATGCACTCACCTGCAGTAGTATGCGACATGCATAATGCATTGGGACATGCATGTGTGTCCAAGTCGGGGAGTGGGGGGGAGGTCGAGGAGCGTTGCACTCGCCTCTGTCAGACTTTACGGCGTTAGCGGCAAAAGCCACGCGCACGTGTAGCAGCTCACGATCAGCTGTATTCTTCGCGCGCGATCGATCATAGCATATCCCCTCCCAAAGAATACCCAACCTTTCGTCCTTCCGCCGTGACGAACATGTATTATCACGTGGAATCGATTCTTCCTTTCCCTTACATTCCAACTTTACGACGAGATTACATGCCGTTGATTGTTTACTTTTTTTTTTTTTTCAATTATTTTTGGAACGACGCGACGGTTCTCTACGATCGACAGTGCGGTGTCTTCCCTACTGAAAATGTTCATGTGTCAAGTCGTATAATGTTTTGAAAGAATTCAGCGTGTAATTTATTACACGGTTTGTTTGGAACATTCTATAAAATGTATAAGAAATCGCATAACTAATTATGAAAGCCCGAATCATCAGATATACTGGATCAAAATTTATCTAGTATATCTGATGATTCGTGCTTTCGTGATTTATTACGTCATTTCTTATATATCTTATCGGATTTACAAAATAAATCATTTAATAAATTACACGCTGAATTCTTTGAAAACATGATATGATTTGACACATAAACATTTTCAGTAGTGTTCCTTCTCTAACCTTTTCTGTTTTCCATTTGCCCTGGCCTTAATACACCGCAACAAGTATATTTACAGATAACCAATATGTACGTGACACATATATCAATCGCCGCGGCGTATATCAAGGATTTTATTTGCAAATAATGTCTGGTTAGATAACATATTTTACTATATGTATCACTTAATCATTCCGCCTTCACGCTCTCTCTTTCTCTTTTTGTCGACTCATTAATCCCTTTTTTACTCGGGGTGAAAATATCAGCAGCAGCAGATTGTAATGTATAACATATGTAACAAACCCGACTGTAGAAAGTCAGATTTGCAAATCATTCCTACGACTCGCACGAATACCTACATTTCGCTACGTGTATACTATATACCTTCCGTTACTTATAGATATATACCTACAATGAGTTGGTGGGAAGAAAAAGAGGCTACACTTTTTATCGGGTCGGGTTCCCTCCGTCTCTCTCTTTTTTTTTTGCCCCCCATATCTGTCGGTCAAACGTATCAATCGAAATGCATTCACGCTTCCACAGCTTCTTACGCATTACAAACGCACACGTTTTCAAATTGCTTTGAGCAATTTTTTTTATCACACGTTTTGAATGATTTTATTTTTTATTTCTCTCCACTAGCGGTAAACGTTGAGTGAACGTATATTACGTCAACGATTGTAAAAGTTTCCGTTGACTTTGCGGGGAATTCTGATCGCGGATTGAAACGATGACAGCAATGCCGCTCCACGCTGTGCAACAGTTTGATACCGGCTCTTTCTCTTTCTCGACGTAAAGGAGAACACGTGCCGCGCGTGGTTTGCATTCCCATGATTTTCGTATCATCGTCATACAATCCTCGGATGGATTAGAATTACTGAACAATGTTGCCGCAGGCGTTCGAGGACGGCCGATTCCTATTGTATGTGTGGGTAAATTACACGTGCAACTCACCTCAGCGAGTACGGATCCATGTTCTTAGCTGGAGTGTAGTAGTAGTAGTGGTAGTAGTAGTAGTAATAGTAGTAGAGTAGTAGTAGTAGTAGTGGTGGTAGTAGTAGTAATAGTAGTAGTGGTGGTGGTGGTGGTGGTAGTGTAGTACTAGTTGGGAGTTTTCGCCTTGTTGCCTCTTCTGTTTATTTACGAATTATGTAGACAGATGCATATGTATGCGTATGTCACACTTCACGCTCTGTTAAATTTAGTTTCGGCTTTTCGTATCTTTTTCCTTTTTTTTTTCTCGCTCTTCTTCTCGCGTCTCTTCTTTTTATGGTTAACCTTGATTGGTCTCCGGTTGCTGCGGTGTCTAGATATATGTCTTCGAATTAAAATTCACTCATCTGTACGTATAGTAAAAAAGTCGAATGCGTGTGTGTGTATGTGTGTGTGTGACTGTGTTCTAAAAATTTGTTTCTCGTCAACTCCTTCCGTTCCGGTGCGGTGAAAACCTCGTTTTCATATTACCTCCTGAAACGTAAGAAGAGATCAAATCTGTGGGTGAAGAAACATCGAACGTTTTTTTTCAAACGCAACAATACTGTAATAACAATGATAAATCGTATAGTGTAACGAGGGAAAAAAAATGTTGTTCCAGTATATATTTTTTATATTTATTACTTCTTACGTGCAGGATGACTTTAATTTCGCGCGACACAAATCACGTGCATATTTCTAAAACACTAGACACCGTCCAAGGCTCGAGATACAAAACGTCTGACGATAAGCGAGTTCAAGTCTCGCGTAAGCCAATGCTGTTGTACGTAATACGACATACCGGGTGTACAGCAGCAATCACTTGCAGAGCCGAGCTACTTTGTATTTTGCCTTTGTTGTAAGTTGCTAAGGCCGCGGTCGGGTGTGCAGGTTCCACATAATGTAATGCATGAGTACATATCCTTGCTGGCGTATATACGACAGGCGTGCCGTGTCTATGTCCGTGAAGTGAAATTTGCGTTATACGCCATCGAGAGATAGGAGAGCACGATATAACACATATGATTTATTTTCTTATCTCGGGCAACCAGAGATTGACGATGGCATTATTGACACGCTACACGGAGACTTAGCGAAATTTATATTTTTCTCAGATTACGCGCGATGTGCACGTTTCTTTCGTTATCAACGCATGATACAACGCATTCCAGGTTCTCGGTGCTATATTTCTCTCTCTCGATTGTCGAACAGATAAAACTATTTAAAAACGTCTCGATTCGAATACGCGTTATTGAATACTCGTAAAATTTTCGCGCGTCGTTATCGAGCCGTAAAGCAGCCTGCTGTATAAAACATAGAGTGAGAGAAGAAGCCAGGCTACGATATACAGTATACGATTTATCACGTGTAGCAAGTAATCGTAATTTCATTCGCCGTCGCTCGTACAATCCTTAATTTATATACACACACGCTTATGTACATCATACAATAATACCGTACTTACTTTCACCCCTCCGCTCAGGCGTCGCCGGGGTTTTTTCCCTTCTAATCCTTCCTTCGATCGTTCCTCGCTTGTTCCACCAAAAGTCAGTGGGTCGCGTTAAATTGTCGAATACTCGTGCAGACGACGACGAGTTCGAAAGTCACGAAGCACTAGGAGAAGTATACGAAGACGGAAGAGGAAGCTTAGGACGTACGGGAGTGCAAAGGACAATGGACACGAGCGTGTTATTCGGTCGGGATGAGGATGCGTAGGCAGAGCGTTAGACCGCGAGTGGATGTATGCGTGTGACCCTCTCCAGTGGTGGCTGACTGACTTACCGACTGACTGCCGGACCGCACGGCCAAACAACCGCGACTGATCAGACCTCTGGAGTTTCGCAGCTACGGACCATCGACGGACCGGCTCTTAATTCAGGAGATCTGACAATGAGCCAACCCCGGAACGGCATGCGCCGGCTTCAGTACTCCTCACAGTCATCATACATCAGACATTGGCTACCAGCCGCCCCATAATTCCGCCGATGACGCCGGTCGACATTATCGCTCGCCAATCCGTTTAATTTTCACGCTAATTGCACGCCGATCTCGCGTATTAGATACACGACGTACCGATTGCTCGATATTAGATCGGATCAATTATCAGATACACGATTTTCTTAATTGGTAATTACCCGGAACAACATCGGGAACAATACCAACTGGAAATGATTATTATATCGTGTTTAAATGTCTTTATCTCTTGCCTCCGACAATCGTACGTGTTTTTTGGCAATGGGCTGTGCTTACTTACGATCGGACTGACTTGTAATTGTAAATTACATTTCCTTACGTCGCGATGATATTATAGGTCTGTTTTCTTGTCTTCCTGCCGCAGCGTCTTTGCGACATATACGTGTACATATTCGCAATACGGAAGGTGTAGAAAACCGTGTCTCTAAAGTTGTTGTACTCTTTCGTTATTTCAGAAATCCTCACTTGTGTACCTATACTTGTACAAGCACAAAGCATATCATCCTGCGATAGCCGGATAGTGTTTCTGGAACATTCGCAGCTCCGGACACATCGATACGATACGATATTTCCGAACTGATCCGTGCATTGGTATACGTGCAAATAGTTTGATTCCCCCAGTTATAATTGACCGTCGAGTTTCATGCGGTTAAAGAAATGTCGTAAGAACCCAGATAGAACACGCGTATAGATAATGTCCGAGTGACCGTCTCAAATACGTGTAGTACCTATCCGTAAAATCCGTTAATTACGGATAATGTACATATTATAGACGGTCTATCTTGCAGTCTATTTGTACGTTTTACTTTGCTGAATTACTTTCTTTTTGTATTCCTCATGCGAGTATTTTGATTCGTGGAGAATGTTTGGCATACGCAACGAAAAAAATTGACGTTCGTCAAGTGATTGCTGCTATATATAGGCAGTGAACAAATGTAGGTGATCCGATGAATAAGAAAGCTAATCCTCAGGACCAGGCGCGAATCCATGGCCGGGGGGGAGCAGAGCTCGTATATGTGTAATTACTTTTCTTCGGCTTTGAGACAAATCAGGTCTTCAAATCTTGAGACTTATTTTGATGAACCAATACCGCGACAAATATTTTTTCACTGATCTAACATTACCTAAGAATATTGCACACCAATAAATTAACGGCCATAGAGGGACAAACAAGGTAAAAATGCAATTCTCCGATCGTAGTTCATTGCCAATGTAATTAACTAGGGAGAAAAGTTTGCTGCCGCGGAATAAATTTCCATGTGTTTACTATTACAATCAGGGTTCTGAGGGTATCAGGATTCTTCAGATCGGGTCGAGTCTGGAAAAATCTATAAGTATCGGGTCGGGGTCTCGAAAACTTCTGGGTTCGTGAAAATGTCGGGATTCACGAAAACATCAGTTTTATCGAAATTTCTGTTATTAAGCTTAATAACTTGATATAATTTCTCGATTAATTCTCGATTAATTCTCGAGAAATTATATCAATTTATTAAGCTTAATTACTCGGAAACGGCTTGTCTGACAAAAATCTATAAGAAGACCTTTTTTGTAGGGAATTTAATTTTATAAAGGGATAAGTGAACATAAATTTTTTCACTTCAATATTTCGACAGTTCTGACCTAAAACATCAAATTATTACTAAAAATCAAAAATAGCGATGATAGACCTCTTAAAGTTATTATGAAGGGCTTAAAATTTCATGAAATTTTTTTTTTGCCATACTGAATGATATTCTCTATATATTTTTCGAAAAAAAAATAGTACATTTTTTTGGCCCAGTCTACTATTCACTATTAGTATTTAGCATTTGTCCAATATTACATGTCCAATATTAGATGAGTTAGGTTATCCGCGTTTCGGGTTTCTCGACAATTTCTGGTTTCCCGAAGATATTGGGTTTTACGAAGATTCCGGGTTGTCAGAATGTCCCGAGTTTCCCGAAGATTTCAACTTTCCCGACCATTCCGGTATCGGTAAAAAAACCCGTTTTGAATCCGAACTTTTTCCCTCCGAGATTTCGGGAATCCGCAAGGCGTAATTAAAGTACTATGAGACCTAAAAGTATCAGACGTACACTTATTGGATGTGAGAAAAAAAAAAAAAAATACAAAAAGTACAAAATAATTTTGCTTTCATGATTGACCTGACCGATTTGATTCAAAATTTAATGTGATATTGAGAGAGTCAAGAGCTTTTACAGATACAATGGACAGATTTTTAGTTTATTCGTCTTTATGCTCGAAAAGTATCACAGTAAGGAACAAAAATTTGAGAGAAAATAATTGTTCTTATCATGAATTTAAGAAGCTCAAAATCTGTCCATTGTGTCTACAAAGATTCTTGACGGTGTCAATATCACCCTGTTTATATATATATATGGGTCATGTCATTTCAACGACGTTGCGACGGTGACCCTCTTAGATTTTTATGATTTTTTAATATGTTTTTATACATATAGAAAGAAGTCCTCAGCTAAATTTTTAGCTCTTTATCTCTTCCCATTCCGGAGTTGTCGATTTTTGAAGAAATTAACGAAAAAAATTCATGTTTCTGACAACAATTGAAATAACCTAATTAAATACACAAATTTTTAAGTATTTTTTGATGCTCTTTCTGAAAAAAAATACAAAAATTGAAAAAAAAAAATTTTATTCATGCTTTTTTGGCCATTTTTAATCGAAAAATTGGATTTTCGTTTAATGGGACACTTCTGATTTTATCCAAAAAAATTTACCAAATTCTGCGTTAAAAAAAAAAATCTTTGAGCCATAATATAAGATGGGCTTTCAATAACTTCTAGTGAAAATAATTTAAAAACGAATTTTTTTTCAGTAATTTTGATTTATTTTCTCAACGATGTAACATATGGTGACATCAATACTATAATTATAATTTTAATCGATTTTTCCTTCAAGTAATTAATTAATTGAGTATAAAACAACATTGCTTGCAATATACTGCTCCATGAAAACGAGCCTTTGAAATTTATTCTACGAAATTGTTCACAGTTCAATTTACATTACTTTGAAATACATTCGTGAAATCAATAAAAATCTTAAAGTTTCAAACGTTGTGAAGGGATTTCGAAATCGCAATAATTTGTTGTAAATTAGCGATTTCTAGTAATCTCACAAAGGTTAATTAAAGAGTACCGACAACTGGGGCGTGTGATTACACAGCGGTTTTTAGAAAAAACAAGCATTCGAGAAACTTTGAACCTTCACCAATTTATATGGTTTTAAAAGCCGATTGTTTCCACTTTTGCTTCTCGAGCATACAAACCTTCATGAAGATTTTTGTTTGCTACTTCCGAATTTTCCTTTCAACTCCCAACCATTAAAACAAACTGATCCACAGTACGTTTCAAATTTGAACAAAAAAAATATCTTTGTGTTACATAAATGTCATTTGCATATCAACGGCCAAGGTAAGTTCTACTTTTCACAGTAGTTTTTGCTAAAAAAATATCGGGTCGGAGCGATTTGAAAAAATTTTTTCGGGTCAAAGCTATTAGTACTAATTTGTTTCACGTGTTAGTTGTTGACAAAATAGGCAGCAATAATTTTTATCAAGGCAAACCTTGATTAAAAGTTTAAAGTCTGAAAGTATGAAAGTTTAATATACAGTCATGATTTGCAGTATTTTTTACAGTAATAAATATACGTTTTTTTTTCGTATTTATAAAATTTATCATGCAATTTTATCTTTGCCCCCTCCACCCCTCTCCCCTTCCCCAAAATTTGTCCTGGATGCGCGCCTGCAAGGCCAAGAAAAATTATACATAAACAGTAAAAAGATTTGAATGCAGCGATTGTGAAAAATCTATGAAACGTAAACTCCAGTTTCGATAAGTGTAGGTACAATTTTATCAAAAGTAAACAACACAAGTATTTGTAACGTTCTTTACTCTTTTATTTTCGACAGCCTATATCCGTATAATTAATTATATCACAGCACGGGGTCTCTCCCAAGTAATTCGTGTCCACATTATTCCGATGGCTCCGTCTTTCTTGATTTTATTTCAATTAGGCATGTTTGGCCAAGTATAATTCATACCGCTCGAATGGCTTTCGCGTTACGTTATGTTACGTGTATTATATACATATGGCGCGAAACAGCTGCTTATTCGACTGTTGTGATAAAAATATAAATGGATATAATAAGGCGATCGGCACACATACGCATACATAGATACAATATATGTATACGATGTTTACCTGTCGTATATACGGCCACTTTGGGCGATAGTTAATTAGACAATGATTCATTAGCTGTGGGCTGCTTGGGATGGGTGTGTTGTATAAACGGCGTTGACGCAGGTCTACATTGATTAATAAAATAATATTATAACACGATACGCGGAATCACATAGGAGTATGTGTTTAATAATTATCTGGAAATCGCGAATCCGGCAATATTATAGTTCGTATAGCACAATGCGATCAGTCGTATCAGTTGGAAATATCTCATTGCCAAGTTGTTCGCGTAAGATCAGGTTGACACGTTGAAATTATCCAATTATCTACGTTTTTTTTCATGTTGTTTCGACGATATACGCTTGTCGCCTTCGTCGGCTGTATTACAAGATCAAATATGCCGATTTGTGCGGTTTTTATCGCGTGGGTGATTTAAAACGACGCCGTTTTTTCAGCGACCAGGTTATACCCTTGATTTTTGTATGCTATGCACGTTTATTACGTACGTATGACGATCGGTTGTCTGTGAGGGGATCGCGAGACAGGGCCGCAAAGATGTTCGGTACGCCATGCCGTCACAATTTGCGAACGTTTATAAGGTTCAACGAGGCACTTGACCCGCGCCATTGCGATACCACTGGATGATGAAACGGCACGCGGGCTCTCCGTACAATTCAATATCATCGTAAATCTTACGTGAAATAATGCGATGCGGCTTTATAAGGCACCGGATCGTTATCATGATATGAAGGTTAAAATATGAAATGTACGAAAAAAAAAAAGAAAACTGCGTATACCTATACAGCGATTGTTTTTACACATCCGTGTACCCTGTAGACATCGGAACTCAGTCGTAGCTTATATTATTTATTTGTCAAACAATGCATGGGATATGAAATTTGGCGAACGGTATATTCATGTAACTAGCGACCAGCTGCTGAGCGTTATCAGCGAATAAATAAGTGATTAAACGTAAAATTCACTCATGCGCAGTGGCGAAACGTATTTATTATTTATATATAGGTATCTGTGTTTTTTGTTTAATTAATTATTGATGAATAGTTAAAAATTTTCGAAACCTTCGGTGAATGCATTTCTTCTTACAACAAAGATATCAACGAATATTTCGAAAACTTACAGAATTGAGTCTATAATGTTGTTGAAATCTCGATTACTATTATAGGCCTTTCGTACATGTCATAATACGTTTTCAACTCGTGATTATGTACCGAACGATAAGACAGCATGTGAGCAATGAATTGAGAGTCGAGTGTATATGTATATGTATGTGCACATGTATATACACATCTGTAGCAGTATATTTTACATGAATCAGTCAGCCGCGTGTATAGAGTGACCAAATATCGTTCGTTACACATTTTATGGATAATATATTCCCATTTCTTAAATTAAATCATAAAATTTACCCAATTTACCGTAGTTTACGGGAAACGAAGAATAAATGTTAGTCAATAATGGAAATTCGAAAGAGTTTCTCTTTTTGTCAACTTACTCCGCAGGGCAGCCGTTTAAAAATTTCATTTCCTCCGTGCGGCGACACCTTCTGTCAAATCTCTTATTGTACGCTTCTGCACCATGTACGATTTTTCAGCCACACCGTTGACGATAGCAATCGTTGTAGATCGCATTCGAATAAATAATTATACTTGTATCGTATGATTGACAGTTAGTATAATGCGAGCAATACAGAACGTGAGTCTGCGAATTCGGTGAAATTTTTACAGACGATAAGGCGGCTATCTTTGCGACCCGAAGTCGACGACACTCCGATTTTAAATAATGGGTACTGATGGAATTTTTGCTCATACTTAATAACACGCACATATATATATACGATCTATGCATATATCGTATAATATTATGTACATAATTATAATACGTAGGTACGTAAACAATGGATCTGCCTGTCGCGTGGTGACACTGTTTTATATTTATATTGTAAAAATATTCTGTTTGCTTTAGTTTAAATAGTTTAAAGATACATGTACGGGCACAAGGTGTAAGATGTACTCATGTGTGGATTAGGTTTTGCCTATTTTTAGAAAAAATTTATCGCCGCTTCTACGCGGTAGTTATATCTATATGTAGCGTAGTACATCAAGTCCGTATAAATTATATACCCAAAGACATACGGAAGCCAGGGGCATGACATGCCTGCCTGTTTCTGTAATATAAGGTTACGGGTATACATACGCTAATATATGCTTGTATCATTGTATCGTAAAGTTGTGTATACAAATTGTTTGCGATCTTTTTATAATTGAGGAAACCAAATTCTACGTTGTAATATTTAAAAAATCAAATAATACACACGCGTGTACGAAGATTCGTGACTGACTTATATTACAACATAATATCTTGTACGCGAATTCTCGCGCGAAGAGAAACCTCTGCTCGAAGAGTTATACCACTTCCGTTCCTCACTCTTATCTCGCGATTTTTTAATCAAGCCGTTTTCTTACTTCCTCTCTACCCCGCATCCTCGCCTGTCATTCCGAAATTTTGTCATTGCGCAATTCACGTAGATATAATATACCGTAATAATATTCATGATTTCTACGTGCAAGCTTATAATTATCAGTTTTGCGCGTCGTTATGATTCTTTTCAGAGGCAGGTGTATTAATGTATATCGAGATATATGGGTATGCCTGTACTCCGTACCTTCGTAAATACAGCGTAACTAGCTATCGTATATAATTATAATATTATAATGCCGTTTTTCTTCGTTTGGCATGAAAAGATGAATATGCGACAATGAAGTAGAGTATACTATCGGCATCTCTTGTATGTCTGGCCTAGAATTTGTCGAATCCATTTGACCCCGCGCGTGACACCGTATAATTAATTAAGCCCAGGGTGCGAACGTATTTCAGCTTTTTATACGCGATATCTCTACCAGTTTGCGTTATAGCCCTGTCAGAATTGAATAATCAGCTATAGTGACAATTGGACAAAAAGGACAATTTCACGTCAACCGCAGGATCGTGTAACCAGCTCTAATTATAATTATTGACGTAATTTCAATTTTCAATCGCTCTCGTTGAATTCGTGATGTCTTTTGCGATTGTTTCTTTGATAACAGCGGGTAAAGTTTCGATATAGATATTTTGGAAGTACGGATATCACGCGACTATACACAACAATTGCACAATTTCCGGTAATTCTTTTCTTTTTTTTCTTGTTCCCCAAACGCATTTTTTATTTCAATTTGTTTTTTTATTTTTCACGCGGTACACAATATCTTCCATGTAAGAACGATATGCGAAGGTGAAGTGGGCCGTAAAAGATCTACATAATCCTAATCTGCGCTATAAAATAGACGTCAACTAGATATCAGGTACGAATTATACGTAATAATTGGGAATTGAAGCGAAGGAGTAAAGCGCGAGAAGAAAAGAAATGGTGAAAAATTACCTCTCGGTCCTCATCGCCCCGCGTAGTTTAATATCAGGACCGTCACAATTAGGGATGATGATGCGGTAGGGTCATGACATTCGACTGCTAAAGCACACTCTCGCGGTTATGAACTGACACGAGAACGTGAAATTTTTCCCTGATACACTTAATCGCCCCACCATTATGTATATAGGTGTGTATCGCATATATACCTAACGTAAATTATAGTCTTTGAACAGTTGGGGATGATCAGTTGACAATAAGTTACTTCATTTCGCACGCATTTGCTCTCTTTTTTTTTCGTTCGGTCTCCCATCTTTCATCCTTGGGGTTCTTCAAACACGTATAATCACATGAATGCGGTATTGCTCGAACGAAAGATAATTTTCCAACCTGTTTACAACATGGTATAAATGTCTCACTTTCGGTAGAAAAAGGAAATATTTTTTTTTAAATAAATGCCGACACTGCAGTTATTATGCCAATTTATATTCATGGCTATACTGTTGTCGATATATGTACTTGACCGGATTACGTTTCTTCGACTTTTCGTATGTTTCTCTTACGAATCGGTCTATCATCATGCAGAAGATAGTTTTTGTTTGTTTTCTGCGTTCATCGGGATAGCTTGATAATACGGTTATACTGATCTGATTGTGAGTCCCAGATTACGAATTGGTTGATATCGAAGCCCGTAGCTGGCCCGAAGTGAATTCGTGCATAGTCGAATCTTTGACGCATGTATATTGTACGTATACCCAAAGCACATACGTAACGCGGCATTTTGTGTAAATATTCGTTCATTGCAAGACTGACAATGAGCGAGATTTCCGCACTAGATGAGGAGTAGAAAGACAGAGCGAGAGAGAGAGAGAGAGAGACTGGGGGAGAGCTAAGCGTAAAAAGATTATCCGCTACAATTATACTCACGATAAACATGTAATTATAATTAGTATTTGCTTCTTCTCACGTAATTGCTCACGATTCTCGTGACTTTTCGGCACACCATTTAATAATAGGTATGTTAAAACGAATATGTATTATACCTACATTCGTGCTAATGTACTGTATGCAGCATACAACGTGTGTGCACAGCGTGTTATGTGTGCGTTTATAGGTATTTACATATTACAAGCTTCGTGGAATCTTTTAGTTGCGTAGAAATTTCATCAGGCATCATACATTCTTATAGGTATGTGTGCCGTCAGCGGCGTTGTTTTTCTGCATGTATGCCGTGTGGTCCAGATGATTGTCATGTGACAAAAATTCACGCATTCACATTCAGAGAATAAATAACCATTCTTTATTTCTCCGCAAATTCATGCGATTTCGGTGGATATATATGATATCTAAATATATCGCATGAGAGTCCCGACAAACAGATCATGGCAATTAGAATATGCGAAGGTATTTGTGCATATCCTGTTCGTAACTCATATTTAATCTCGAAATACTTGCCAAGTTCGCGACAAACATTCTTCTCTCACTTCGGAATTCGAGATAATTTTCTAACCGAGTTCAAATAACAATCGGCTTCATTGCGATCGGATTGTTACGCCTCTTCACTTATTTTCAAGTCAAATTCTCCCGGGAATTGAGCGGTGGCACTAGCCGGCAGTAATCTTCATTCAATACCGGCGATCACCACGCTATACCTGCTCGGTCGGTAATTGATCGACAGATTCCGTCTGTCAGTGGCTGCCAACAGAGAGAAACCTCTGCCAACCTAATTTCATCACACCTCTGGCTTCAGTCTTCGGGTTGCAGACAATCCAAGATGGCGGTGTGGAGTAGCATGCTCCGTACCTTGGGTCAAAATATTGTCAAATATCGCGGAACCGTGCCGGTAAAATTTCCAAACAATGGTGAGTTGTTGGCATTAATGACAAGCTAACGTAATTTGTTCACGTGTCGTGGCCTCGGGCTTCCGGACTCGGTGAAAACGGATGAAACAAGGTTACGCAACTCGCCTGACCGGAGGCAACGTCAATAACCCAGCCACCGACGAGTGGACTTACTTACGACGTTCACCAGCTTTACGAGATGATGATGCTCCGTTCCACATTCAGCAATTTTTAATTACGCAACTCTCGCTTCTCCTTCAATTTTCATTTCATTCATTCTCGCCAAGTATCGGAGCAGTTTTCCAACCTAACCAAGTGCTTGGTACTTCACGTGTATTGTTCGTTGAGGAGACCTGAGAACGTGTTCAAATTTCGACCATTTAGACAACAATGAAAATAACAATGGAACCTTGTCGAATTTGGAAAAACAATCTTATTCTACATTGTTTATGGAATTTTCCTAGGATTGTTTTCCATTCTATGTTTTGTGTTTTAAATACTGAGAATGATCGACAAAAGATTTTATTCTATCGATTTCAGGAGCCATTAGAAATATGTCAGATCATGGTCCACGCATTTTCCCCCTTCAGCCGAGCAGATGGCAGTGGAACAAGACCAAGGACCTTTTTCACTTTTACATGATGCTGGGACTCATTCCTGTCGCCATCATTGTTACAGGATCTTACATTTTTATCGGACCTGCCACTCTGCAAGAAATCCCTGAAGGCTACGTTCCGAAACATTGGGAATACTACAGAGTGCGTAACATACTTTATTACAGTACTTTAACATACTTTACGCTATAGTTTTTCTGTGGATCCTTAGAATTTATCCTCAGCTAGTTTTCTAGCTTATAGGACTGCTCTTCCATTGGTAGAGAAAAATAGCTGTGAATAGTCGAGGATACCGATAGTCTAAATTGGCTGTTATTTTTATTGTGTAACGTACAATGAAACCAATATTTAACTTGGAGTTAAATGCCGTTGCAGAACCCAATATCCCGGTTTCTGTCTCGTTACATCTTCACCTCGCATCAGCAGGACTACGAAAAAGCATTGCACTTTTTATGGGAAGAAAATGAAAAAACAAAGCTCCGTCACTTGGAAGAACGTGTCCTAAACTTGATGAAGGACAGGACTGATTATCAGGCATGGTACTACAGACCGGGCATTGCCAAGTATCACAGATACAGTCGTAAGGCACTCGAAGAAATCAACTCCATGGATGGAGAATAAACTTCCAATAGAGCTCTTATCCTCCCATGATAAGATATAGATTATGAAAATTTTAGTTTCTTTCTTAATTAACCCTGTCATGATCCAGCGTGCATGTTAACAACTTTCAATTATTGTTAATGGTCTCAATTTGAAAGTTTTAAAGCAAGCGAGGAAATGTAGTGTCGAATTCGCATTCGTCGCGTTTACCTGGGCGATAAGGTATCACTGTACAGATTGAGTGTATAAATAACGCATTAAAGTTGCACCAACCAACAAAGCGAACAACGTCGTTCATTTAGTATTATATTATCAACTTTTTTTTAAACAAAATTTCTATCTTTGTTTTTTTTTTCCTCAAAATAATCGAGCAGTCTTCACCGCTGCTTTCCCAGATTATGCAATTCCTGAGCAAAGTTGATACGGAGACGACTAATATCTTACCATTTATTACGTGAGTTTGATTCAAGTTCTATAGGCCCAACTTTCTGATTTACGCAGTGATTCCACATTTATTTCTTGAAACCAACTTTATTAAGTTGGCGAAGTTTATCTCTGAAAAATTTATTATCATTGGAGATGTTTTAGCACCTCTTTTCACATCTCTTCCATTCGTGAATGATTTTTTTTCCTTTTACCAACACAATAGCAACAACAACATGTAATATATTGAATGTGAAAATCAAATTTCCCACTGATTTTCATTCAATAATAATTCACCACAGTGCGAATTACACGAGTCTAATCCTCAATTGTAAAAACAACAACTCATGTAATCATGGGTTCATTTGTAATCAAATTTTATCCCTGTACATACGCTTAGTGGAATACCTCTGTTTTCGAATTCAGGTATTCTAATCTCTTGCACAGCTTCTCTAAGACTTCTAGTTTTTATCTAATTATAAAACGATTTTTTCATGTCCGACAATAACAGGAGCAGGATATAATTTTACAGAATGTCGACGTTTATCTGGCCGTGTACAATATTCCATCAGGTGCACGACTCCTTCATTGAAATCATATCTCATTGCTAGCTTTGGCATATGTAAATGTATAGAACAGGTATTAATACATACATGGCGATACACGACACACACTCACATGCGATGAAAAAGATTCGCTTCGAACAGAGACAAGGAATGGGAAGTAATCCGCGTATCGTCGTCTGCACAAACAATTCGCATTTGATCCTATATCGAATGTCTATTTGGTGTAGGCTTGTATGCAGCTCGGCAGAGAGTTAATGACACACGATACACGGAATAACATCGTTACCGCATCGCAAAAGCGTCTCTCCGCATTGTGTGCCTGGTCATTGCCAAGGCCTTCTCTCCTCTTCTGACCGCTTGTGTAATAGCGTTACGTGTAACGTATCTACACATTAACAACGTCACATGTAGAATGTGCATCCATACGTTATGAAACACACACATACCCCCCTCGCATCTATCCGTCCACAGCAGTCCATCCAGCTAATCATTTTCCCTCGACTCGCGTCTTTTCTACGATTCTTGCGAAATTCTCGTAAAAATACTCCGTATTTCATTTTCTTCTCGCCAATATTATCAGTCAATCGTCGTGTCACTTTACCGTACCCAATTTACAATAGAGATGAAAATTCAACCGCGATTCAGAATGAGTCAGTCTCCGTGTCTCAACCACGCGAAAGTTTTGCGTCTGGTAGGTATAACATTCATGCGAATACAGTTGTGAAATTTATTGGACTACGAACACGAAGGTATTTGCGCGGCGCGGCGTAGCTGTTCAACTTCTTTCGCATTGTTTTGGAAAATGGTCGAGACCACCGCTTCCCTTTATCGTCTCTGTCGCAGTTGTCCTACTGAAATGGCTCCAACTAACAATAGTACCATGTATGGTGTAACAAAGAGGCAAACTCGGTCTTTTCTGGCCGAGAGTAAGTTTGCAATGTAAGTCGTAGGTGAGCCAAAGACGAATATTGCAGATACGCTAGGCGAAAAGACCGCTGCCTCCTTGTTGCACACGATTCCTTGTATAACAAGAGTATGTTGGACTTTTTACGAAGCACGAAATTGAGGTTAGGGTTGCGTAACGTCAGATTTGTTCGCGACAGCGCATGCGCACGGTACAGAAAAGACCGTTTATAACTCTTAGGACATAAAAGTGGTCCTTCCGGAACTCCGCGCATGCGCATTCGCAGACTCACTCTGTCGTCATAGAGACGGGTACTTTGGATATGGAAGAAAACACGCGTGAAACAACGCGTAAGACGCGTTATATATATTCGTTTTTTCCTCGGCACATGTTGCATACATGCGCCCATAACACGGTTGTATGCAAATGAAGGTATATAGAAATCGCGACGGCAGATAGGTAGGTAGTCAGCTACCACGTCGTATGTACACAAAACCTATGTATAAGGGTACTATGCATACAATTGACTGTGGAGAGGTTGACTTTGACCTGAAAACTCGATTGAGGGATTTCGAAATTACAACTTAGCCAAAAAGTGAATGCAAAATTTGTTCAAATAGTTTACACTTTTCGCGCCGTTTAACCATGTCAAATCTGGTTCTCCTTAAACTCGATTGTCTGTTAGACATATTCGGCACGTTACATCGAATGTCGAAAGAGTATCATCGCGCATTATCTCTACGAATTAAACGATCATCCCGAAGCCTCGGCGATCAGATAACTACGTTATACATATATTGTGTTAATAAATTTTCTCCCACACAAATTTCCAACACCCGCCGACATAATGGGACGCACAACCTTTGCCGGTCTGTAAAAATAACGAAGACCCCTTCCCAGAGATCTTTTATTTGATTGCCTCTTATCGTTTTGCACTTTCGCTCGAGTTGCATCGTATGCATTCGATGCCGACCTCCCCGATGAATTATTAATGCTGCGTTATTTATGAATTTGTCATGTCATTTATCTCCGCGCACCAATCCCTCGACATTATGTTAAAAGAGCGGGGTTATTCTTTTGCGCTATTATACGAGATACGTGGTTGAACGATTGCCAAACGTCGCAGCTACTGCCGAGCGTGGGTGGTGCTCGCCGTGAAGTATTCATTAAAAATCAATCGCTGCCAGTCATACAAGTTGTATACCTATATGCATATTTTCTCTACGTTATTCCTGTTTTGTTCTTCAGATTTTTTTGTTCTTTCTGCTTTATCGTACCCAATTTTGTTGACATTTATTCTGAGCAATCTCCTCCTCTTTTTTACCTACGTTTGCCTGGATTATCATAAAATTCTGTATTCTAATTTTAAATAAGTCAAGGATAAGATCACCGGTGGCGAATACCAGCCCAACAGAACGCTGCAATCCCGGTGTAACGCTTGACGACCCTGATGACGCGAAATTGATTCTTTTCACTAACGCAATTGTTTATTGCACGTTGTACAGTACGAATCTCTGTGAATTTAGCTTGAAAATGTAAAACTAAACCGGTGATAAAGTGGATACTGATTGGTCGTCCAATTTTCAAATATCTTTTCTTTAATAATCAAAATAAAAATTATTTTTCTTCATGTCATTAAATTATTATTAATTGATACAATTTCCAGCAATTCTTTCATTTCCATGCGATGATACAGCATTATCGAATTTCTATACCCGCAATACTTCGTAACGAGTTATAGTTACTGAGCGAGAAAATTGCGGATTTTCGCAAATCGGCCAACACATCCATATAATTGCCGCAAGTCCAACCGCGATGAAAAAATACAAGCAAGATAGAACAATCAACGAAATGGAATGATGAAAAAAATGTACAACGGCAGTATAATTACCGTCGGGTACAACATATACATAGGTATGGACTGTGACGTGCGCGTCACAATGCATATACATTCGCTATTCCCCATAAGTATACCTCCCGAGTGTAAAAAACGTCACAAAATCAATTCTTTCTTAAACGTATGAAGTGCATATACATATATTGGTATAATATCATGTTTGATCGCCATCAGCGCTGCACAGTTCTCTTGTGCAGGCGCGTTACGTGATAATCAGTTGCAGATAATAATCATCATTCTACAACTCGCTGTTACACCTATATTCAACGTGTGCTTATTAGGTTAAATAATCATTTATAAGTTCTTAGTTCACGAGATTTATTTTCATTAGAAACAATTTTTTCTTCCTCTTACGTAATTTGTGTCCAATTGTCTCATCCGTCTTGTTGTGTCTTAACATTCGTAGTAGCTGCGCGTCCATATGTCGCAATCGGCCGTTGAGATTTTTCTGCAGCCGTAGTTGATCATTATTTACATATAATACATACGTATAATGTTGTTATTATAGTTTCGGGTCGACGTTACGGAGAAAATCATAGTTACGACCCAGTGTAGCGAGTGACGCGATGCGAATCCGATTGAACCGTTTAATTGCTACGAAGTGTATGAGTACCTATGCCTGCGCGACTTTTTCTTTTCCTTCGGTGGCCGGCGCAAACTGCAACATCTGGAGTGCGAAAAGCGTATGCGTATGCAACACGTATAAAAAGGTGTAATTACAAAGATACTTAGTCCTTTATTCCAATTGCAGTCCGTTCTGAACATTCGTCGTGTGACGCAACGGGACAGAACGTAGGCCGATTTCCGATTCGATTTATTGTTAGAGAGCGCCGGCGTAACGTCAATTATTCCGCCTGTTCTTGCGTAAACATTTTAATGATTGAAAATAATTTTTAATCATTGCAGTGAAGTCGTAGATATATTGTTAATCGGTGAAATTAAGTATACATGCATCGATTTCCCGATAAAACTAATTGCAATTGCATATTACAACCCACTTAGATAATTCCGCGAACGGATACAATTTGGCACAAAAAATTGTGTCAAGACGACAGTACGTTCAGGCACTGCGAAGGTATCTATGCTATCTATTTTCAGCGATAAGATAACTACGGGAAAATGTATAAAAAACAACAATCGCGGAAAAAGAAATAAGTTTACCCAGTTGCTTGGTACAAATGAAGAAAAATAAAAAAAAAAAATGAAGCAAACAAAACGAAAACATAGAGTGAGACAGAGAGAGAAAGAGAGACAGAGACAGAGAGAGGGAGAATTGACCTGGTTATTGAAGGTCCACTCACAGTTCCGTGTTATTTTCATGTACACAAAATGTGGCGTTGCTTTAACACACGTGTTATTGTTTTAACTCTCGACACGTGCTCATTCGACTCAAAGTACGGTCAAGTTTAACGTATTAAAAACTGCAATATAATAAGCTGTATGAACAGCCGCACGATAAGAGGGTTTGAAGTGCGCGAATTTCGCAAGTATTTTGATACCGACGGTGAAAATTTTGGGAATATAATGGGATGAGGGGTAAATAAAATATGCGCGAGTGGATCGATTGATCGTCCGAAGAAATAGTACATGGAAACCGACGATGGGTCCATTGGTGTTACAGGCTGAATAAAGTCGATTTCAGACTTTCATACAGAGCAATTCATCCAAGAGTGTAAGAGCATAATTAACCGACGGGACCTTTCTTGCAGTCGCGGTCGTTTATCTCCAGGCCGTGATCTCGACAGGAGGTCACGCCTGCTTCGTATAATATCGATATGTCTCGTCGTAGGAAATAAGGTCCAAGGTTTTTACCTGTGTCCGGAAGTAGGTTAATCCTCCGGCCGGAAGTTGCCCTGAACACACCTGTATGTATGTATATGTACACAGGTGTATATGTATAAATATGTTATTCCCCCCGCTCAAAGCGGCAATTCGCCGTCGTTCGCGTTTATCGCGATGCTAATATATGCGCGTTCACGTTCGTGGATATTATATCCAGAATGAACAGCGTTCGAAATGAATTAGAAATGAGAAGTAAAAACGACAAAAACGTAGCGGCCAACAACCGTTCGAATCTGTCCGAGGGCAGGAAAACGTCTATACCTATATACCTATATACCTGTGAAGTACCCGTGGTGTGAAAATTTGGTCAATTGAGAACTGTTCGAGTACGAATGTCCTTCGAACGAAATGAAGTCCGAATGGCTTTCGTAGAATTTCGCACGAACTTGAACGTGGCCGTGTACCACCACTCAGAATTGGTCGAACACTTTCTATCCTCGGCATGTAATCGGGATCATTGTATAGTACCGCGGGGCGGGTCCAGCATTTGAAATTTTTTGTGCAACACGGTATGCCGATTTCTCATACCGATCGTTATGAATTTAGTAGAACGCGCGAATACGGTACTCGACTAATGCGGAAGCGTATCTATCATAGGTACTGTATGTATACCCGTGAAGCAAGAATCGGTAGGAAAGTGTGTAAATTTATTGATAATCGAATTCTATCGTAGTAACGTAGTAATTCGAGTCGTTATGTTCTTCGGTTGCATCTTTCTTGTTTATTTCATACAGTTGTGTAGGTATTACATACGCTGGGCACGTTTCTCAATGGCAGCCTGGCGGGGTTTAAAAAAATCGCCCGTTCTTCTCCCAGTGAGTGTCGGACCGCGAAACTAGATCTGTCGTATATTCCTCGATACCCTGCAACATCCACACCACGCGCCCAGGATCGGCTGCAGCCACGCCGTGCGGTCCTTGGCTCAACTCCTGGAAATGGTAAAGTTATCGATAAAAATGGAATGGAAAGACGTTGACGCCTTATACGATTGCCCGGGATTCTAGGCCAAGTCCGTCGGTGTTACAATTACAATTTAATAGAATTACAATTGCAACGCCTATCCGCGGGTCCTTTTTACCTAGTACATTATCCTACACCGTGCAGGACACGATATAAGTTGATTCACCGCTGGCTGGCATCAGTGAATCACGGGTATTGTTAAGGATGGTATTTTTCACGCATACGGACAGAAATGAAAATAGGTTTTAAGCTGCTGCAACGGTTATATTATGGTCCAAAATGTACAAGAGAAATTAAACAATCGAAGTTTTACAATATCGCATTGCGGTTCATAATTTTTTTACGTATCCTTCGATCGACGGTAACTCGATATAATTTGCCGAGCGGTTGATACCTATGGTTTACTCTTTCAGCCTCTTTTGTCTTTCGAATCTCACTTCCTCTGGCAGCCGTGATATCTTGCGTGTAAAATTGCTTTTCGGTCTTGGACTTATCACTATAATAAACCCGCGATTAGTTAAACGTCCACATACCAATATTTACGCACACGCGTAAATTAGATGTCTTGCAGTCTGGTAATCCGTCATCTTGTAGAAGTTTTATCATACACATTCGTGGCTGACGAAGAGCCGAACAACGCCAACGTCACGCGAAATATTGACTTGAGATTGTACGACGTTGTTGAAGCAAATTCTGAGACACGTTGTTTTCGACTGAAATTTTGAGATACCATGTGGTTTATTGTTAATCAAATTCCGAGGATGTTACACGACGATGTTGTTCTGTTCAGCTGTCGATATAACGATGAACGCATGTCCAGGTCCTGCAAACCTCACGGAAACCTCGTGCACGTCTGCACTCTTAATGCAGACGAGGTGGTGGTTCCGTTTTATTTTTTCATGCCTGCGACATCGGGGAAATCCGATGAGCAATTATTCGATCGGTGCCAGGAGTGCTGATAGAGTCGCGGTCCGTAAACGGGGATAAAATCAGCTCTGTTTACAGTCGGCGGTTCGCGATACGGGTGGAAATGATCCCACGGTGATTGAGTCGAGCGATAGACGAACTGCAGGCTGTTGCTGCTCTATGGGAGGGCTGAAACCGGCATCACCTTGTTTCAGCGTTGCCCAGGTCAGGGACACCTCGCCGTCTATCGTTATGATTATGCTTCAGGTGCACCTTATTTATAATACCGCTTTCATTTCAAGTGCAGCGGGCCCGATTTACAATTGTTCCAATCACTCCGGGAGGGGGTAAAAAACTAGAATTATCGATTGACAGAAGGACCAGAGTATCGAATTTTCATAGACGCGAAAATCTTATTCATAAAATTTGTAAACGTGAAACGCTCAAGTATAAAAAATTGTAAATCAGAAAGTCGAAGTACAGAATTACAAAATATACAAAGGTCAAACCATAAAACGGAAAAATCAAGAATTTGTATACGATTCTGTATCATCGAGAGGAATTCTGACAATTTTGTAGTTCGTCATTATACGTTCTGAACTTTCTATTCTTTTACTTCTCCATAATTCTACATTCAACATTTTTAAATTCTATAAATCAAGTCTTGGCTTCTTTAAAAATTCGATGTTGCGACCCTTCAATTTTCTGATATTTCCATATTTTTGTCCTCACTCATCACTCCTATTATACTTTTCGCTGACGGTTCGTACCTAGATTAAACGACATGCGCTACGCTATGCAGCTAATTCAATCGAAAGAAGGATATTTTAAATTGAAGCGCTTCGATGCCATTCGCTTCGTTTCCCACTCCATTTATCTTCGAACACTTTGTACTATACGCAGTCGACATTAAAAATGAGCATAACGGTTTTCGACGCATTTGTCACGACGGAAATAACTTACGTAAGGGTCGAAACTGGCGAAACTTTTTCAACTATGATTATTGGAATTATTATAATAACAACCGTTGACATCGTTAAGAACAGTTTTGCGCTTCGACTTCCGTTCCGAAAATCATGCGCAAATTTTTTTCATCGCCTCCAGTCGACAGCAACATACGTTTTGTTTCGCGGACAACACGCGATTGTGTAATGTCGTACACGGAGCATTAAATTAGAGCTTGATGTCCGTAACAGGCATGAGTGCACGCGGATATGAATGGAGACTTTTCTACGGTGTAATATAACTTGCACACCTTGCACGCCGTTATATCGGCGACGTTAATTACTGTTGTTCTTTCGGCCCGCGGCACAGAAACTGTAAATAACGAAGAAAACATCATATGTGGACCAGCGTAAAAACACTAGTTTGGAACTTGTTTCTCAGCAAATTGCATACGCTATGCGGGCGACCTTTTCGACGAACGTTGAACTCTCACGTCAGATTTTGAGACACCTCATTATTGTTCCGTGACATTGGGCGATTTGGGCTGACGATGAGCTAGGTTCTGCACGTTGAAATACGAACTAGTAAACAGTCAACTGCACAGAGTGGTTCGCAAGTTTCTAAACGCTGAGAGAACGAAGCCACACCCTGAGAAACAATTCCGGTTGAACCAATCGGGACGGCGGTTACGGGCCGGGAAACGCAGATTTTGTTACATTAACTAAATATCAATTGACACGGTTAAACATTTTGCCGCAGATGCGAGGGGCAAGGAAACATTTAATTTTGTTGACTGATATCTAGTTAATGTAACAAAATCTACGTTTCCCCGCCTGTAACCGCCGTTCCGATTGGTTTAACCAGAATTTGTTCTCGGTGCAAGAATCGTTTGTTTATTTGTTTTTTTGACTCAATTTAGTAAACTCGTTTCTCGCTTTAAACTACTTATAGTATCCCTTACATGTGTAATACGTGTATGGGCAGTTGTTCGAAGTTATGTGTTTTCGCAACAATTAACCGGCGCAAATGTATATGCGCCTATACTCGCGGCACTGCGCATAAAAAGAATCAAGAAACAACGCCGTAATAAATGAAAAAAGAAACTGTGCGTCGAATTAATTTACATTTAGTGGATTGGACAGCATTCTTTTTCCTGTCATCTCTTTTGTTGATGGACATGAGCGTGTGAAAATACAGGTAGAGGTGCACCGCGCTTGGAATATCACCGCCATTTTTTTGACGACGAGATGACAGATGTTCCTAGTTCGAAGACCGATCAGATACTACTTTTGCGAATAAGCTGAACCACTATTTCTAACCAAATGCCACACGTACATTGACGATGTCAATCCGGCGTAGCGCTTATTGTTAGCTTTATACATAATCATGATCGGTGAATGTTCTGGAACTCAGATTTTTGTTTAAATTCTGGCAAGTTGGCCGGCTGCAAGATGTAAGGTCTATACCAATGTGCTAAACCCAGGCAAATATCTCGAAAGGCGAATAAGCCTGTATACAGCATAATCATTTGTGAGAAGATTCTGGAGCCTCGCTCGCTCGATAACCGAATAAATTGATTACGTAAGTCGTTATCGGGAGGATTCCATCAGGTTCTCTCGCCATTAGCAGAAGTTTTTTTTCCCTCTAATTGAAATTCAAAAGATAGATATCGTGTTTGTGCTCTTCGAGAACTTGTAAACGAATCAAGAAGATACGATTGATATACATGCATACATTACAGGTGCCAGACGATTAATAACAATGTTATGTAGCATTTAGGCGGCGCTAAACTTCACCTAGTAGCTACAGAGCAACATGTACCAGGTTTGCTGTGGCTAGCCTTATTTTTATCATCAGGTGCGGGATGACGCGTGTTTGTTATTGGTGCATCGCGTCTCTTCCCAAGACATTTCTATCAAGAGAGGGAACGGGTACTCCGAAAGTTTCAGCCCTTCGCTTCCAGGTTCGTACCTTTATTTTTTTACACGCGACGTAGAAAACAAGAGGAGGGAAAGAACGCGGGTGAGCGGGGAAAAAATAGTGAAGATCTTAGTCACTTCTCGTCGATGTACATTTTACGTATAACATACGTAACAACGCTTTACCACAAGTCAATGCAAGCGTCGTTAAAGCAGCAGAGTCAACGTGATGCGAATGAAAATCGTGTGAAAAACAATAATTATAAAATGAAACAAAATGAAGATGAGTATGGACGTCGTGTTTTGTGTAATAGAAATATGAAATCTGGACGGAAGTATTATTCTACTGGACAAGTTCGCTGACTAGAATAAATGAATTCTATGATACAAGCGAGAAAAATGGTAAACATCCGAGCACGATTTAGAATGGCACAATCAATTTATTGGTTTCTCCTGATGTTGAATGGGTGGCGATATTTCTCGTGGTAGCTGAATTTACACACCATTTCACCTTGTTACAATTGCATATCGACGAGACACGGGAAATGAAACGGTCAGATGTTCTGAAAACTCCAAGACGCGTTATGACAAAACCGCGGCAATTCTTGTTTAAGAGCTTCAGTCTTTCCTCCTATACACACGCATAAAATACACAAATACGTCCGCCTACACGTCGAGAACGTTTTGAGACGGCGGCAGCGTTACCGCGTATAAATCGGCGACTCAAGAGTACGATTGACTCAGTAGCGATCAAAGAGTTGTGCGAGCGAATCGCACGCGATTCGATCGTTAAGGTCTACAGCCACGTGACATTCAAATAGCGCAAAGATTGAGGAGGAAGAACTCCGAAAGAGTGACATTATCCGCGATAATCGACATTTACCGAAAGTTATTAAAACGACAAAAAAAAGAAGTAGTGAAATATCGAGAAAGAGAAGCAAGTGTGGCTACGTTGTCTTTGACGGTTGATTCATACCCTTATACAGTTTGGTTGTGGCAAAGGAAAACTCTTGGAGATTTATACTGCAGCGTAGAAATAATAAAAAATTTTAACGACTCTGCTGTTCAATCGTTTATCGTCGATGCTGCGATTATCCAGCAGCAAGTTTTGAAAAAAGAATTTGATATACCCAAGAAATAAAAACGCTGATAAAGAACAAAGAGGAAAATTTATAGTACCAGCCCAACGCGTAATAATAACTGCTACAAACACTGTTATAGATAGAACAACGTGAAATCTACCGAATACTTTCGCAATCATATCCGCGCTACTATGTGCCAATAAATAAATCTAAAACTATGTGTATTAATATTGCGAATACTTGAAGCTATTATAGACGCAGCAAATTGCCATCGAGGGAAATTGTTCACGTATGTTAAATTACAATTTCTTAATATGCATGAATTCTCTCTCTCTCTTCTCATGTACCTTCCATTTAAAAGTATGTAATCTCAGCGTTCCGCGATTATCCTTCGTCATCTGTTTTTTTCTACATTTTTCTTTTTTCATCCGAACGTGAACGAAACGTTTGCCCGTGACGTCACAGCGGCTTTGACCGCCCGTGAGTAGAAAGTGTTGCAAAACTACGAGACAGATATGCCTCTATACCTGTCAATAATACACCGCCCGGTGCCAGGTCGTCTGATCATTTTTCTACGCAAATGAAAGTTCGCACCTTGTAAAGATAAAGTATAAAAAAAGTATAGAAATGAAGAAAATCTGCTCACCAAGCAATTATCTTTTTTATTTGGTACAAACTACCTATGCATGGTATGAAATTCAGCAACGGCGAAACCTGGTGTTACTAAGTTCAGTATTTAATTTGAACGTTCCGAATGATTCACGCTTTGATGCTCGCAGAACTCTTGATAGCTTCGCAGCTCGCGTTTCGTGGTATAAACGTACATACAAGTACTTTGCACGTCTTGGAATTTGCTCTCATGATTTATCCCCGCATTGTTTTACTGCCATTACAATCGAAGCTTATACGTGAGCCGCATCTCTGATAAATGGAATATTAATTATTTCACGGTGAACATTGTGCGTCTCTTATGACCTCACTACTGTAAATCCTTTGATTTGAGAACTCCTTTTTTCGCCCATTGTCATTACGAGTCATTATACAATCACTCGTCGAAGTACACTCAATAGAACATGAGCCGTTCGACGCCTGGTATCACTTTGTTTCTCGAATTCACTCGCAATTTCACCCGACTTGCCCGATATAACGAAGTTACAGCTTTATTACCTCCGCGATGATTCCGGCGGTTCGCCTGCTCGCACACAACCTGCGACGCTTCCTTACGTCTCCGGTTGCGTGCGCGGTGCGCGCGAAACTAATGTGGCAACCGGAAACCGTCAGATTTGAAAGTTCAATTCCACCTATGCCGTTGCGCGGTGGATCGTGGTGATTTGTAGGAAAGAGATTCGTCAACTTACGCTTCGAACCCACGGTGCTACGTTTCAAACCATCTCCATGGTACGAATTAGAATCGGGTTCGACTGACACACGCGGCAGGTGGAAAAACGAGAAAATGAAAATTGAGCGTGGAAGTGCGATGGTACAGAAATGCACGTCCGTACTTCCGTCGTCTGCTCTGCAGGTCACCCGGTACGTTGGTCATTATATCCCCGAGCTGCACGTGACGGACGGTGAGTGACTCGTGACTTGTTATGAGGCTCTTTTTTCCACTGATTACTTCCTAAACGCACCTCAAAGTGGCGAACGAGCGCAGCGGCTTAAGCCGGACCATTATTCAATTTGGAAATTAGGCTCATCACTTTATGAATTACGTTTCTCGTGACTGGCTCACGAATATTCTACTGTCACTTTAATTGCTGTGGCAAACTAGCCATACAGGATTGTGTATTCCTTAATTTCGCAGGCTTTCGTGAAAGTTGGACTTGATGATACGTATATTGTAGTAGTTAAATATTCATGCTTTATCGCCCCGCTACGGTATTTTGCATATTCCACCTGTCGCGAAAAAAATTTTCCGCCGCATTCAATGATTTGTTTATTATGTCTCTGAAAAACGTTTATTATTCATTTTGCGTGTATTCAATGGCAGTTTCATTTGTCATGAACGCTTATAATAAGTGTATGCATCTGATGTTAGACGTGTCCTTACATTCGAATAACCGAATTGGTCTTTGCAGATTCACTCTTACAGACGTGAGTCTCCGTTGATATGATAGCCGAAGCGAAATATTGGTGGAAGATATTTCACGTCAATGAATATAAATCTGTAAGTATTCCGTGAACTCATTTATATACTTATTTAATAATTTATTCGTACATCCGATTGTTCATTCATTTAATTTCAATTGTATACTCACTTGTTTATCGTATAATACTTTGTTGTTCATCCGTAATTGCATAATAAAACGTAGCACGAGGCCAAACAGGGCGTCGAAATGTAACGAAAAAATTCCGTTTTGATACTTATCGTGCTGCAATAGCTAGGAATGAATTGGGTTCCTTTCGGCGCATGTTTGTTCAACTCCTGTCGTCGATCGATACAGATCCTCGATATCCATGCGCTCCGAAGCGAGTCAATCCAGTGTTCGGTATATTGTCTGTAATTGGCAAATGTCTGTCGTAGTCATGAATGATATTGTCAATATTTACGCGCATGTATAAGAAAGCATTGGTAACGCTCGTTTTTCGCATCACCATGAAATTGCAGCAACGTACTTTTCAGGTGTCGAGGCAAGATGTTTCGCAAAGACAAAGACCTGCGGTCACGTACTGCGATTAGATATTTTCAACTTTTCATTTTCGCTCACTCACAATCAGCGCACGTTCGATGCAGCGATGACTCCGGTAAGGTGTAATGCGCCACAGATGAATAAACACTGAGTCAAAAAGTAAATTAATATCACATAACATACGAGCAGCTGTCTTTGCAATGTTTCTCACCTTGATAAAGTTTCTTTTCTTTCGTTAGTTGTAAAAATATAATAATACTGATTCCCTGAATTCAAGTTCCTCGTTTCGATCGTGATCAATTGGACAATTTGCCGATGTTATTGCTCCAGATAATCAAGTCGATACCACCTCCCCTCCTTTCGCGCCACTCTCATTCTATACCTGCTTGAGAAACATTCCTGCGATGATAATCGTGTGTATGAAAAAATTCGACAAACACTAGAAACGCGTTTCCATTGTTTTGTTTGCGAGAAAACAGAAACATGATACCTGATCTGTAATGATAAGAGAAAACCGTGGTCGAAAACAACTACTAAAGAGATCCATGCGGTGATATCACGCGCAAACTCAATATGAAATCGATTGAAGCTCAACTTTCCAAAATCCGCGTTGATATATTTTAATGTACTTTGTTGTTCAGTTTATAATATGTGAACCAGTAGATCGCTTGAGTGATATTGTACCTAGGTTCGCTTGACCTTCGAGCTATCAGATGAAGTGAAGAAAGGGTATGGCATATTATATTATACATATGTATAATATGATGTATGTATGTATAATCATAGATCTAATCAATTCGTATAATAGTTATAATGGTAAAGTTATAACGGGCGCGTTGACGCAGAAACTACTGGCCTCGTCAAAATATTCACTTTCTCCGTATAATTATATCCTACAGGTTTTCTAAAATGAAGGGAAAAAAGACAATCATTCGCGTATAAGTATACTGCTTTAAAACAACCAATTCGATCATCTACAGACAATATCGGCAACGTACGTGTACAGTTAATGAGGTCATAAACACGCATGGAATAAAATATAATGTAGATTTTACATCTGGTGTGGTGAATATATGGACAGCACTTTCTTGGAGTCAAATCTACATTAATTATGGTTGATCTAGCTAAGCATATGACAACTCTTTTTATCAGATTTGTAAATCTTGGCACAATTGCTGTATATTTAACTTCAAAAAAGTGCTGTCCATATATTCACCACAGCAGATGCAAAATCTACGATATATTTCTTTCCATGCGAGGATGAAGCTAGTAGCCCGAATTAGCAGTCAGACGTTCTTACGTTCATTCGCGTAAAGTAGTAAAGTGCGAAAATCAAAATTTTGTGTAATACCTTGAACCCCCAATACCTTTATAGAATTATGAGGATAAAATCGAGCAGCATACTTTTAATTCGAAAAAGTTTAAAAGGTTTAGCTTGTAATTTTGGCTGCTAGCTTCAGCGTCGTATCATAAACGTTCATCGAGCGCGGTGAATAGTTTGAAGTCGAATATATCTGAGGAGACTGATGTGAAACGAACTTAGGGACAGAGCTGTTACGATCTGGATGGTGAGATTGATAAATTCTGACAGGCATAGACCTACATTGGAGAAAAAATGTATGAAATTCAATTTGTTCTGAGTAGACCTCACGATAATAGCGCTAACAATACGAGATACGCTCTTCTGTCGATATCTCGTGCAGCGTTGATTGTTTTACAACGACGCAATTTGGTTGATTCCATCAACATCTTATCAAAGTGATTTTTCGCAATTGTCTGGTAAGTGGAGAGTTCAGCTCGCGGTGGCGTTGAGCAGATATCACAATCGATTAGTTCAGTTGGAAACGTCGATCTGGTGACGACTACCTGAGAGTAAGGCACGAGGCATTTCGCCCGTCGTATCAAATCTTTGAAAATATAGGGTTTTCAGTGTGTAATTCTTTGTAGCTTCAATAATTGATTAACTCAAACATCAAGCTAATCTATATTTATTGTAAATCCGGATCGAATTTGTATAAATATATATGCGAGGGAGATTTTCACTAATTTCATGATTATTTGACACCATGCACAGTCCACGTCTGTTAGCAACCGTAAGTGACTTTGTAAGGCTAGTATATACCTACCCTATAGATTGTTTCAGATTGGGACAATGATTTTTTTTTCTCTACTGGAACAAGGTGTAAACGTAAGTTTTTGACGAACTAAAAATTCTCCCGAAATACGTGAAATGTCCCGACTTTGGTTATATCTTGTTTCCGGTTGCTCCAATGTACAAAAGAACTATTATGATTTTTGCAAACGATTTGATTATGCATACGATTATTATATCCACGTAATATAAGGCCATATACATTCATATAATATATAAGATCATACTCAAGATTGATTTGGAAAATTCGGCGGAGAAACTGGTATAAGTAGGCATGTTTTTTACGTGTCATTCGAATGGAAAAAGTCTTATTCTATAAGGCATCTCTCAGACTTGAGATAAAACCTTATATTAACGATTAATAATATATAAATAATTCTTATGTTAAATTATATTAAAATATATTAAAATAATTCTTATAATATACGATACTTACTTGCCTATACACTTATATGAAATATATTCTGTATGAGTACGTGTGCATAGGTATACTGGGAACGTAGATTTTGGGCACAGAATTGTCTTTGTCTCTCTTTTTATACGGATTACGATAAATTAAAGTAAAATAAATATTTTTGGATAATTTACGTCGTCAGGTGTTTTATATTCTCAGTGTATGTACGTACACTGCAGAGTCAATATATGTAGTTTTCTCCGAAGTAATTAGCCATTTGCTCATCCTCGAAAGTATAAGGTCAACAGAGAAGCACACATGTTCACACATACGTCAGAGATACATGCATATACAATCGAATTATTTCTAGCACTTGGCATCTGGCCTGATGCGCAATACGTGTCGTAGGTAGCATACGTGTCAAGATGCCAATTATCATTTCACTAATCGAATCTCGGAATTTGTAAAATCTCAAAAAATTGCCGTCACCATTTTCCGGCAGTAAGTCGAAAACTGAGTTCTATATGAATATAATTTTCCAAACGAATCATCAGTCCGAATCGTATTTTCTGTCATTCCCATCGGCATTCCATGCAACACCACAAAGTCATCCCGGGTACGTATCCGCATCAATGTCGTTTCATACAAATAATCTCCTTCTGGGGCAGAAGTCACTTGTCTAAAAAAATGTTTTTCCACCTCCATTTTTATAGCTAGAACAAATTTGGGAACGTTTTTTTATGACGCAATAATGATCGTGCGGAAATTTCAACCGGTCATGTTTAACCACTGCTTACAGCGAGTGAGTTATATAAGCCGCAAATATTAGCAGTATTTAGCGATGTATATTCACAGCCGAACAGAGGATTCTTGTACGGCAAATGTCCCTGGCCGTCACGACTGCCAAATTCAATGTCAATGTCGTCCGTGTAACGAACGAGCGTGATTCTCGTCGTCGCCATAAATCTCCACGAGTAATGCAGATATGTGTAAATATATATGCAACAGGCGTATAAATTAGAATCGTTTTCCTAATTTTTGCAGATCCTCGCCGCGCTGGCCGCTCACTCCGGGCAAATATCGGTTGGGCTTTCCCAGGGGTTCAGCGCCGTCCTGATTCCGAAGCTCCTCGAGTCCGGTTTCGCAACCGAGTCCGAAGCCTCCTGGGTCGCCTCCCTCGGCATCGTTTCAAATCCAATCGGCGCCCTGGCCGCTGGTGTCGCGGCGGAGCTCTTCGGCCGTCGCGCCGTCGTCGCCTTGGCGACGCTCCCCCATGCCGCTGGATGGCTTTTCATCGCCCTGGCGACCAACGTCCCGCTCCTCTACACCGGCCGTTTCGTCAGCGGCCTGGGCGCCGGGATGGCCAACGGGCTGTACCTCTACGTCAGCGAGGTATAAACCACTTCGACATATATTTTTTATTCCTGTCGGTGTACGTATAATTTAATTTATAACGATCCAAACGACAGTTATACATTTACTTGGTAAAAACTGTTGCGAACTCGGCCTCGCATTTCGACTTATAATGTACACTTGGGGACAATGAATCTGAGACGGCTAATTTTTTACACTAGACAGTCATGTTGGCAACACAGAAAAACCTACAGCGCCACAGTTGGCCGAGCGCGAAACAAACTCAATCTCGATAAACGTAACGTAACCCATGACCGTCGAATCTAACCTTAGAATACGTGTCGATCCAACAAGTCATCATCGCCGCGCTATTCTAAGGTTAGATTCGACGGTCACGGGTTACGTTATGTTTATTGAGATTGAGTTTGTTCCGCGCTTGGCCGGCTATGGCACTGTAAATTTCTCTATGTTGCCAACTGTCTAGTGTAAAAGATTAGCCGTCCTCAGATTCATTGTCCCCGAGTGTACGTACCAAACGTTCGATTAAATACGTTGTAGAAAATGTTACGTCATTTAATCCTTTATTATGCATACATTTTTCTTTACATGCGAAGCACTCGAAATTTTTCATATATTGGCTTTTGAGGTCGCTGATTACGAATTGGAACTCGAAAATCGAAAATTCATAACGGATGATCTAATATGGCGGACAAACAAAAAGAACAAGAAGAAAAATTTTGAGAAAATTCTGTAAAACTTATTGGTGTATATTAAGTTTATGTAAAAATTGGCATCGGGAAATTTCATGATAGATTAGCAGAATGTGCTTTTATCGGAGAAAAGTACGAATTTCGTCCATTTGTTTACACGTGCTATTTTCGCAATAAACAAATAAATAAAATTTTTATTTTTTTTACACTTAGAAATATTTCAGGAGCCATGTAGAATCAGAAGACTTGGCAGTTGTTACCGAAACAGTAGATTAATACATAAAAATCTGCAAAAGAAAAACAAGTGGGGTGCTGAGCGTTCCAGCGTGTATTGAAGGGTTAATATGTGTCTAATCTTATATAATTTTGTCGGTAGGTCGCAGCGCCTGAACAACGCGGTTGGCTGGCGAGTTCCGGGCCGGCGGTCGTCTCCCTTGGAGTCCTGATGGCCTACAGTCTGGGTGCCTTGACCACGTGGCAAAGGGCTGCTGCAATCAGTATCGCCCCAGCGATTGTGTCGCTTGCTCTGGTGAGGTAGGTCAATTTCAATCGAAGCACGGTGCGGTGACGGGATAATTGAGAAGAGGGGATAATGAGATAGATAAGAATGAAATTGAAAATCTCCTCCAGACTCCTTCCGGAAACGCCGGCCTGGCTAGCAGCGAAGGGTCGAACGGCCGACGCGAGAAAGTCGTTGCTGTGGCTGAGGGGTCCGGGGGTTTCGACGGAAGCGGAACACAGCGAGCTCTGCAAGTCTAACGTGGAGAATCAGCGAAGGGCAGGAGGCGGCCTCCTGAAGGCGCTCTACAAGCCGAACGTGTGGAAACCCTTTCTGACCCTATTCTTCTTCTTCGCCCTTCAACAGTTGTCAGGAATATACGTGATCCTCTTCTACGCGGTCACGGTCCTCCAAGATATCGGCGTGAGCATTGACGAGTATGCGGCGAGCGTCGCGATCGGGGGAGTCCGGCTCTTCTCGGCGATACTTGGTGCGGGCCTTGCCAGGTCCGTGGGGCGAAAGAAGCTCGCCTGCGTCAGCGGCCTGGGAATGGCGGTGTTCGCCGCAGGCGTCGCCCTTTCGATGAGGTACGCCATGCCCTCCTGGGTCCCCCTGATGTGCATCGGGGGCCACGTTGGTTTTTCAATGATCGGCTACCTCACACTGCCTTGGGTGATGACCTCGGAGCTTTACCTGCTCCGTTTCCGGGGTCCTCTGAGTGGCTTGACGACGGGACTCGCCCAGATGATGACCTTCGCTGCTGTCAAGACGTACCCCGACTTGCGGACAGCGATTGGCCTTGAGATGACCATGTGGATATTCAGCACTTCGGGACTAATCGGTGCGATATTTGCGATGACGATATTGCCCGAAACGAAGGGTCGGAGTCTTAATCAAATCGAGAACGAATTCGCCAAGAACACCCAACCCGAGGTAACCACCGTCGATGTGCAATCTCGGATAAGAAACAACAGCCTTCCGAGGTTCAGGTCCGTTTCCGAGGACAGATCACACGGTGATCCCGTCGGTATTCAAAGTAGCGCCCACTGGAGGAACGTCTTTGCGTACGACAATCTCGGGCTCGACGTCACCCTTCCTAAGAAAATCGAGGAGGAACATGGGAAAGTTCAATCTATCTTGGACAGTGGTGAGCCCAGTAACCGAAAGATATCGGTAGAAGGTGGGCAGGTCAACGCAGTTTCCAGCTACGAGCATGTCTACGTATGACAGAAAAAATTTGCCATGTGATCTCGTCTCATTGTCAACATTTTACCACCGCGCACATTAATCGTGGCGTTTATCCACTTGCATAATATCGTACGCAGTTTGTAGCCTATATCTTTTAGGTTTTTCACCACGGGCTGCGGAGATACTTGTAAGAATTTTTCTAGATGCAACAGGGTTGCCCGCTCAAGCATCGTCGGACATTCTCCTTGAGCCTATAGATCTATACTGTCCTTGTGGAACAAAAAGTTCTGTACGATAAGAGATTTTATTCGTCACGTGATCCGCAACGTTTGGCGTGGTAATAATTTTTGATTACAGAAAGAAACCTAGCGTTTGACTTTTAACGGAACGATACGATTATTTTCACGGAAATATTGACAACCGCCACTCTCGAATTTTACTACAAAAATACAAAGACCGTTAAGTAATTTTAATATGCAGTAATGTTGACCGTCGATCATTGAAACGACCCGTTCGTGGAATCCTGTTAATTTTTTAGCTGATCAGTATTAAGTAAGAATTAAATGAATAAATATAGAATTAAGTGTTTCGTATACATATTGATGTGTACAGAGTACCCTTACTAGGTATGTATACCTACACTTGGGAACAGTTTGTAGTCCATAAGGAATCCAATTGGTATTCGGAATATTTGTTTGTTATCGTAAATTGTTATAACTTATTTATATATGGTATATGATGCATCACGGCAATTGGGCGTGAATATGCGCAACATATAAGAGTTGATTTAAATTAGTATATTTACTTTGAATCTGAAACGTAGATATATTTGTCACAAGTGATACCTAGCATAAGTGCATAAATATAATTTATTAAACACTTATCTCAATACTTATTAATGTGGTTGATTAATTTCGAATCGGACCAACAAACACATGCGTATTTTATAAGAATAGATTAATTATATAACAGGAATAAAATAAATACATACATATGCATGTGCTTTAAGGAGCAACTGGACATATTGTTCATATTAAATACACTTTCACCATGAAGACGACGTGAATCTCAAAATGGCAGTTAACAATGCTATTAATTAACCCAGGTAAATACAGCTTACAACGTTTTTCAACTACGATGAGAAAAGAGCACTAAAAACCATTCCTAGGTGCTTTATCCTGATTATAGGGATCCAAGGAACTGAAAAATGAGATAAAAAATATTAGGATCACGTATTAAATAACTGGGGTTGTGTTTAATTGGATTTCTTATCATGATAAGTCGATAAGGCCTGTGAGTTATATGTAACATTTTTCGGATTTTCGAGATACAGGTATAGAAAAATAAACGACAGCAATATATTATTAAATAGCTTCTTATCTTGGCCTCATTTGAATGTTGAATTCCTAGTTTTTGTTCATAAAGGTCTTCACATTGTCTGTTATTGTTTTGACCGGAGTGGAAGCCCTGCTCAGAACGAATATTTATTAATTTAAATTATTAATTTAAAACCTATTTATTTATTAAAAATTGCTAAGCAGACGTGGACTGGCTATATTAGTCATTCGGTGTAATCGCCAATGGGCCGGTGCGAATTTGAACCGGTCGAGTTACTATATATTTTTGAGAAAGGTTTCAAATCTTTAATAAAAATATTGTGTCATATAATATTTTGACAGGATGATCTAAACTCGAATGAACATTAGAACAGATATAATAATATAGTATTTGTATTAGCGAAGTAAAATAATCGTGTGACGAAGAATCACTATCATTTGACGGGTTTCATAGAAACTATTGACGATAAATTAACAAAGACTGTTTGTTGACTTCGTGCAAATAGGCTAAACAACACGAAATCGAAAACAGTCTTCCGTGAAACAAACAATTGATGAAGGCCGTTTGCTCGTTGCACTAGACCTGAATGATTCATTTTTATATCCGATCGTTTATGTACTTAAGATAGATACCTGAATTAGATAAGATTAGAGCTGATCAGTTCATTATTGCAAAAAAGTAACAATCTCCCCGCCCCTACCTTCCACCTTTCGCTGTTTTTGGGTTATGAACCGTTCCGCTACTAAAATTATCAGGCTGGTTCAAATTCGCCAGTCTGCTCCTGTACTCAAGAGGGTACCCAAATTTTTAAAAGATACAGTAGCAACAACACATAATGTTTTGGCACTCAGTTCATAGATACACAATTCAATGGGGCGCATGGGTGAATAACTCGTGACTGGGCTCGTGGTCTCTGTAATGTGATGGTTTTGAATCAATCAATCTAAAGGTAAAAAAATAAATAAAAAATGAAGCAAGTGAAGAGAGAAAGGTACTGTAGTTACTCGTCAATTTTTTTCTACCTGTCATTGAGATGGCACATTTTGGATTTATTACGATTAATTTATTATATCATTATTGTTATCATTGTCGTAGTTACCATGGAGCAGTTGGAGCAGGATGATTCAGGCGCTCGGCCGCGAGGGTAGGCCATTGCGGTGGAGTGGTCTGTGCCCGGCGACCGAATGCTCAAGTTCACCGCCAGGTAGCGGCATTTCGTAACTTCACTCGCAGATGAAATGTGGCTGGGCGAGTACTTGACTTTGACTGCTGCACATCGCCGTAAAACCATGGTAGTACGATGATTAACTATCCGTGTCGAAATATTGACACTACGAAACATTGTATCGTAGGTGGGAGACAGCACTTGACTCATTGGGAAAGAGTTTTATAGTGACAGACATCCAATATTTAGGAAAAAGGTACATGGTCACGGTGGAATTGACAACACACTAGGCAGTGCTGCAGTATAAAGGAAGGTTTAGAGAATGAAGCGACCCGAAATAAGGTATCTTGGCAAAGTGACGAAATTTTGATTGGGGGGGCTGTCTACATCTTCTGCGTTAATGAAACTGCCGGTAAAAATTTATCTGTTCCATTATCATCATAAAATGCTGCGTCAGGGCTCGTCTCCACACATAGTAAAATATCAGATCAACATTTCACCGTTACCAAACGTAGGTTCAATATCAAATTTGGCTGATGAACAACTTGATGCGAATTTTAATGGCAACACTGCCGATATCATATTTTCATTAGACAGAGCTAATTTTCCCGATGTTCTGACATCTGAAGAAAAACGACTGTTTATTAAACTCGGCCTGTGCCAACCAATGGGTAGTTTTGCTAAGGACACAATTGGTCGTAACAAGAATAGAGGGTTCAGCGCGAATTTTTATACAAGTAGAGAGCCAATGAAGATCAAAAGACAATGGTTATATTATTTGACGACAAGAAATATTTGGCTTTTTGATAATTCATTTCAGATCCGAAATTTGTAAAAGGAACAGCAGACTGGCTCATTTAGGTCACGATAATGAATCTCATGAGGAATTAAAGCAGCACGGAATTTCTTGTGAAATTTACCATCGTTAGCAGACTGATTCATTGGTACATTGGCTGCAAATCATTTACCCTTTGGAGGTCATAAAGTTACGAGCCCGCAGGATAATTTAAATTCACAAGGGAATTTCCTAGAAGTAATACATTTATTTTCTCGGTATGATGAAGTATTGGCAGATTTATTAGCGCGTTCTAAAGGCATGGTCAATTACCCAAGTCCTGACATATAGAACGTGGTAATCAATTTGATTGCAAATCAGATCAATCTTGGGATCAAAAGAGAATTAGAAGAGGCTGCATGCGAGACTATCATATCAGATACAACTCAAGATATCGTAAAGATTGATCAACTCAATACTGTCATCCGTTACGTATCGATACAAAATGATGAAAATGATAGGACACGTAAGCTAGAGGTAAAAGAAACTTTCTGTGGCTTCATACAAATCAGTGATCAAACGGCTTGAGCAGTAGAAGCAACCGTTTTGAAAATTATTCATGATTTTACAAGTACCTAAAAATTATGTAGTCGAGCCTTTGACGGTGCTGAAAATATGAGTGCTACTTGTTTCGGACTTCAAGCTCGTATAAAAAAAGGAATTGATCCGCTGAATATATTTTTTCCAGTTCTGTCAGAAGATAGGCTATGTGAATGGATTCGAATCAAACCAATTTGGTTAAGACATTAAAAAAGGTTTGTCCAGCGCGATGGTCTTCGCAAATTCAAGCGCTCGATGCATTACGCTATCGTTACTTCGACATTATCAAATTGTTGACATATCTGTCATTAAACGGTAAGAATTCCGAGGAATAACGGGAAGCTAGGAGTTTAATTCAATATTTCAAAAAATTTCCAACCGTCATTATTTCACAAACAAGAGAAATGATTGCGACTTCGTAAAGACCGATGCGATTGAGTTGTCAAAAACATGGAAAATTGAGCCCACTTTTCCCGGAAAGCGAGTACGACGTATTAGGCGGTTTTTCGATGAGTTGAAATTTTAGACCGTTTGACGTGTCACTGTCAAAGGGTAAGGGACTCATATTTGATGCACACCGCTCCGAGGCGCTAAAAGTCTAGCTACGCCACTGATTATCATATTATTACGTATTATCGTAAGGTTAAAAATAAGATGAACAAGAAAGTTGAATAAATCAGAAGCTATGATTTATTTCGAGTTTTATATTACGTTTATCATCTACTTTAAGTTAAGGTCAGATAACATTTAACATATCATAACCGTTTCCTCATGTTACTAGAACTCGAATCTAACAATTAATAACCTGTCGACGATCAACCGTAAACTTAAATTTCAATGTATTTGCTATTTTCTGTCAGTTTTCTATCTGCTGCTGATCATTCTCGTATCCATTTATTGACAATGAACGAATTAGTTTGTGTCTTTGCCGCTACGTAGATTCGTGGAATTTGTACTACTCGACAGGTGTACCGATAGCTGGACCCGATATGTAACCAATATGTGCGAAGCGAGTGATAATTCTATTAGGTGGAACAAATTGGAGCATTATTCTACTCCGTGACAAGACGTAAAGTGTGCGCCTGCGCTCTGGCTGTGAGGCTGTCCGTCCATACTATTTCGTGTGTTGCGTTGCCTTACGACAGCTTGTCAGGCGTATCGCGCGGTATAGGTCAAGTTGAAAATTATCATAACATAAAAAGACCCAGTAGTCTCGTGCCAGGTGTACCGATAAAAAATTTCACGTATGAATCGACGCAGTCTACCATAAAGAGAAGCCGTTCGCCTATACGGTGAAAATATTATCACATATTTTTTCCCATTCACGATTGAATGCGACATTCAAGAATTTTATTTCGGATGTAGATTTGAAAATTTTTCATTTAAGCTCTGTTTCTATGCAGTCAGTGAACGGAGAGCTGAGATACATAATTTGTTGTATTTATAACCTTGACGAAATCGTCCGTTCGTTCCACAATTTTCGGCTCCATCTCCAGATCGTTATCAGACTTTCAGACTACAGATATATAACATTCGATTGTAAGTTGTATGAATATAAATATAACATACGGGGGCAACGTTTTATGCAGAAGTTACGCCGATCTATTGTATAGATCAGTGAGAAGTTGACGGAGACAGAAATAAGAGCGAGCGTCGATTTCGCTATATTTGGTCGATGGTATAAGAGATTTGTATGAGTATAAAAGTGAGATGGAAAGTTGCTCGATCCATACGAAACTTACGTAGAGATGTAAATGAGGAGATATACCCGTCTAGCTATAATCACGCTGTAGTACGGTATATGATTCAATTTTGTAAACAATCCATCAGCTGCATGGCAGACGATGCGAATGAACGGTAGGGAAGCAAAATCAGTATCATTGTTTAAAAGTGTGTGAATGTAATGTATAATGACATATCGTTGAACATCACTTACATCGATTTTGATCTACAATGCACAAATATTGCGGCACATACTACGCCGACAATAGCTTCGCTTTGGCGAACAATGATGCCGCCAATTTTAATGTTATGAGAGTTAAATTGTCGAAATAATCGTTATAATTTATAAGAAAGCATTTTAACGTGCCCTAGAAACGTAAGTGTGAAAAATTTATGAGGTATATTTTACACGAAAGAAGATTGCCCTATTAGATTGGCTTCAAACAATTATTCTACTAAAAAGTTTACGCGTCTGGCGATTATTTTTAGCTTGACACAAGAAAATATGTATAACGCAGAAAAACATGCTTCGTGAGGTATATTTTCATTCATCAGTCCCGATTTAATATGCAATGCTGGGTTCCAAATAAAAAGCCTTCTGTTGCAATATGCTTGTTTTCCGTGTAATTTGAAGAGTAATTTTATCACATCAATACCTAATCTCGATGCCTAATTGTCAATACATTTAGGGATTGTAATGAAATTTTTCTAATTCGTAAGCTTGAGTGTGGAAAATTCGACAGCTTCCTCTTGCTGTAATTTGAATGAAATGTTTAACCTCGTGACGTTAGATTAGAAAAATCCATTTTTGTATACCGAGGGGCAGTGGAGTGTACCCCATTTTTGGAAGGCGAAATTTCCTATCGCTCGCACTAGCCGAAATTTATGCACCAGCATAGAAATCTCCACAATACCAGCATTTGCAAAAGGGTAAAATACTGATATTTTTTTTAAAAAAGTACAACTTTAAATGCTCATAATTTGGAGCGGCTTTAACCCTTTGAGTCATTGTGGTAAGTATTCTTACCATCCATTTTATATCCATTTTTTGTATATTTAGAGAACTTTTTAAACATATTTCTTTACGGTTTTTTGCTATTCTGATAGTATGATATTAATGGGTTTTGAATATTCTAGAGTGTTTATTTAGATATAAAGTAAATTATTATTGTTAGAAACAAATTGATTGAAAAAAATCGCGATAATCGAAGAAATAATTCATTTCCGCGAAAGTTACCTCTCTACACATAAACATGCTTTCCATAAATTATAAGTTTTTGGGGCTGATGATTACGAATCTGAAATTGGATTTTAGAAAATTTGAAATCTGATCGAAATCGGAGAGAAAACTCTGTCCATGGGTTTTTGGGGTTGCTGATTACGAATCTGAAAACAGATTTCGAATATTCAGTATTGCGAATCCATTCAGCGACTCCGAAAAGTCCTGTACAGAGTTTTTTAATCGTATTTGATCTAATTCGAAATTTCCGTCCACTATACTGGATCCGCCATCTTGAATTTTCAAAACTTCATTTCAGATTTGCAATCAACTACACCGAAAACCCTTGCATAGAGTTTTTTGAGCGGATTCGATCATATTTGAATTTTTTGTCCGTCGTATTGGATCCACCATTTTGAATTTTTTAAATTTAATTTCAGATCCTTAATCAGCCACCCCAAAAATTATAGGATGCTATTTTGGTATAAAAGTTAACTTGGCACAATACCGTGTGATTAAAATGATTAAGCTAGTGAAGATGTGACAATGGATTTTTTAGGTCGTCACAACCCATGTAAAAAAAGTGTTAGAACTTCTTGAAACGCGGAAGCCTATTATGAACCATGCATGACAAATTGTTGTACCTATACAGCTGCACAGTAGTCGAGGCGTACGGGAATATAAATGCAGTCATTAGATGTTTGCAAAGTGTAACTGAAAATGTCACCCTATTGAATTTGTATTTGATTTAATACGCCGTTAACCTTATTGCAGACTTTTGTAACATCTTCATTTTAGGAGAGGGTAGGTATCATCGCGAGATCAAGATCCCGAACTTTATTAACATAATTTATACAATGATTTCCGTCTATAATATAAGTTAGGGGGGGGGGGGTGGCATGGGGCTGATTTATAAACCTAGAATAGAAAAAAAAAATGGGTGCGTGTACTTATGTACGCGCGTGAGAAGTTATACTTCTTTGGCATCATTAAAAAACAATAAAACAAGTAACGGATGTCTTACATTATATTTAAATAATCTATTAAATTTTTGTCACGAACTTTTTATTAAATGTTCTATTAAATTTATTTCTTTATTTTGTAAATATTAAAAAACCAATAATAAATATTCAACATTGATAATTTAATAATATTTAGTATTAATTATATTAAATAATGATATTTTAATTTATATCAATAAATAATACATACGGATAACTAACCTCAATTATATTGGAGCACTTGAAAAAGTATTTTAGCACAATTTTTTCACTAATATTCACGAATAGTAAATAATATTAATCCAAATATTCAATTTAAATCACTACTGAATATATTTTATTGCCACATATATGTATAATTCGCACTTGTATGAAAATAAAACACGTGTTGTGACTCGAGACTTAATGAATTCGGTTGAGTGGGCAACTTCATCCTGTTAATTTTGTGTTACAGTGATGCGCGCGCATCTTGTTTCGAGACTTAAATGAATTCGGTTGAGTGGGCAACTTCATCCTGTTAATTTTGTGTTACAATTTTGTGTTACAGTGATGCGCACGCATCTTGAAATTTCACTCTCATCAGTTTTTCATAATGCGCCTAAAGAAGTATAACTTCAAAAATACTGTTAGAGTGTGACCATACGAGAAGCAATTGCTTGTTTGACATCATCATTTAGTTAGAGCAGGGCTAACTGCGTACTACTATGTCTACGCCGAAAATCCGCCTGACTTATGAGGTTATGTAGATGGCGTACATTCAGTAGACGTACACTAGCTGTTATATGGAGTTGTGAGATATGCCGGTCCCAATACTGCGGTGAATGTACCTCAATATCTGCCACTGAGACTTGCTTCATGCAGATAAAGAAGAGAACGCTGATGATGAACTGCCGGGAATGTAGGAATTCTTCCGGAGATGCTGATATAAGTTTCTGAATAGTCTGCAAGGGAAGTTCGACAAATTATGACGGTAGGAAGACTCGCAGGTGATTCCGTAGCTTTGGAAAGTACTCACAAGCTCTGGAAGCTATTAAAAAGGATTCGGAGAGGAACTAGCAGGAGCTCGACGAAATCACTGATATAAAGAGAGAATTGGATGAGATTAGACTACGGTATGGATATACTACCCAAGGCAGTGGATTATGAAGAACTTAAATCGGTGATAGCAGACCCAGGAGGTAGTATTAATGAGAAGGAATTTATTGAAAAAGTAGCCGAAAAGCAAAGATGTGCTAGGAACATCATAATTCTAGGGATTACTGAAGACCGCACAAATACGGATGAGAAGCGAGCTTCAGATACTGTGCAGGTTGGCACTATTCTCGGTTACTTGCAGGTGCCTATAAGAAAGATTAATTAAGGTACTGCGGCAAGGACGGGAAATATCTAAAAAGAACAGGATCATGTTGGTAACTTTACCTGCGATGGAGATAGCAAAGCAAGCTCTTATCTCATCTCAGGAACTGCTCAATGCGATAAAATTCAGAAATGATATAACAGTCAAACAGAGAGCCCAACTGGATAATCTAAGAGTGGAGCTGGCCCGGAGAGCGGCTGCCGGAGAAACGGACATGAATATCAAGTTCATAAATAACAGACCTAAGATTTTTTAAATTGAAAACATCAAGGCCAGGCTACCCCCACCACTAACGAATAGTGTCGGTGGTCATAGTCTATCCAACCCAACAAAAAACTAATAGGACCACTTCTCCACATCGATGTCCTAAATGTCAATCCGGCGTCGATGATCGTAAAAATGGATAATTTCCAACGGGTTGTAAATAACGTAGACCCTACAGTTACAGTGGTAATGGAGACATGGTTGAAACAGCATCTACCAAACGGGTTAGTTAGTATACCAGATTACCAGCTGTTTCGGAAGGATAGAGAAGGGAAGCGAGGAGGTGGAGTTGCATCACAGATAGGTTTCACATTAGTGCTGGGCAGGGATGAAAGGGGAAGAGTTTTTCGGCGAATTGGCGTTCCCCCACCTTCGACCTCCGCGCTCCCCGGCGGTTTTGTTGTTCGCTTCGTGTTGAATATAATTTTTTTGTCCGAACTACATATATATGGACGAAAAGAAGTTTTACTTGACGGCACTATTAAGAGAATCATATGAGAAATCATAGCTAGCGATAATTTTCTGAGAAGTGGGGGGAAAGGGTTCACGCATACAACTGGGGAAGTGGCGCTATTGTGGGCAGCACTAATGGCAGACCCAACTGTATTAGCTAAGGAGTTGATAGGAGATAATCATATCCCAACGACGCCTAGAGTGGAACTACTTGATTAGGAACTGGAAGCGATATGGTTGGACGTGGAAGTACTAAAGCACAAATACCTCGTTGAGGGAGTATATCGAATGGGAGAAAAGGACAATACATAAGGTTATTGAAGATATGAAGATGGCCTTAGGACGGGTGACTTTCACTAACCGGGTATAGACTAGAATCCGCTCTGCTGCGATTCCTATAATCAACCGAAAAGTGAGAACCTGGACTGCTACCTGAACAGCGACTTCATGCATCGCAGGAAGTCAAAGGGCTTACTAAGCATAGAATCGGTCAAACCGCGTCTTACGTAAACTTGACACTAACACACGAGCAGAAAGTGCTGATGTGGTTGTTGCAAAATACTCACAAAAAGTGTTGATTTACACTGTATAACAATATAGAACATTGTACTTTTATTATTACTGTACTATATACTGCGCAATTCCACCAAATCCTGTACGCAATTCCGGCCTCCAAATTATGGATTTTTATATGAGTTCTTCACTTTATATAGATGTCAACAAAGCGATTTCTCGTGTATGACGTCAGTTAATACGGGTTCTCGTGATTATTAGATTTAGCTTTGAAATTTTACAGTTATTAAACGGTTCAGAAAATGATGATCGTTTCTTTCACTTTTCATTTTAAGGGTGAAATTAAAAAAATAAAACATAAAAAGTCAATTCTGCCATGTTCTCCATCGTTTTTTGAAAATCGGATTCTTTTTTCTGAAGGTTCGGGAAATTTCTGATGTTACGGTTTCGGTTTAAATAAAATTTGTGTGCTTATTTTCACCATTTGTCACTGATATTATAAACTGTGCCTTGGAGTTAAACGATCCGAAAATTTTTAGAAGTGATTTTCATCAGAAATTTCTTGAATTTTCAGAGAAAAAATTTAATTTTCAAAAAACGTTTGGGAACATGGTTCAATGGACATTTTAAGGTTTATTTTTTGAATTTTGGGTCAAAAATGACGAGTGAGAAAAAATCACCATCATCTTCGAAAAATTTTGATCGAAAATCGCATTTTCAATTTTTTCTTTAAGGCATTTTTTGAACCGTTTAATACATTGATAAATTTCGAAGAATCCGATAATTACGAAAACTGAACTCAGAGATCTTTCACACTCGAGAAATCTCGTTGTTGACATCTAAATAAGAACACTAAAGAAGAACACATAAAAAAAAATCAAAAATTTGGAGGCCGGATTTGCGTACAGGATTTGGTAGAATGACCAATACACAACTTTCACTTCATCCCACGTATAATTAAGGTTTAACGTGCACCAATCAAAAGGAGAAAAAGAAGAATAATTTCTTCAAAGAATAATCTTAACGAAGTTCTGTTACGTTCTGGGAAGAGCGCTGGGAGAGATCTTCAATTCGCTGCGTGATTCATTTTCAGATTTCAATTCGACTCACAAATCTTATGATGTCCGTGTGCGCAAACTCTGATGTCGTTTCGTTCGGGATTTTCGTTCAGCTCGTCACTATCTGTGAATTGTTGTGTTTTGGATCGTGCAAACTATGACTACGCATAACTTGCACATGATTTTCTGTATCTCATTTTCTCAAATTACAACTCATATGAGATATTGGAAAGCAATTTTCGAAATAATCGTTTTTTATTTTACAGAACCTCTGACGCTGAAGGTTGATTGATGCGTCGGTTACACGCTTGATTTTGAGAGGGCCATCAGTTTGACAATACAAGAAGCAACGCATGTAGCATTGTTTAGTATAATTATTTGACTGATCCTTAAAAACGTCATTTTTGTATTTGAACCGACTCAGCACCCCCTAGATCGGTTGAAAATAAATTAGAAAAAATTGGTCCAAAATTTCAGCATTCTACTTAGTTGATTTTGAGTTTTTAATTTGGGCAGGAACCGCTAATAATCACTGATGATGAAAAATGTATGTGAAAAATGAACTACATCAGCTATTTGAACAGTATTTCCATTGTAGCGGGGAAATGAGGAAAAAATCATGGCTTTGTACGTTGACACTCCTGAAACAATTCAAACCATGGCAGAAAAATTCTTGAAATATTGAAGGTACAAAAAAGATGAATCATTTATAATTTAATCATAAATCGATCAGTAATTATTCCTAATTCGCCCTCATTATTCATTACTTGAAGTTCGCAATCGATCATCGTCACGAGTGTTTTTGTTCATCTGCAAGATTCGGAGAATTTTCTAATTTTTTTTTTGTAGCAAATCTTCAGATCTTTTCCAGATAAGCTTTCTAAAGACCACTCTAATGATATATGATATTTGTGTCGAACTATTTTTGAAAACATTTTTTGCAAATTTTTGTAACTAACGGTAAGTGGAATAAAAAAATTACAAGTAATTATCCTGTATACTTCGATACTAACATAAATGCGTACTTCTGTTCTATTTCAAAATATTGACCGACTTATTTGGTAATCCTATTCTTTTTAAAGACCAATGTAAGGCTACGTTATTATGTCAAATAATGACATATCTCAGTGTAAGCAATTATTACTATGAATCATAAAGTTTGTTATTGACTTATTCTTTGAATTGAACAAGCTGTTACATACGTTGATTAGAAATGAAGTAGTTTTCTGTTCCGGAACACAGTACAGAAATAAAAGCAAAAAAACTATACATCGTTACACTGAATCAGTCTTTGATACCCAAGAATTAATGTTCTGCACATGTTCTCGTCAAAGAAAATTTCAGAAATTTGGGACCCCAAAGGCACCATAAATGATTTTGCATATGTGTATTAGGCTGGTCCTTATTTGGGATGTTTTGGAATTTTCCTGCGGACAAGGCGGAAAAAGTTCGCAAATAAATCAATAAAAAAGTACGCGAAACCGGGAGCCTGTAAGCCAACCCTAAGTACTCCCGCCAAGGCTATGAATTTTCCCATGTAATTTCAATGGGAATTCGGACTTACTGCACCATTTTTTTCGGCCACGCCTAAATCGTATTTTGAGAAATTTGAAACTTGGCATATGTCTTTCCTATATTCATAGATATTTTACAAAAAATTGGGCGATTTACAACGATGAAATTAACAAAGTACCAGCGCATCAAAGTTGTGTCTTAAAGTAAAAAATCACCATTTAACGAAATAAATGGATTAATAAATAATATTAAACAATTAGATATATACTTAGATATATAGTAGATATATAGTTATATATATATACAGAGTAAGTAGATATATAGTTAGATATATAGTAGATATATAGTTATATATATATACATAGTAAGTATATATCTAATTGTTTAATATTATTTATTAATCCATTTATTTCGTTAAATGGTGATTTTTTACTTTAAGACACAACTTTGATGCGCTGGTACTTTGTTAATTTCATCGTTGTAAATCGCCCAATTTTTTGTAAAATATCTATGAATATAGGAAAGACATATGCCAAGTTTCAAATTTCTCAAAATAGGATTTAGGCGTGGGCGAATAAAATAGTGCAGTTAGTCCGAATTCCCATTGAAATTACACGGGAAAATTCATGGCCTTGGCGGGAGTACTTAGGGTTTGCTTACAGGCTCCCGGTTTCGCGTACTTTTTTATTGATTTATTTGCAAACTTTTTCTGCCTTGTCCGCAGGAAAATTCGAAAACACTCCAAATAGGGACCATCCTAATGTGTATGCTCCTGACCACGGAAGTTCCTTCATCGATCACCAGTCAACTCTGCCGTCGACTACAAAGATGGCGGCCACGATGGTTCACTCTTAATTAGTCTTCTGAAGAATGTTAATAACGTCTGATTACGTGTTCTGATTCACATCAAAATCAATAGGCTTCAAGATTTTAATGGCTTTCACTATTTTTTCAAATTCAAAGTTCAATATGCATAGCGGTTCGATACATAATGAGGTCCCAAGCAGCGTTCCGTGCCTCAAGTTTTCAACAATTTTTTTCGTTGGACTGCATTTTCGGATTTACTTCTGAATTAATAGGGGGCGAGATTTCGATAGCAGTGAATCCTCGTTTAAATTTGAACTCAATCCGTGTAGCCGTTCGTCACTTATTGAGGTCCCAAGCCTAGGGGCGGAGAAGAAGAAGAAGAATATTTTTCAATTTACATCAACTTTGACTGTTAATAACTTTAAAACTGGTGGGCAGGTTTCAATCAAATTTATAGTGCAAGGTCAGATGGACAAGATCTTTAGGTCCTGTGAGTTTTGTTGAAAATCATTTACACGTTCCGGAGATATGACATCCTGATTTCGGGCTTTATTTGGTCCGGGTAAAGATTCTCTGCTAGCGCTCGCCGGCCTGCGGGTACTTGGCGGCGATTCGCTGCCGCGAATCTTGATGGGATTTTACGGTCCGTTTTGCGGGTGTAAAATCCCGTTTTTCACACCGGTATGTGTAAAATGAAAAAGGACCTAAATTCCCGGAATCGTTATCACTCGCATTCATAGTTGAGGTTAGGTTGATTCTTAGAATAATCGGTTCAGTTGATCGTTAGGAGAGTTATTGTTCTTTTATACTTTCTAACAATCAACTAATATTGTTCTTCAGGGGAGGCCGATATCAGTTTATTTTTTTTGTTTAGCTAAAAACCTTTGTACACTCGGGGTGTAGAACCGTGTTTTACACTCTAGATACGAAAAGTACTAAAAGTTTCCACATATACTTGGTTAAAATAGGCATTTTTTGATAAGGAACAAGTCATTTCGAACAATTCTTGGAGGTTAGGTTTTAACGAAATCTGAAAACTCGGAAAATTCTTTAATTGCAGTTGTAGTAACAATACTTGAGTACGGAGTTTCTGAAACTAAGAGTTGTTTGATTTTAGTTGATTTGTACTGTACGTAAATTTTGAAATTGGTTTTGGTGTGGTTGAAGTATAATTTTATTCTAAGTTTTATTTAGTTTTCTACAAATAGATATTTAATTTTGTTCAGCTTTCTGTTTTTCGAGATTTCTGGAAAGGTAGAAGTAGGAGCTGGATTTTGAGAAGGGACTTTTTATTAGTGATTTAGGTTCTTAGGTAAATCAGCACAAGACGATTTGCCTAGGAGGGCCGATCAGCTGGTGCTGAAAGGGAGCCTTGTAGATTCCCGTTTCTAGGAATAGAGAGTTTGTGAACTGGTCATGGTTTTTCTTTTTCACATTTTTCACGTTTCAGTTAGCAGGCATACCTTATTTGTCTTATTGCGTTTATTATTCCGAATCTTGGATTACGCATTCTATGTGCATGCTAATGTTGAAACATATGACGTTCAAATGTGAAAATATATACCCCTAGACGCAGAACGATGCTTGCGCCTTATTGAAGCAACTATGGAGTTACCGCTCATGTTCAGCCTCGTTTCCTGCTATGGCCATCCCAAACGTCAAACATTAGTTTTTAAGGGTACCAAAATTCGATAGATAATCCTTGATGTTTGGGATGGCCATGGTGGGATATGGTGCTCAGAGAGAAACCTTGGTGCTCAACCAGAAATAAGAGAACTAAGGTTGTTTGAATAAGGCGCACACATCGTTCTGCATCTAGAGATACTCATGGTATATGCTGCTCAGCATTGCATAGCTACGAGCTTGGTTTTACTTAATAACTGATGGTATATGCGTGAAAATTATCATTACAAGGGTGTTCCTTGTACACTATGATGGTAACTGTGTGGATCGATACAGATCTAAGAACTTAACAGAGTGTAAGATGCTATTATGGTAAACTGCACGTCGGTAATTTATAGTGTGGAGAGGGCGCCGCCGTGATTACCGGCTGGGACGTGACAGTTCTACGGAAACCCACTCACCCAAGAGTCCCAAGCCTATGCCGATGAAGCCCAAGATCTACAGGAAATTCTATACAAACTGCATCAGCAGCCATCTAAGTGGCTGCTCTTATGCCGAATGAAGACAAGTGTGTTGTGAATTATGATGCATCTGGGTTAAAATAACCCACATATTGTAAACTTTCTTGGATGCAACCATATGGCAATAAGGACCTCTCAAAAGGACCTTGGTAAAACGATCACCTGTGATCTCAAATGGTGAGAATACATAAATAGCGTGGCCAATAAGTTCAACTAATTGTAAGTTCCAGGATAAAGAAAGCCTTCACATGCATTATATCGGATTTGTTCATGAAAATTTACAAGACCTACGTCCGGCCATCACTGGATTCCGCAAACATAATATCGACACTCTACTGTGCGGGGATATCGAACTTCTAGAAAAAGCCCAGAGAACAGCAACGGAACTACCAATAGATCTGAGACACCTGGATTATAATGAAAGGTTGTAAAAATTGAATCTACTATCAGTAACATTAAGACTGAAGAGAGAAATTAACTAACCGGACCGTGTGATATGAATGGGGAGGAGTTCTTCAGGCTATCAAGGAATACGCAGTAACGGGGCCATCTAAAGCTCGAGCGCAGTCCATTCAATAGAAACTCACTGGAAAACTTTATTAGTAACAGAGTGGTGGCAGTGTGAGATTCACTTCCAAATGCAGTCATTGATGCATGCACAATCAATCAATTCAACAACAGGCTGGATGCTTCTTTCTATACGCGTCCTCAAGAAGACCGAATTAGTCAGACAAGCTTTAGCTTGATACTGTAATCCTGCTAGTAATGATAAATTGTCACTTTATCTTTTGCAGCTTCTGATTTGATCCCAGAAATTTTAGACGCGATTAAGCGCGATCGTTCCCTCATGTGAAATTACGTCGGAATAGCGTCTCGATAAATTCATACCAGCGTTTTTCATAATCCGTGAGAAATACCATGAAAAAATACCAAGGAGTTAATCTTCTTTTTCGCAATACATAGAGTCCTTTAACTTTTCGTCTTATTGTTAGAATTGATTAGCAGGATCTGTTCATTATCAATTCGACGCTCAGGTATACGGAGAAGATACATAGAACCTCGAGGTGGGATTCCTAATGAAGCTTGGAACTATGGGGGTGCAGAAATTACAAGGAAGTTGTGGGGAGTGTGCCAGAGGGTATGGAGAGGAGAAGGGTGGCCAGAGGACTGGAAAGAAGGGGTGGTTGTACCAATAGTAAAAAAGAGGGAAGGGAAAAGTGTAGAAGAATGTAGAGGAGTTACATTATTACCGACGGCGTGTAAAATATATGTGGGAATATTGGAAAAAAGGTTAAAGGAAGAGGTGGAGAGCAAAAAGTTGTTGCCGGAAAGTCAGGCGGGATTCAGAGCAGGAAGGGGAACGATAAATAACATATACGTGATAAATTATTTGATAAGTAGGGAAATAGCTAAAAATAAAGGGAAATTAATAATAATGTACGTGGATTTCAAGGCGGCTTTTGACTCGGTCGACCGCGGGAAGTTAGTGGAAGACATGAAGAAAAATGGGGTGAGGGAAGGATTGGTAAGAAGATGTGAGGAGGTGCCAAAAGAAACGTGGGGAAGGGTAAGAGTGGGGAAACAGGTAGGGGAAAAATTTTGGACGGAAAAGGGAGTAAGGCAGGGCTACCCACTGAGTCAATTGTTATTCGTGCTGTTTTTAGCGGATATGGAGGACGAACTAGAGAAAGGACGGTGGGGTGGAATAGATTTATCGGGGGGGAAGAAGGTATATGCATTGGCGTACGCGGATGACGTGGCGTTGCTGGCAAAGGATGAGGATGATATGAAAGGTATGATTAGGACATTGGAAAGGTATGTTAGTAGGAAAGGGTTGGAGGTTAATACGGGGAAAACGAAAATAATGAGGTGCAGGAAGGGGGGAGGGAGGAAAAGGAAAGTGTTTTGGAATCGGCAGCGTAGGGAAATAGAAGAGGTGGGTAAGTATAACTACCTAGGGTATGTGATGAAAGCAAATGGGGAACAAGGTGAGCATGTTAAGGAAAGGGTTAGGAAAGGAGCAAAAGTAATGGGGCAGGTATGGGGAATAGGAAAAAGAAAATTTGCAAAGGACTGGGGTAGAAGAATATGGTTGTTTGACAAGTTGGTATGGTCTGTGATTAGTTATGGAGTTGAAATTTGGGGGTGAAAAAGAAGAAAAGAAGTAGAGGATATGCAGGAAAGATATTTAAGATGGGTTCTTGGAGTGTCCAGGAGGGTGGCAGGGTACATGGTAAGGGAGGAATTACAAAGGGATATGTTGGAAGGAAGAGCAGGAATGAGAGCATGGGGTTATGAAAAGAGGTTAGAGGAAGGAAAAGGCGGGGAGTTAGCATGGAGATGTAGAATGGAAATGAGGAAAAGGGTGAGAGTGGGGAGAGGATTAATGGGGTGGGAAGCGGAGAGAAGAGACTTCTTCGAAGATAGAGGATGGGAAATGGTGGAGGTGGAGAGAAGATCGGAGATGGGTGCAATGAAAGGCGAGGATTTAGTAAAAGTAGAAAGAAGGAGGCAGGAGGAAGAGAGATGGGAAAGAATTGTAGGGTCGAGAAGTAACAAGGAATATAAGTTTGTTAAGGGAAAGGGAGTGCCAGGATACCTTAAAAAAGGGTGGAGTGAGGAAAGGTGGGGAAGGATAGCAAAATATAGACTAGGAGATGAGCTGAAGGGATATAGGTATTGGGAGAAGAGAGAAAATAAGGTGTGCGGTATATGTGGGATGGAGCAGGAGAAATGGGAACATGTGTGGGAAGGATGCTCGGGGCTAGGGATAGAGAGAGGCTGGCAAGAGATGAGGGGGGAAGTTTTGGGGGAGGAGGGACAAAGAGAAAGATGGTTGAAAATAATAGAGAAGATAAGAGGAGGGGTGGAAGAAAAAGCAGAGTAATAGGGAAAATAGAAAAGTGTAGCGGAAACGGAGGTCCTGGGATGAAAGATGAAGGATGCAAGAGTGAGTGAGGAGATAGTGGGTAGTGTGTGAGAGCCTGAGTGTGAGAGAAAGAAGAGGGAGAAGAGAAGAGAGAGGGGAGGCAAAAGAAGGAAAAAAAAAACAAATGTGTAAAACAAAATTGTTACATAGTTTATAAGTATAGAATATAAGTGAAGTAGAGGTTAAGAGAGGATGTGTAAGCGGAACGGGGGTCCGCAGATGTACCCCTGATAAGGGAGCAAATAAACATCATATTATATATACATAGAACCTCGTGGAATTCACAACTCTGAAACTATACGACATTTATACTGTTTTGCGTCTGTAATATTTGATTCGTTGCTTTCAGCGTCTTCAGACTACATGCAATTGCTTTTCGCTAGAAATAAGCTTGAATTGTGTTCAAGATCACTTTATATATTGCGATGTTGAACTACGTATGACTGTGTGTATGTAAGGAACAGTAATGTGTATGTATGTTACCGCTTGTGTATGAAACTTAGGTCACCATTTTTATATGATTCAGATGACCCCTATGACCCATAAATGATAATATTTATTAGTAAATGCGATTAATTTTATAAATTTTAGTCATATTAGTGCTAGTGTATTTACTTTACTTGTTTACTTTGAATAACGTTTGTAGAGTCATAATTCGAATACCGATAGTTTCTGAATATATCTATTACTATTATAGCCGGCACCCCAACGTCTATTTTAGTTTGACTTTCCTGCAACGAATCAACTGAATCTAGCTGGAGAATTCGCTTAAAGTCCCGCGGTAAAAATACACAGGGTTTACTTATTTATTTATCTCTCTATTTCCAAATTCCTATTCTCAAATCTGGTTCACGTGTTTCTAGTGTTACGCTTAAGTGGTGTAGATGAATCTTGTGCTACATATATATATATATATATATATATATATATATATATACACACATAACATTGTAATTCCTCTATTAGCTTATACCAAAGCTTGTGCAAAAACTAATTTTCGTGTTTCATCAATAGTTGATGTCCTTCAATTAGAGATATGGTGATGGGTTGTACACTTTTACTGCATTTGATTTCACACGACTAGAGATTGCACTCGCTTAGTAACTCACCTGTTTTTACATTACAAATGTTGACTGTGAAATTGTGAGAACTTTCGACTAGTCATTATATTCAGTAGGATACAGTAATATATGATGAGCACTGTACAAATTTTATTGTTCAAATTGGCTGGTGTGAACGTTTATCGACCGATTTTTGGGGTCAATTTGAAAATTTACCGAAGATAGTCTTAAATCGACACCAAATTGTAGTCTATATAAGTACGCATCGAAAAATGTTATACAGTGTATACGGCTGCTGCGTTCATTTTTTAGTAAACCGTTATCACGTTACATTCAATTTTTTGGGTGTGCACAAGTAACTCATCATGAAATCGGTATAACTGTCTTGAGCTGAGCACAGTCATGGACTGCCTCAACTTACTGTTCGCCATGAGAAACTCTAATGATTGGTATTAGCTCTTTTGTATTGTTGCTCTACTCTGCATTGGGTTACCGCCTCATCTGACGTCAATGCAGAATCTAGTGTTGACCATAGCATCGCAACATTTATTTATATTTATGTGTAAACTAGAAACTACTGTGCTATAGCTGATAGTTGAATGTTTCAGCTCAATTGCTTGTTCAACCTTGGGAAGCTTCGATCTGCATGTTACTTGGCATATTCCAGTAGAGCTTCCAAATGCGTTGTGGTCATGTCGTCAGTCGGCCCAAATGCAATGCAGACCCAGGCCACGATGCAAAGTGCGTATTTCCAAGTGTACATATTACTTTGGACGGTGTATTCATCATCGACGGTTCGGATCTGAGGTGAAAATAGACCGGAAAATTTTCGTCAAGTGACATGCAAAAAGATCGCTAAATCTTTTAAAGAATTTCAGTTATGCTCGTGGTAACACGAAATATTTATAACTCGATGTGAACTTTGTAAACTACGCTAAGGCTCACCGTGTCAATTTGCCGTGTTCCTTGATCAAGAGTTGTTGAATTTTTATATTGGTCTGTCTCCGTCAAGTGAATACAGATCGCTACAAGGTACAGCAGAAGTATAACTATTGCCAAGCAACGGCGGTAAGAAATCATGCAAAATTGGTCCAGGTCGAAATGTCCAAAATCAATTCTAAAATTCACAAGTATTACAACATCATGCACGCTGCAGAAATGAAGATCGACGTGGAGCATAAGCCAATTTATACAGCGAATATACGTAATGAATATTGTTATACACTTTCGTACCTGTCCATCGCAGAGAGAAGACTTATTGTGACGAGAAATAAAAATATCCCTGATATTATCTGGGGGTAGTTAGTGGCATTTATTAGCGCGAGTAGACTGGGATCAGCCTCCATTTTTGCTACCTAGAATTATCAGATCAGCCTTAAAGTTAATTCCTTTTCTTCATATCTGAAAAAGTTCATACCTCGGGGCCGTTCATAAAACACGTGACGCTCATTTTCGGAATTTTAACCCCTCCCCCCCCCCCGTGACGCTCATTTACGGAATATTCCTTACCCTCGTCAGCAATCGTGACGATAGCACAGATCATCCGCCCCCCCCCCCCCCCCCCCCAACAGCATCACGTGTAGTACGAACGACCCCCTAACGGTAAATAAACTTTGATCAACTTCCGTACTCACCAAGAGGATCTGAGTCAAGGCGATACCGCCGAGAAGACCCTGGCACCAGATCATCACACATTTGGATAGATTGTGCATTTTGATTGCGACGTGTATAGGCCTCAAAAACCTTTCAGTGGCGTTTTCGACCTTGTTGCTTTTCCTAATTTTCACTGCACTGAACCCGTTTCTCCCCTGAACGTAAATCGTGTCAGTTGTCAACTCCAGCATGGGCGATGGCTCCTCATACCTTGTTTTGTTTTTTTGATTTTCCTGCGCATTTCGCAATAGTTCCGCAATCGGTAGTTCATCAGCTGCTTTTTCTGGAATGTTTCAACGTAAAGAGAACGAATCTGTACCCGAGAATCGCCGTTGTTGGGTTTACTGAAAAAATGTGTCATCAGAGTACTCACTTTGTCTCTGTAGATTTTCCGCCCTCCTACGGCTTTCTGAATCCGCATTTCCGTCTGTGGCACGAGGTCTCCTTGTCGTCGTTTTCTCGTCGACTTTCCCGCGATCATCGTTTCTGCTTTCTTCTGGTCTTCGCCTCTTCGACCGTATTTGTCTTTTCCCCGTCTGTTTCTCGATCCCAGTTCTACGAGTTCTGGGAACCCCTTGCTTCTTCAAAACTTGGGCGCTTCTCCGTTTGGGTAAAGGTCTCGTTACGGAGGTCTTGACATCCGTCGATTCTTCCGAGTCACAATTCAGAGGGGCCGATATATTTTGTCGAAGATGTACTAGATCAATTTTTTTTAGTGGGGTGCTGGTATACTTGATGTCGGAATCCGACTCATCGAAGTTTGTTGATCTGTCGTCACCGGTTTCATACCTGATTTCGGAACTGTATCGTTGCTCTCTTACAGACATTTTCTCGCTTCATAATTTCTATCTCGTGAAAGTCGCCAGTCCTTGATACCCATGAGGGATCTGGAATAGAAATACTCAATCAGCGACATGCCTAAGGAATTAACACGAAGCGATCACCTCCTAGACGTTAAAAGTGTTGCAGCAGCCACGGAGAGTCACGAGTTAAGATCTCTATCGATTTCCCAGCGCAACATGTTTCATTCACTGCCTAACTAGATTACTCATATACAGCGTGAAACGCTAACAACTGCATGATCCGTCGTCTGATGAAAATTCGAGTTAGTTTCCCAGAGTGACCAACCATCATGAACCTAACCTGAAAATGTTGACAGTTGTCGCTGGCAGTTGTATTTAACGACAACAGTTGTGTTGTATAAAATAAATTTATGACGGCTAGTCGTACTGAAAATAGCCGCTCTCGTATTGTAGCGCGTGCGCATTAGACGACGGACCATACAGTCGTTAGCAATTTGCTCTGTATACGCGACGTTGTCTTGCGTCATTAAGGAATCATGGCTACTGGATACCAGCGAAAGAAAAAGCTATTGCATACGTTACCTGAACACAGAGTAATCACTATTTGGTCCAGTGTTTATTCTCAGATGAAAGATAAGAATAGCGAGGTTCAATGGTTAGAAAATTCACAAAATTTGTAATGTAAAATACGAGCACCTTCACTATCTAGCTGCCTCACATCCCGATCGACATTTGACGGTGTCGTTAGCAACGAGGCGCTGGCTATGTTGTGGATTTCACCATGCTTAACAACGCTCGATAAGCTGGGTTCAAGTCTTACAAACGGTTTAGAACTGTGCCGGAGATTGAAACCTGTAGGCACATAAGTTTTGGCGCAGTGTCAGTCGATAACCTTCGAGTCGAAATGATTGAATTGTCATTTCTGACCAAATTGTGATACGATTTTGCGTTACTATTCCGCTGCTTGTAGCACTGGGAGTTTCCTCGTTGCATCCAGATATTACAAAAGGACTTTGCGGCGAACGTGGTGTTTAGGTGCTGATTTGGATTTATATTCTGCTGCCTATCGGTGCAGTTAGGATTTCTTGCCTTGCAATTGTGGTACTTATACAGAGTGGCTGGGACCACCGATGTCAATGTTTATTGGGATGTAGATTTCCTAGCAGCAGTTTGCTTGTTTCCTTTTTCCCAAACGAGACAACTTTTTGAAATAAATGTATCTGTATCTTTACTCCCTCATGGCGATCCATTATTTTTTTTTTTTCAATTCCACTTTGCCATAATCTTTTGAGACCCTCACGACTGTTTTGGGCATGTGAATAAGGTGTTACTTTAAAATTCTTCCGAGCCACCTGCAATGCAATTACTGTGAGTTCACTTATTTATTTTATCTAACGAACATTTGTCTTTCTTATTTTAGCTCCCAGGTTGGATAACAGTCATAATTAAACAGTCAGAAGCCCCGAATGGCAGGTTTCAAACCGATAGCTATATGTATAATGTATATATAAGTATATATGTACAACGTACAAAGGGTGGATTGTGGAGGTATAGGTATGGCAGCATAAAACCGAGTGTCGATAAAGCCAAGTTGAGACCTCGAATCTCTGCGTCTCGCGAGCAATGAAAGTATAAATTGCAAAAGCCGCGCGGTAATAAATTTAGCGTGTCGTAGATAGAGATAACGATGCAGATGTGTAGTGGTGAGGTAATGGCTGCAGAACGGTGACTATACGGTTGCACGTTGCACACACGTATGGTATGCATGCCTATACTCCACGTGTAGATCGACGCACACTAGGAGGCATTCGCCGCAGAATGTAGATAAATGGCGGAGGTATTGTGCCTGTGTCGGCTTTGCAGTGAGTGCAGGAGGGCTGTAATGTCGATCCTGCATACAGCGCCGATTATAGAAAGATACGTGTACGTATGCACGCCTTGTGCGTAGGTATACTGATATAACTATAGCTGGCAATTAGTTTCGTGGAGAATGTTGTCGTCCTTGGTGGAATGGATGTCGGTATCGCGGGGGTGTAACTCCACACGTAGGTGCCTTCGGCACTCGCGATCCGCCTGCCGGTAGGTATGACCCGGGTGCAAACCGTAGAGATATATAAAATAGAGTAAGCGTCCCGTGAACGGCTTTGAAGCAGTTCTCTGAAGGACAGATGATAATTAATAACTCACCCGTCCTCTCTGTCGCTCTTCCCATGGAGTGGGGGCCACGAGAGGGGTAGCTGCGTCCGCCTGCCTAGCTACTTCTATGAAGAGAGCTCGTCGCCCGTACTCCATGGAAAAAGCGACAGAGAGGGCGACGGGAGAATTATTATCACGCTCACGGGACGTTTACTGTATATCATATGTCTCTATGGTGCAAACGTCACCTGGAAACTGGGACTGGGAATCCATTAGCAAAGTCGAATGGACGGGAATTTTACTCGTTGATCAAATCTCATACACGTCGAACTAGTTTCGCGCATTCGAATTAAGCAAATGAACGTACCTACACGGTATAATTATGAATATTCTTTGAGAAACGAAGACAATCATAATTGTCTCCTTTCGCGCATTTCACGACTCTTATCTCTCCGTCGACGGCATCTCCTTTGCATCTTTATTCTGTGTTGTGCTCGCTGTTGATGGCGGGTCTTCGCGTGCAAGCCCAGGATATATTGTATGTATTTGTAATACCGGTTCAAGTCTTGTTCCTGGGATTATTTCGCTTCGATCATCGTTGCGCGGTCGAGAGGTGTTGTTGCAACAAGCTATTAGATTAATTGTCCGATTAAATTCTCGTAAATCCCGGGATGGTATCTACGTACCGAAACCGCCCACAAATCGCACTGCAGAGTTATGGCTATAAACTCGATTCTTTTATTCGTTTCATTTTTTCAACCTTTTTCTTTTTCATCGCGATTAATATCTCATTCTCCTCGCAGTCTGTGTAACTATATTCTGTTGAATTCCTCAGAATACGAACAGCGCCTTGGAGCTTTTTTCACCGACGCAGTTTGTTTCTCATTTAATTACAGCGTATATGCCTACCCATAATAATTGATTAAAAATTTTTAATGGCAACTGGTGTGACAATTAGCAAGAATTTGATGAGGCAAGGTTTGATTTTGCAACGAGAGCAAGAGGAAGAAGAATGTTTTACGTCAAGGCTAAAAAGACGCGTATACGTGAGACGACGGCGGTGATTCACGCATTCGAGGACACGCTCCATCGTGTGCGTGCGTATCTACGTCGTTATATCCTATGGAACGATTATGATTCATCCTTACTTTCACTTGAAACAGTTCCAGCTATTCAGACTTTCACTCCCTATTTCAATATCTATTAAACGTCATACTTTTGTAATATTTTCGAATCAATTTTGTATCTGCACACATGGACTATAAACAAATAATTTACGGGTCTGGTATGAGACCCAAGTTTTTTACTATAGGATATTAGTGGACTCCAACAAAAAAAAAACTACAGAACCATATTTCGCTGGTTTATTTTCCTTGAGTTAGTATTCATTATAAATATTTAACAATATTCAAGATTAATGTGTGTATTAGTAAAAATAATAATCTCAATCGAATACATTTTATAAAATACATAGGTGTCTATAAATATATATATCTATGAAGATATATGTATGAATAATTAAGAATTTAATTATTTGTGAGTACGTATATAGATAGTATTTAACCGTCGCAAAGATTAAACTGCTTGCAGTGGGTACAACTGTAGTAATTATAAAAAGACATGTATATATACATATACATTCGCAACATTATGCCAAGAAACTCATTGTCAGTCGTTAAATATCGCGTAAAGAAAAGCTTGTTTCTTTAATCGATATTTGGGTTGTTCTGATAGGATGTTAACAATCGGATATTGCATCAATAACGTGAAAATTTATTTCCACTTTAACATAGTAACATCTATTCGGCATGTTTCATGGCATACCCATAGACAACACATTATAAACCTATACTTGATTAAATAACTTGTCGATAAAAAAGTTATCGATAAAATTTATAATATCTCTTAAAGTACACAAGTTGGTCACAAATGTGTAACTAAATACGCAATCATGATTATTGTATAGATATAAATTGAGTAAAGATCATATAATTGCGGTAGTAAAGATTGATAAAGCGTAACAAGGAGCTATGTACATGTAAAAAGCAGGATAATAAATATAATTTTGCCAGTGTATACATCATGTATAACACTTACATTTACAGCTATATAAAATGATTGAACGAAACTGGAGAGGTGTATCGAAATGATATACCTTTATATCTCTAGAACTTTGTTATTACCGCGTTACGCCACGGTAAAACCAAAAAAGGGATCCGTAACATTAAGTATATTGAAAAAAAAAACAACTGTGTTTTTTCAAAGGTACGATCAATACGTCCATAACTATTAATAAAGATATATTTATAATTACTGGCAGAATAGATATTCTCCGATAGAAAATTGTTATATTATATAATTATATATATATATATATGTATATATATATGTGTGTGTGTGTGTGTGTGTGTATATATAAATATATATATACTTGCATGTATAAATTTAAACTCAGATGCGCGCGCATCTTATTTTTACATTAATATAATCTAACTTTCAATGTCAGCCCACGTGAGCCTATATCCTTAATTTATAAATCCTTAAATCCTAATCGTTCATGGAACATACAATGTTGAATATATCATAGATATATGGGACCAAAATCACCAGTCTGAATCGTATTCATAGCTGTATTATGTCACCTGCTGTTCAACCCCTTCTACATCATTTCAACGTTTCCAACAATTTTGAAGTGAAAGATGTCAAAAAATGCAAACATCGGACTGTGGACACCGTTAATCACGGATGTAACATTGATTTCGATATTTATTTTATTTCTTTAGAACCGTATTTCATGACTACTTTATAACCAAGTATAATCGATTACGCAACGAAATTTTTGCTTTTACCGCGAAACGCGTGAACAATTTGTCACGGTTCACCGATTTAAACGGGCCACACGTAAGTCAGTTTTGAGGCTCGACTAGTGTTCCAAGGAGAACACGTACCTGCAACAACGTGCCGCGTCTAGAATTGTCTGCTTGTATTTTTTACTTTTTATTGCATGAGCTTTTTCAACTTTTTTTAAAACTTTTTTGAGGACAGCGAGACCAGTCAAGCAGCAGCGAACAGTTCCACGCGCTAAGACTAGCCTATAGTGACATAACAACCAACGATTGAGACCAGCAAGCAAATACAAGAGGAGGCTTAAGTATACGTACGTACGTTTTTACGTTTAATTTTTTTCTTTTTTTTCTCTCCCTTTTTTCTAAGAAAAGAACTTGAAGCTACCGTAGTAAGAAGAGAATAAAAAGTAAGACGTAGAATGAAGAGAGAAAGTGAATATTGCTACATATGTAAGACATCACATTCGCGGGACGTTACCTCCCGGGCGATGCTTATTGTACTTATATAAGAGATTACTTAGAAATATCCCAATTCATATGCAAATAAGAAGGCAAGAGAATGAGGAAAAAATACCGCCATATTGACGTGCAAGGAAATACAAATAGAAGACGAAGCTACAGTATATGCGATAAAAAGAACAGTAATATCTTAATTAATCGCCGTAATTGGCGTACACTGATTCAATAAACACACCCACCTCGACACGTTTCAAATTATTGTCCGACAAACAATAACCGTAACGTTTGATGGATCATTATGTAAGGACTTCCGGTTTTAAACTCTTTACCCCTCGTTACCACCTTCATCCATACGTGATCGGAAAGAGTTGGAAGTCAACCCGATTATAATTTTGCTCGACTCCGGTCGAATTTCGAACATACATCTACGTTTCTGCACGTATCAGCTTCTTTGCCAATGACGATGATGACGATAATAACAAAAATAATAATAATACTAGTAATAATAATAATAAAGTTAAGAATATGCACAAAAATTAAAATAACCGCGCAACGAAGATTCGTCCGATCGTAAGTCGAGCACAAATTTCATCGGTGATTCGGCACGGTATACCTTGATACGGTACCTGTATTCTACGCAATAAGTCTAAGAAATGTATTATACAGTATACGAATTAATGTGAGGACGGAAGTGCAATGGTTTGACTTACGCATACTCAACACAACTAGGCCAAAGTATCCGTAAGATTTTCCCTCTTTCACGCATCTTGTTCGCCTAGAGGCAGTAGGGATGGCAAAATTGATAAACGAGTCTCTGACTGCGTTCCGTTTTCTTCATGATTCCCTTCTTGTAGTACTGCCTTATGCTACGGCTGAGCTTGTCGTAGTTCATAGCAGGACGATTCTTCCGCTTACCCCAGAGTCTCGCGACCCGCACGGAATCCTCGATCTTGAAGACCCCTTTGCTTCGGTCCAGCCACCGGATGCAGGATCCGTGTACTCCTGGGTTCTGCAGGAGTTCCTTCAAGAACTGCCAGAGATGAATGTGAGATCCACCGTTGCGGATCTTTCCACCGGCGGTCTGCGCGGGGATCGGATCTTCCTCCTCGTCTGTTGAGAGAATGCAGTTTCCGAAGGCATGTTAGAGGGTCGTAAGTTGGGATCAAGAGGATAATTACGTAATTTCAGTATCCCTGCTTACCTTCCGAATATTCCTGCATCGCGCATCCCGAACCGCTGCCCGCGGACGCTGGTCCAGCGGTGTTGACCGAAGCGGGCATCGAGGAAGCGTCGCTGGCGCTGCTCGCGGGTGTCGCTGGAACGGTTCCAGGAGGGCTCCAAGAGGCTGCGAGGGTGTTTCTCGGGGATTCCTCGACCGCCGCCTTCCAGATCTCCAGTTGAGCGTGAAGCATGCTGCCGCACTGTGAAACAGATAACACAATCGATCAACAACTGTTATATGCATACAGTTCGTGCATTATATTTATTTTTGTTATTTTTGCTTTCTTGCTTTCTTGCTTCCTCGGTTCGGAGGAACATTGTAGATATACTTTTGCATATAGCGGAGAGCTGGTATAATAATACTCGTCCATTCGGAATATAGATAAACTTAAAATTGCAATTTTTCGATACCGCTCTTTCCTTTTTTTAATCGTAGCGGAGGGTCATAGGTATATATATTCAGAATTTCAACAAGATTCTGCAGTAGTTTCAGCCAATATCTTAAATTTATGAGGGAATTTGTTTTTGTCCAAATAATTCACCCATCTTTAACTTTTGACTATAAATGGTAACAACTAAACTTGTAGGAAATTTAATTCTCTACATCTCTGGTCATAACAAGTTTTTGTCTACGACCGATGTTTACCGACTTGAACCGTAAATTGAAGATGGCGGCCAAAGCTACTGCAGAATACGGACGAAATTCTCGTTTTAGACTACCAATGACTCCCCCCCCCACCCTCGATTATTAAAAGAAAATACTAGTATATAAAAATTGCAATTTGAGGTGTTCTTCTTTGTATATTATACAGGCTGGTGGTAAATAGACGTCGAGTGACTCGCGATGCCAAAGAGAAAGCTGTCGGCAATAATGCGCAACGCGTGTGTGCGACCCACTTCGGCGTGCTGTGCGTTATGGCGTCGGTCTGGCCAATCGGGGAGTCGGAAAGTTCATCAATTGACCAATCTCGAGTAGCCGGAACAATTTGAATAATTTTCTCAGTTAATTATTCACTGAATGAGCAATCACGTGAGAGTTGGACGAACAATGTTTATGTATATAAATAAGTATATACGTGTACAGAATTGTTCTTCCTGTTCTCTCTCTCTCTCTCTCTCTTGCTTTTTCTTAATTATAACTGTTGATGAAATCAAATGAATCCGATTGCGTAACTTTGTGATATCCGCGTGTGTCACGACAGACGTGTCCTTGGCAACAAATTGCCATTTACCCCCGTGGAAAAATTCTCCTTATACTTTTTTTTGTCATTTCTGAAGTATTCATAGGTATTATTCTTTCATTTTAAATACATACAGACCTACAGCCAGGTACAACTATTCGAATGAATCACAAGGCGTGATCTATTCTCTATTGCGGGGCCCTGAGCAGTGTTTCGATTCGATCTTCTAATCGTTCCGCGAAAAAACGTTACCACTCCAACAACGAGCGACTGTGCGTGCAAGTCGTAGCTACGTTACTTTTTTAACTTTTTTTTTCTTCCTTTGTATATTCTCATACCGAGTCATAATATATTTGTTTCACGGGGCAGCCTTTTTTCGTGTCTAGTTCCAAAGAAAATCATTCCGCACCGCTGGATGGATGAAATGAGAATTTGTATAGAATTTAATCGTAAATTATTTTTGCAACAACAATAGTTGCAAATGATTTATTCTTTATTAATGCCTCGTTTTTCTCCCCTTTTTTTTTTTTTGCAGAATATTCAGAAACTATACAGCGAATTAACGTTGTGTAAATGTTTTGGCAATGGCATAGAAAGTTCGATGATTACGCACTGTATCAAATGTATGCGCCGGACAAATTATAAAAAGGCGTCAAGTCTGCGATTTCAAGACCTGTTCCGCGAATTATTGTAAAAAAAAAATACATATTTTTGAATTTCAGTCGCGTGTCGGCTTGTCAGTTCAAGGAAATATTACAGCACCGACTTTCTCCGATCGTGCAGGTGTGCAGTTATACATAATAATTACATTGAAGCAAGTTTATGCGGAATGCAATACAAAAATTATTATTACGCGCATATTATGGTAGAAATACATTTTACTTTTTACTCATCCCATTTCATCGTGTACAATATCTTTGAACGTGTCACGGGTAGAAACATTGTATAACTATACGGAAGAATCATATCACGGGAAGCTGCGGTGGGGGGTAGTTCTACCAGGAAATCGTTCCACCGCCTGAATATAATAGAGGTAAGAGAAAACAGATTTTCGTTCTTTTAAATTTACACTGTAAGTATCACGTTACGTGCAGCAGAGAACGAGTACAATTTCCCAGAAACTCACTTTCACTTCTAATAGCAGATCACTTTTGCTCAGGGCTTATACATCAGTTCCGAGATGTCCTTTCCCGTAATTATCAGTTTTCTTATTACAAACTGTAAAGGGAATTCTCCAGCAAATATCTTATTATATTCCCTGCGTGTTTACAAGTTTGTTAACCGCTTGACGTCAAAGTTATTGCCGCATCACGTTATTGCTCGCGTGATAACTCTGGGGAAACCAATTTTTACATCAAATTACGAAAAATTGCGGGTCGTATGAAATCGTAGAAAATAGCAAAACATCGTATAAATGCGTCAAAGATTGGAAATAATCGCGAGAAAGTGTAGTATTTTTCACAGAAAAGTACAAATTTCTACGAAAAATTATAAAAATCTAAGTCTTTCTCCGAAAAATTATAAAAATGACATGTTGGAAGTAGATTTAATTTTTTTTTTTTTTATTCGATTAATTATGAATATCTACGACTTTTTATGATAGATAATTTAAATTTCGGTCCCAAACATTATGAAATTTATTCTTCGTAGAACCGCGTTTAATTTTGTAGAAATCTACGAGTTTCTGCGGCGAGTTTTGAAAATTTACGACTTTCTACAAAAAATCATTTCAAGGGGAACTTGCAGTCTAAAATTTTCAAAAAATCGATTTTTTTTTTCAATATTTCGAAAGTATAGTATCTTAAGAGTATACTGTGAAAATTTGGTAATGATATTCACAGTATTTTAAGTTTTACAGCGCATTGAAGGTCGGCGCGAAAGTAAGTAGAAGGGGCGTCCGGGCGGTCCGCTCATTGAATAGTTCTATTGTTCGTAAAAACGCACCTGAGTTGTTGACCAGAGTTGCAGTGAAAATATTTTAGTTTTGAGAGTTAAATCGGTTACTATAACTCGGTCTACAGACAGAATAACATCGAGTAAAATTATTATTGTTAAAAAAATATATTAAAAAAAAAATGGATCGTAAACAAGGTAGCGGTACTAGAAGACCAAGCTTCAAAACAAAAAAAAAAATTGTTCAAAGTTAATAGATATACAAATGAAAATGCACCAGAATACACTGGTACCTCTGCAAATAAACTAAAAAGTAGTGTCGAATTAGAATTAAATGTCGAATCTAGTATGAGTTATTCTATTATTCAATTCAGATTAATGTAAGTACACGTTTAAATCTAATTTTTTTGAGGAAATACTTATTTGAAATTTTAAACGCGTTTATCTCGAAACTACTTTTTTCTGTCTTGTGTTAATGAATAAAAAAAAACTACTCGACCGATTCATCTCAAATTAAAATATGTTATTAAGTACACGGGCAGCTATCGCAGGGACTAAAAATTTTCCATCGAGTATTTATAATTTTTTTGTAAGCAAAACGTTGTTAAAATCAGGCTGTGTTCCGACTTCTAAGTTTGACAATACGCCATGTTGTCATTTTTTTTTTCCTCATTCTAGTTCCTGCGATAGATATACTCATAATAATTACGGATCATTTTTAATTTTTTGATTTCGGATAAGTGGAGAACCAAATCCATTAACAGCAGCAACGTCAACTTTTTTCGAAGGGACGACTTCAGCACCGGTTTTAAAATAATAAAAAATTTTTGTTTTTTTTTCAATTTCCAATTTCGTTAAATTTACAAGTAATGAAACATACCTACAAAATTTAAATAACATTGTTCATTACTTTCATTAAAAAAAAAATGTTGAATAGCAGTCAAATTCTCACCCGCTAGACCGCAAGGTCCCCTTAAAATTTATGACTTGTAGTAGATTTAATTTCTTTGTTCGTAGAATTCCGTAGAACACAGCGAGAATCAACTAAAAATTATGTTGTATTATAATTCCTATATAAGTACGGGAATCGTACATACGATTTTTTACCTTACCCAAAAGTTCAAGAATCTACGACAAAGTATGGTGTTTTACGTATAAGTGAATAGGAAAGGGCTACGCATTTGATGTAAATGTACTATTTTTAAAAGTACAATAATCTACGAAAAATTCCACGACAAAACTACGAAGTGTTCTAAATGACGTACAAAATCGTAGAAAATTAACGTAGTTTGCGGTAGAAATAAACCATTGTTCTATCAAGTCGAAAATGAAGTATCGAATTTTCGGAAAACATTAAAATCGGTATATTATGTGGTGGGTAATTCAAACCAAGATTCACACTCGATTATGGTTTGATAACGAGTCAATTTTATTTCGCATGAATGTCTACGGCTCGAGAAGAAGAGAATTTTTCAAACGAACAATATTCATAATCTCAGATTCTTTGTCTTCTTCCTTGAATGTATACAGGAAAACTACACAGAAAGCAGGGAGAAGAGCAGATTCTTAAAATGTGTTGTACAGACCATATATTCGTGGTATATGGGTATATCCGTGTATCTCTTGCGCCCCATTATAATACTAAAATTACTACAAAACTTTTAATCGCGCAAGTCGTTGGTTACGTAAGAACGCGTTTATCTAAGCGTCGCTTCTGACAAATATTAGCATACCTTACTGAACATCGCGCGTCTACGGATGATGCTGCGCATCTATGTATACTTATACAGACTCTGACTCCGACTCCGAGACACGAGTCGAGTAAATATCTCACTCTCCGAAGTTCTGTGACACGATCGCTGTTTCTTTCCTATCCTTGTCGGACGAATATGGAATCACTGCTGGTGTAAGTAGCCTGTAGCGATGACATCTATACACCTATATCCGTGTATTCGATTCGTCAATCGAAGAAACTGTGGAATTGTTCGCATCTGAAAGTCAATTCGCTATTCTCACCTGCGGAGCCCTTTGGCAAAATTCTTCCTCGGTGAGGGACGTGAGGGTGGCACCATCGATGTTGAAACTCTCGAGCGGTACCGAAGGTAACTGGAGCTGTCTACGAGCCCACTGGACCCATGCAGCAACATCAGCAGCGCTCCACCGCCTCGGCTCTAAACGAGGACGAATGCAAAAATACAAATGACAGCAAGAGCATGGCGATGCGTCGTTTGAAAAACCGATTTTTTTGCTCTCATAAAATCTTCCAGGTAGGATTGAAAGAAAATGGGGATCGTCTATGCATACTTATACGTATAAATTGAAGAAGCAAATTACACTAGACACGGGTATTGGTGCGTAGGTTATATCCCAAGGTGTGACGTCACCGCTTAAACCAATAGATGAGAACCGGTCTCATCGCCACTAGAAGCAGCAGCACGTATGTACCTATACCTACATAGGTAGGCATAGAGGCATAGCTACTTGGCTCGGGGCAAGGTAGCCATAGGTATGAACGTACGAGTAGAGAGATGAATGTGAAAAAATTACATCGTCGTACCGCGTGTCTGCAAGCAGATGTATGTCGGCTGCATGCGTTCCGTAATAAACGGAAGCTCAACGATTGGCGGGACGTCCAATTTTTCGTACCAGTAAAAAAAAAAGTTTTCTCCTTTCGCAACTCACCAGGATGGATGCCTAGAGCGACGCAAGTGTTGTCAAAGTCCTTCTGAAGCTGCTGCATAGCGAGGCTTAGTACCGGTTCGATTTGCTCTCTGGCCAAGTCACCGACGCACTCGCTGCCCTCCATGTTCTCGACGAAACCCGTCCCAACACCTCCAAGATCTACGGGTCTCAGGTTGTACTTTCTCTGAAAGCTTGTGTCCCTGAGAACCTCCCTGAGAAGCTGGTGATCGTTCTTCGAGTGTTCCTTAAATATCGCCTCCTCCCTTAACTGGAGATCGCTACCCGCAGGCGAGGCGAGGTGGTGATGTTGCTCCTCCTCGAGCCTTCCGCCAGTCAAATTTCCGTTTATATCACCTGGTTTATTCTGGTGGTGATGGTGGTGGTGGTGCTGCTGCTGCTGATGGTGATGATGACTACCAGTCGTACTTCTGAAGAGTAGTTCACGAAGCGGAGAATTCTCGAATTCTAGCGCAGTAGTGTTATGGGATAACGGCGAGGATGAATCCACCGAAAGCGGTTCCTCCTTGAAGAGTATTTCCTTCAAGAGCGGGTTCGACTCTTCCTCCTTCTTGGCGAAAAAGTCCGTGTCCAGCGTGTTGTATATGTCCTCCTCGGTACGAGGTGGGGTACAGGGCACCGTGCAGTCCGTTGAGTCCTGATCCTTGTACCCAAGACTTTCGGCAAGAAGCCTAGAAAAGACGCGGGAATTCCCAGTTGTCTTATTACATCCGCCTACTTCTTAAACCATTCCGGTCAGCTATAAAAAGCCAATTTTGATCAAATTGGTAGACCAGTTGCCTCGTGGCGTAGAAAACTTACCTAGACTCTTGAAGGATGGCCAGGAGGTCCAAGCTCTTTTCTCTCTTGGCAGGCTGCTTGGAGGCAGGTTCGGGACTCGTCGGGTAAAACTGGGCGCTGAGAGGACTCTGGGGCACGTAGTACGGGCTGGTGGGATATCCTGGTGATCCGTCGCCGACCGAATAGTTTGGGGAGAGTTCTCCGCAGAGCCCGGGATAGGGTGGGCTCGGGTAGGTATTCGGTGATCCCGGTCGGGGCGAGCAAGCCTCCCGCTTTATCTGGGGTGGTTTCAGCAGGCTACTCTGGGAGTTCAGGGAGTCTTGGTCCTCAGGAAGTAGTGAGAGGTCGAAGGCGAACGGGCTATAGTCGAAAGACGACGAGAACCCAGCCGCGGACGGTACTGTCTGTGGCATCTGAGAACAGTGAAAATGAGTACAACATTTGGTTAATTATCCTCGATTCTCGACAAATAATTTCACGGTACGCTGCATGTTTCTCGATATTCCCGTAACTTGATGATGCATGTACGTGTATGCTGTAATAAATATTATTGACAGAGATCAGACGACGAGAAAGGAAGGAAGGAAGTAAGGGTTGACGACGCACCTTATAGGTATTTAAGGATAAATCTCAAGTCTGCCCTCTCCTTCCATACTTCTCCACATTGCGCGTTCTACTCGAGGATGGGGTAAAACACTCCGTTTATCTCGCTCCGTGTTTATTGCCTGTCTTGTATTTGACCTGACTTCACTTTGTTTTGCTTTGTGAGCCCCATTACGGCTATACGTTCCCCTGCAGCGAGAGTACACGTCCAACTACCAACTCTACCCCGGATAATAGGATCGGCTCGGGTCGGATCGGGTCGGCTCTGACATCTTGACGTAGTGCACAGCAAAGATCGAGGCGAAATAAACGATAGTATACCTTGCACGTGGGTGAATTATAACTATGTGTATACCACGCACACTAAACGCACGCTTGTGGTATCGAGATAATTTTTTACTCATTAACAATACCATCATTAATAATAACAATCATGATAATGAAATTGAATTGAAAAAGGGAAATTCATGTGTGTGCAGATTTTTAAATACCATTACAAATAGAAATTTCAACCGTAGTGAAATGAGAAAGATAAAATTACGAGTGCACTATATTCACTGATATGCATTATTCTGTGATATAATTATGAACATAGGTATAATCTTCATTCTTCGCGGAGCTCATTCTCGTCGTCTAGTACGTTAGAGAAATAACAAGAGTTACGAGAGATGGTTTTTTGAAAACGAGCTGCTGCTTAAAGTACGAAATATGAAATCCATTTCTGGGATTACTTATCGACGGCACGTATCCCGTGTAATAGAATACGTACGAAGCGTAATTAATTTCAGAGATATCACGGCAAATCGCTGTATCTGTATCGAAGTTTTTCGTTGTTCTTTTAGATGCTTCAGCATCTCCCCCGCTCTCACAGCAACATCTCGTTGCCGGTCGACCATCTCCTTCACACGTGCTTCACACGCCTCTGACGTCACGAGATTCACTTGTATCCTGAAAATCTCTTGACACAACGTCAACTGCATACGCTATGATCACATTTGTTTCTGTTCCGCCTTTCTCCGCCTACAATCATTCTTACGCCTCACGTGCAATTCATTTCGCCTCTCAAGAGAGGCTTAATAAACGCAGGGTATTAATTATTCTACGTAGCAGCATGACAACCTATTACATGTATTGTATATGTGTATATATACCTACATACACACCAAGCGGCGACTGCACGCAGTGTGTGAAAAATATTTTCATTACCTTTCGATATAATTTTTATCTTTTTATTTTTATACCAATCTATGCACCTTTCGAATTTATAAAGTTACGTGGCATCGAACAAATTATACTTGGTGATATCACCGCAAGCTCGCGTAGGTGTATAAGTCGAACGTTGTGAATGATAATCTATTTCAGGCGATATTTGTTTTCTTCCAAGCTTTATAAATAGAGTAACGCGCGGCTTCTCACGGTTGTATTTAAACTGCGTGCCAAGTTTCGCGCACCCGACCATCAATTTTGTCACACCAACGTTCAGCCACTAAGAATTCACATTCATGTATATCTATGGGTACATACACATGTTCATCAGTATACTGTGTAGGGGTGCGGTAGTATAGAGATGAATGAATCTGGACGTGAAACATCTGGCAGCTTCCAAATATAATACCTGTATCATACGTAACGTATACCTGCTACACGCAAAGAAATGTTCATTCCGTACCGCCACACCAACGAAAAGTGAGCATACTCTGTGTGATAAGTATATCACCAAATGAGTGAAATAAGCGAATCGCAACGAGGGTTATCCTAATACGGCTGCATAAAGACGTTCGATTCAATTCGTTGCATTAAATAAGAAATTGTCGTATAACGCTATTGTATACGCACTCTACCGGACTACAGATGAAGCTGGTACAGAGAAGGAGATCAACGATGAAGAGAAAACGGCGGGGGAGGAGGCAGAGATTGAGATCGGTATTGGTATTAGTATTCGTATCGGAATCGGTGAGCTGTTATGTACGGCGGATTCGAGACAAGGCAGGGACAAAAAATGTAACAAACGAAAAAAACTTGGTAATAAACTGAATAGGAAGCAAAAACCAGCCACGCCTGTAAAAGTAGACCAAAACAAGATGGCGTGCGGAGGGAGGCAGGGGCGTTTATTATAGCGTGTAACAAACACTAAGGACTGCGACGCGGTTGTTCGTGGGCTGCTGGCTGCCTCATGGCTTTACGGCGTTCGTCGACCCGCGGTTTAATAAAAATTGAAACAGAAAGAGGTAAAAAAAAAAAAACGAGCAAGCCGAAAAAGAAATCGAGTGGGGAGGGGGAAGAAAAAAAAAAGTTCAAGGACGATGACTTGTACCGGCTTCTACTGGATGTGACGTAGCAATGGACAGATTCCTTTCTAAACTTAATTGCGTCACGAGCGCTTTGTTTAGGCAGCGGCACGTGGACCTCCTTCAAATCCGCGTCCACCTTACAATTGGATTATATTACACAATACCGCGGCCGATGTGTCACCAGATTATACTATAATATATAAACGAATACGTAAACGAGTGGAACATCCTCTAGGAGAGTTCATTTCAACTATCTGCGGAATATCCGCGTGACATCAATACGAAGATTCGCCAATAATTCAGGTGGGTAAATTTGAATGACGTCAACCGCTTTGGACGGTAATGACGGTATTTGACGTCCGTATGATATTATGATATGTGTACACCGCCAATGCCCGTCAATCTATGTTACAGGTATAAAGGTGTACGTCCTTATACACATCGAGATCCATGCGCGAGCAAGTTTTTCGAACATAGGGAAAAAATGAGAATCGAGACGCGAGATCAAGTTTTTGTTTGCACGTGTGTACATATGTATGAAAGATGTTTGAAACCAGATTAAACCGCAATCCCCGAGAGACTCGTGGCACAAGAGAAAATACCGAAAACTCCATTCAACAAAACAAACCTATAAAACCTACCATTACTTGAATTTAATTGTCACGATAACCTACGTAGTGACATCATAAAATTTTGACGATAATATGTTCAACTTATGAGGGAAGAAGAAATAACAAACAGATAAATTAATGTAACGTAATAGAAATAATGATGTTAAATATGAACCTTCGTGCAGGCATTAATTAAATAGAAGTATTTTCTTTACGCCTCTGATCTCTGGCAGCTGGTATTCACTCGAGCATCGCAGCAAATAAAAGATGTTCAAAGTGAAATTGATATTATGTCGTGGACCGCTAATGATTTTGACTCTAGCTTTTATACCAATTGACACGTGATACAGGTAAAAACTTGCAGATGAAAATTTTTTATGCATTTACATTTTGAACGTGAAACAAATTATATTGCAGTTGAAGTAAGTAAACAGGTATAATACGTACCAAATTAGATCTGCAATCTCTAACCCCGACTTTGCGTTTGCCACTTTTATTTCAGCGAGCCAACCCCGTGCGAATTCGAAAAGACGGGGATACACCCGTATTATTACGTATAATAAAAGATAAAGAATTTCTTAACCAAATTTCACAAGCTCAGGTACCTTTAACACACGTAGAATATTTGCTTCTTCTTTACGCACGACATTATGTAGGATTACCGTAACAGCTATTGTCGTTGATTGCACAAGCCGATCAAATTTCATACTGCGAATCACTGTCGATGATGTAACCAGATATGGTTATTGCATCTATCACATATACAAGTATATATGTATACACAGGTGGACACGTGACTGATTGAACAAACGTTATCTTCGAGCATTAAAATTTAAAACAGACGAATAATTGTACAAAGAAAAATAAATAATTTAAACAAATAGTCACAAATATATGTGTATTTTAGGACTTAGATTTTTGTATTCATTTAGTTTTGTTTAGTCCCTGGTCGTCTTATTTGTCATAGAATTTCTTTTCTTACTGTTATCACAGAGTAGGTTTTGGTCTCATGAGGTTGATACGCGCTCCAACAAATGTGCGAAGAAGGATTTTTTCAGCTGATTGATTTTGTTCAAGTTTATTTTACACCAAGTTGAATTTCGTAAAGATCCATTTAAAAGCTGCAGGTTTTAACGTTCAATTTATATCAGTTTAATAATTAAATTATTTATCTAGTCCAATGAAGTTACGCGATAAATATCACACGCATAACACATATTACAGAATTAGAAACATTTTTCTTTAATAAAAACCGCGGTATATCACACGTTACAAACTACACCAAAGGAAAGCTATTTTTTCTCGTTCTTACTTCCCTTGGAATGAGTGAATGAGTGAATAAATAAATAAATAAATAAATAAATAAATAAATAATAAATAAATAAACAACTTATAAAACGACGTCGACGTTCAACTCTCCGGCGTCACGTGTGGCCGCCATGACAGTTGCGTGTCTTATGGCTCGAGGAGAGTGGTGTGGGTTAGTTTCAGCTTCTTCTCTCCCTCCGATTTAAAATTGAAGGATCGCACCGATCTCTATATCTATCTATCGCTCTCTTTCTCTTTCCTTCTCTCAGGTAAACCAGCGACTCGTCCTCCTCTCATAGCCAAAATTCTCCCCCTGATCCCCCCTTCGTCTCTTTGCGTCGTCACCGTCCCTCGAGCAAATTCTACCGACAACGTGGTCCAGCGGACCGGTACATGAAAGAAACTGTCCCTGACCAATTCCCCGCTCGACTTCGCGCCGCGGTCAGCGTATCTCGTTTTCGTCTTTGTCTCTCATTTTCAGATCGAGAGGTGCGCCGATGTGGAGGCGTAAGTAAGTACGGCAATTTTACACCACCACTTCTATCCGTCCATACAGATTTCGCCGTTGCGATTATATCCATACATTTTGATTCGTTCGGCAGCTATGGTTGTATTTGTAATTCCCTTTTCCTTTTCGATTTGAACCAGTCGTACGTCCCACCGGTCGATGATGGCGTTGATTAAACGGCGATTGATCACTGGGCCTTGACCCATGCAATTTTTTTTTTTTTTCACGTTCATAATTTCATTCGCATTTCGTGTTTGCGCCAGTTTCCGGTATCACGTGACGAAGCGGGCCCCTCGCCGATTCATATTTTGTAATATAGGTGTGTAACAAGATATACTCACGGAGGATTGTTCAAAAATGTCACAGGTACACGAGACGGTCGAGAGAGGTATGAGTGCGTACAAAATCCTTGAATTTCGATAGTGCAAAAGCATAGGGGTACGTACTATTATACATATGAAACAGTCTATCTACTGCCCACGTATATGAACGACGTTGTCCGGCAGAGTATCCCCGCCGTGCTTGCTCGTATTTCAGTTTAAGTCCGAACCGACGACGATTATTCATAATTATGCTGTTATCGAAATTGAAAACATTTTTTCAATCGTTCGTTTCAGACTTAGAACCAGGCACAGGTTTCCTCAGTTATAATTGTCGAATGAAAACAAAAAGAACTTGATATGGTTTCAAGAAAATAATATTAATAATAACAATAATAATCGTTGAATTCAATCGTATTATAATAGGTTCGCGTTCCAAGGTTCAGGCCCAGGGAACCGATCGAGCGATAAATATGTACGATGCGTCGGTTTTTCCAACTCATCATTTTATTTCGGAAGGAACGCGTGGCGGCGATTTGCGAGTCATACGCTTGCGTAAGGTGTTTGCGTCTTCTTAATTATATGCGAGAGAACCGAGATACCGAGACGCGTATATGCAGCGTAGAAACATGTTACAGGTGTATGAGTGTTGAAAGACAAAGTTTGAACAAACAGTTAAAGTAAGGACGCCAACGGAGGTGGAGGGAGTCATCCATCGAAACGCGTTCAAAAATTACACGAGAGATGTACCAAAGCGTTTCGTAAGACTGTAAAATATTTAATAACGGCAAAAGCTCGCCGAGAGGTTCGAGCAGTGATCCTAATTCTCCTCTTCCAGCTCGTAGAGGAGCGAGATGTAGGGTAGCTACCTACCCGAAGCCTCAATATGCTCCCATTATGGGAGGATTAAACTGTATTACTACTTTTACGCCATATCGGGCAATTCTCTCTGCGGCATATTGTACAACATCCGTGTCGTTTATTCGTCTTCCTCGAATTCCCTTCGGTGCAGCGGCCGCACCCTCCTTTTCTCTGCATCTAGCATAATCGTTTTGACTTTGACCTTACGTTCGCAGAGATAAAAAAGTACCGCGGCACCGATGTACTCACGATTGAGAATATGTGCGTAAGTACGAAAGTTTCTCGCTGTGCAAATTTTCATATTTGTACAATTTCCCAATTGCGGTATCCGAGTTGCGTGAACAATTAATAATTATCCGTGTAAGCCGGGCCGTGGTATAATAATGGGAATCAACTCTTACAAGGTGCATAAAGGTATAATGGTAATAGAAATGCGTCAGTAGGTGCGCTACGGTGTGTGAAGTTAGGCGTTACGCCGCGTTACCTCACTCCGCCCGTCGACACCTACACAGGTATAAGGTGAATATCTCCGAGAGTGGCCGACTCGGAGGCATGGCCCTCGACTGCCTCGCGTTCAGAGACATTCACCGTTCATGAAATGCAGACGTGTGTTAGCCCCCCAAGCTAACAAGTAAGAGTGGCTAGCCTGCACGTAGAGTCTCGCTCCACCTTTAAACCGCCGCGATCTACATCAAACCTTCTCTTTCTGCAGTCTGTATCAGCAACAGCAACAGCAGTAGCTGCACAGGAAGCTTCACCGTGAAGTGCTACGAACGTCATGAAAAGCTAGGCCCAATCGCGTCTCTCTGTCACGGAATTCAATCGTATGTACAGGAATCGAGTTTGTATATCGTGTACACTGCCGGGATTCTGTCAATCAGTCAGTCAGTCAGTCAGTCAGTCAGTCAGTCAGTGAGTCAGTCATCGTATGGGTTCGGAGGATGAACGATCACGGCCTGCACGTGCAGCTGGCAGCTCGGAGCATAATGTTTTAAATTGAAATGAGATTGTCCGCTTCCATCTCCTCTGGTCGCGATCATCGTCTTCTTGTTGGTGGTCGTCGTCGTCGCCGTCATCATGGGGAGAGAAGGGGCCCACGGCACATTGAATTCAAGGCCGTCCACGCCGTTGGGTTTTCCAAACCGTGCTCGCGGGTCCCTCCGGCCAACTACTTCCTATCTCCGTCTTCGTCGTACAAAATAAACATGAAGAAGGAGGAGAGAAAAAAAGTAACGTGCAGAGACAGACGCGGCGCGAGCTTCTGATCAGCGACGGGGAACTAGTACTAGTACTACTACTTCCACTACTACTACTACTACTAATACTAATACTACTACTACTACTACTACTACTAGTACTCACACTCACTGCCTATTATACACATTTGTATAAAGCACTTCCAGTATGTATTACGTATAAGGTATACAGATTTCGCGGGGACGTCGATCAAAAAAAGGCGAGCCGCGATTAGCATGGATTTAGAATTTGCTCTTCTTTTGATTATAATTTGCTTAAGCATTAGACTTGTGGGTGAAACGAGCCGAATGGCGCCGCAGAAACATCACGGAAAGGTAACGGACGTTCGCCGTCCTGCATAACCATATCATTCTATTTGCGAATTGGACATTTCCAGTCGCTTCGCTGTATCAAGGTATCCGCGAAACGCTTTTGAGCTGTGCGCATTTATAAGTACACAGATGGTACCTTGGACAAGATAAATTTAGTTTCATTATTGTACACCTGTGCGTAGTATGTGTATCTACACACTCATAATCGAGTTGCGTTTGTGTGGATAAAGCAATCCTACCGCATTCCGATCTTCAGCTCACTAAAAAACGCGCAGCACGATCAAAAAAAAAAAGACGAAAACCAAAATAATAAAATTATCACTATCTTGTGCGCGTTAATAATAATGAAATAATTGACAGCAAGGCGATCGGGCTGGTAAAAAGAAAAAAAAAACGAACGCCAGTACAATTCGCCTGAATTTTTAACCGTCGATGATCTAATTTATTTACGAGGCTCGCGTACGTGTGTATAATGTACACGCTTATGCGTTGCATACGTATACATACATCATACACGGACACCCGTTACTATAAATCACGAAAATTACGTATCGCTTGTATATTGTTCCCAGCGTTGTGTTTATTGTTATAGCATATAATACCCACTCACATGTAGGAATGAAATCACTTACATGCTTGCTGAAAAAATCCGCCTTATTGAAAGAAGAGAAAAAAAAAAGAAAAAACCTCAAGTTGCGTCACATGATATTAACTTTGTGAGCAAAGCAGTTCTTTCAATATTGGATACTACCCGCTACACGGTTACTAACGCTTGTAACAAAGAATTACATAAATGGTTAAATCGCGAAAGAAAGGCTTGAACTAAAAATAAAATTCATAACGGCTATCGCGGTTCTATTAAACCTGACAAGTGCGCAATCGGTTAATTTTCACGCGACTATACAATAACATATCACCTGTAGGTATATATATATATACCTATACGACGACAAGCCTGGCGGTAGTTTTCCGATGTTTTGGTACGAATACCGCGTTGCTGCTGAGTCTGTCCTGGGGGGCAAAGCGGCCTCCAATTCACTACAAAATTACTACTGGGAATATAATTAAACGCGTATATAATAACGCACGTATGTACCGCGGCGCTTCGACTGGACTAGCCTAGGCTAACTCGGATTCTCCAAACGGTATGGAAGCAATCAAATATTCTCGGGGATTCCCCGTCGTACCCTGGTCGGTGGCTGCACCTATAGCACAACGTTATACATGCCCCTGACTATTCTCCTGCACCATACACGTTCAAGTTCGCTATCCGTATCGTCTGCTGCAAGCAGACCTGTACCGAGCCGACGCAAACATCGTACCTAATATCATAATTATTACGATACATCCAAAATGCGGCGCAAAATGGACTCGATGCTTACCGCCTGTAACTTCCTCATAGGATGTAAGCAGGTATAACACAGCACTTGAAAGATTTTCAGACTTTCATTACATCCTACCATTTGTGCAATAACGCGCAATTATAAATCTGCCCGCTAAAGAGAGCACATTACGATACGATTATGTAGGTACGCTCAACTTCGCGCCTGCAGTATCTGTATCAAGTATAACGAATGAAACGGGGTTTCTGCTGCTCATAGATCTTATAATTGGAGGTAGGTGCACTAATGCATGCCGTACGTACACACTTTTGTATGTATAGTATATATATGTATTTATATTGTATGTGTACATTTACATTTATTTACATTTATTTATATGTACACATACAATATAAATACATATATATACACAGCATGGTGAATTTCCCCGTTGAAAATACACGTGTTTCGGACACATTCTCAGTATATATTTTATTATAAAAGTAATAATGTTCAAAAAAACGTGTAACTGCGAGGTTTTAGTGGTCATTAGTCCTACAATCTGAGAAAAAATTCACATCATCATACCATGAAATCGCGACGAATTGCACACCTTCGAAATCTGCCGCATTGCGTTTAAAGGAAGTGCAATTCGTCGAGATTGCATGGTATGATGATATGAATTTTTTCTCATATAGAAGCACTAATGACCATTAAGATCTCGCAGGTACAGATTTTTTTTAACATTATTACTTTTGTAATAAAATATATGCTGAGAACGTGTACGCAACACGAGTATCTTGAATGTATCTTGAACGGTGTAATCCACCCTGTTGTCGGCACCAGTTAGAGTTGAGATGAAAATCTGAAAAATATTGGGTAATTGTTTTTGAATTATTTGAAATTTATTTGGGTGGTACGCTTGAAAAAATTCGTCAGCACGCTAAATATGGGACACCCTACATATACATATACATGTGAGCCTCCCACCCCGCGATACGTGCATGCGTGCAGTTGCGAGTGTGAAGCGTTCCTCACCTAATACTTGTAAGATACCGCACATTCCGTGTATCCACGCTTTGAGCTATGCGGATAATACCGTGTGTGGCACGTATAACTCCCTCCTCCGCATCTCGGAGCTTCGCAGGGTATGAGATTTACATACGTATGTATAATGCAAATACGATACGACGTTTGTGAATGTGTGACCGGGTGATTCTCGGAAGAGAAGAGGAGGCCATTGCAGTATGTGCCGCGATGTGCTTACCTTATACCTACTTACTCCACGACCGACTGATATCTCAATACGCGAACCCTTCGGCTCGAATCTATTATAATACCGAACTGCCGAACCATACGACTAGTACGACTCGGTCCCAGCTATGCGCCTAGGTGTTATACTCGCGCATGTATGACATGCATATATACGGCGGGAACTACTTTCATCTGTAGTACCGACAGGCATGGCTGTACATAATATGTGTGGGTACTATTGGAGCCGCGGGAGGAACGTTCACAATTCAAGATTTCGTAAGGTGTGAAATTTTTCCTTTCTTTCTACCTATTCGGGTATCCGAATTTCGAAGAGATGCGTCAGACCCGAAGTTGGGTGTATTACCGGTTTTCCCTTCAAGTCAACGGGCCTAACTGTAGAAATTCTCTCTGTCCTTGTACCATAATTATTACCTCACCATCAAATAATAATATGATGTATAATGTAAAAGTTACAACAAACACCATTGTTATACGTACGCCAACGCGCAATATTTATGGTCTGGACCAATTTTGATAGCCATGTCACTGGCCTTGGTATAAGGTATCACTATAATTCCGAAGAAACCGGCGTGTGAATGAGATATGATCATAAACGTAAAATAATTTTCTTTTTAACGAAATTTACCATTCGTGTTTTACAAAAAATGGTATATCCGAATAGTAGCGTGTGTGCGGTGAAGGTGAAACCGTTAAAGTTTCCTCGAAAGTATGATTCTTATAATGCACAAGATGATAAGAAAGAATTTCATTCATCGCCCTGCAATCTTTTAACACTTTTGTTCGAGTGCATCCAACGACAGCTGTACCTATGTATCGCCACCCGCTGCATACCGCACAGTAGCATGCATGTAGACATGCCACTGAATTAAACATAAGATAGCCAATAATATAAGAGGAAAAAAGAATCTGCTATCGTATCGCTGGAGTTTACAGATACAGGCGTTAACAATAAATATTCTGTACACAGAAGTACAGAGTATACGGGTACGCGAAACTTGATTCCTAACGGAATACTATAAAACCGCGAACATGATATAGATATAGATTTGTACAGCAATATGTGTTTACAGATGTGCCTGCTAGGAGTACGAAAGAGTGGAAAAAAGATGCACCGCACTATAGATTCGGAACAGGGAGGTGATTTTTATCGTCAACAAGACATGTTTCACAAGCTGAAATGCCTCGTGATATCGTCATTATTCACTTTACCGATGTTTCAAGTTTCAATAGTTGTATATGTTATATTAGAAGGTAAAAACATGAATGATATAAAAGAAAAAAAGAAAAAAAACATTTGACAAACTGCACTTGCTGATTTCCTAAGGTATTTGACTCGTATCGTGAACCGCCATGTTTTTCCCCACAACACAAGAAAACGAGGAAAGGGGCAAAGAGCATGAGATGTGAATCGGATCATGATTTAAGAATCGGATAAAGGAATAACAGAATAAGGGATGATGCGCATTCCATATATTATACATATACATATATCTAATGCCCCTAGTTAATTTTAGAAAATGTTTATCTCTCTCAACTCGCCCATTAGCTTGGCGACTGACTTTGTACGCGTAGTCTGCACGCACGTGTAAAGTTGCAGAGAAGGATCATTCCACGCGTAGTCAATAACGGTTAAACGTACCGTGTTGCTGTTCTTGTATGACGTTACACATGAAGACACGCGTGCACGTATACGTGACACACCTTAGAGCCCGTCCCTCTCATACCTACAATTTTTTTTAAATGTCATCATGATTTACCAATGAATTTTACAACTTTAATTTGATAATACTGACTTATTTAAGACAAAGATAGGGAATTAAAGGAAACACAAGTTCTGCTCATCGTCTAGTATGAATACATATATTTCAGATCTTCATTATCGGGAATGTTGAAGGTGTGGGTATATATATGACCCGGGTGGAATATCATGGAAGTGTGATGAACGTACACGACAATAAAAGGAACGAAGTGGAGCCGAAAAAAATGGACAAGAAATTCAGAAGCCTCGCAGCTGTCCGAACGAAAATGAAACAAGTGACAAATTTTAATGATACATTTTCAAATATTCAACGCATCGTCGCGGGTACAGAGATGCGTTATGCACATGTCGATTGCATCGTGTGTAGCTTCATCTTCGTGTGCGTGTACAAATGTTCATAAACGCAAGATTTCAGGTAACAGAGGATTGAAAAGAAAAAATATGAAATATTTGCAGCGACCCTTGCGTGGATAAACGAAATGGGGATGGAAATGTCGATCATTTATACAGCTTGTTCTCCTTCGATATAATTACCCACTATCTTCTGTTTTCATTTTTCCTCCATCGTTTTGTTTAATGAATTTCGCTGCAGGGCGACGTGGTCAAGACATTGCAGTTTCGAAATTGAATGCCTCCGGGGTAGAAATACGACTTCAAGTTAAATTTACAACGGCCATTATACGCTCATTCTTTGTCTTGTCTCTCAAGCGCGCTTTTGCCAAGAGCTCCAGTAACTTACCTATGCCTTGTGCACACGTATACGTCTCTACTTTCTATTATACGTATATGCTTAGGCGCGCATGTGCGCGTGCGTTTGTGTGTATGTGTATAAAACGCGGGCTACGGCGCTTGCTCGTTGCTTCAGGGAACTGCACAGCGTTGTTCGTCGCAATTCACTGATACTGCGGGTACACCGAATTCTATGCCGCAAAACGATTTGCCCGTTTTACCCAACCCTCCTTGCTCTAACATAAGCGAATACATATAAGCCTGTTTCTACGTCGCAGCGTGTTGTCCTACACTGGTCTGATTGCCTCTTTCTCGATCATAAGTAAGAAAAAAAGGTTTCATTTACGGGCAAATAAAATATTATACTGTGTAACAAGGAGGAAAATTCGGTCTTTTCGGGCCGAGCGTAAGATTACGATATGAGTCGTAGGTGAGCCGAAGACGAATATTGCAAATAAGCTAGGTGAAAAGACCGTTGCTTCCTTGTCTCACACGATTCTTCATACATCAAGAATATGTTACGCGTTTTTCCACTAAGCACGAAATTGAGGAGAAGAATCGCGTAATGTCAGATTTGTTCGCGACAGCGCATGCGCGCAGTGTAGAAAAGACCACTTTTAATTCCTAGGACTTAAAAGTGATGTTTTCGGTACTTCGCTCATGCACATTTGCAGACTTACGCGACCATCATAGAAACGAGTACTTTGTGTGCAATTAATATACATGGAAAAACGCGTAAAATGTGCTCGCTTCATATAAATGATTTTTTCTCGCAAACAACGATATAGCGGATCGTGTAGAATATACGCAGAAACTGCGAGAACATTTGAACATGGTTAAAAATGTGCGGGACATTTGCAAAATCCAATAAGATTAATAGACAACAGCACCAAAAACCTTTCTTTCCTGTCTCACAATTTTTATTTGCCAATGTTATTTTTTGCTGTGCTTGTTCGCTGCATAACATCTGAACTTCGTTAAATGTATTCACTAACTACCGATAAAGTAAAGTATCTACATGAAGTATGCAACGTATGTACCTATAATACAACCTATCCCGGGGGAACGTGAGTAGTCTTCCAGTGAAAGTCATATCGAGTGGCCTGCAGTACGTGGAGGAATAGTCCACAGGCCGCCAGGTCTGCACTGCGTTTATTGCTTAATACCAACGAGGAAGATGACAGGAATATTAAGATTATACGTACGCGGCTATTTATACTGCGATCTTTCTGTATGCATATTACGCGTGTAGGTGATGTATACATGTCTCGTCCGTCGGGCTCGGGTATTGTTACGGACAAGTATGACGACTGTATGGATAATAAAAGTGTGTTCGTTTAATGAGATTTTTCTACCTCTCTTTCTCTCCCGGCGTCGGGGTCCGGGGATGAGAGGGGACAGAGCACCGTGATTAATATCGCGCCAAAATATAAACCTGGCATTTTGTAATACGTAGGTATAAGTATGTAGATAGGTGTACATAGGAGCAAAAGATCGAGCCACCCAACACGGGAATGACGCAATAATGCGAGAGTCAATAATTCATTCAACGCGGGATACATGCGCGAGTATCAAGCATATACACTGCTGGTATAGGTATATTACAATATACATGTATATAATATGCACATATTATACATGTTACTCTGATATATCAAGGTGAACTATATTTATATACCGGTATATCAACTCGGGCGAGCGCGCGTGAAGGACTTTCGAATTAGGAAATGATTATACGTAGCGCTGATCCGTAGCGGCAGCGACGTCGCGATGCACGAGGACCGCCTTAATCTTATACGGAAGTACCAGTATGAGTATCGAGTACACGCATGTATCAAATGGTACATAACGCGATTCGCGTGTACAGGATTCGGATGTTCCCCGAGGAACATGCCTCGGGGATGGCTGGCGGTGTGTCGCCGATGTTCCTCCTGCACGGCAGAAGGATGCGGATCAGAGCACAGGCCGTCGTCCTCATCCAGCATCGTCGAGCGGTTCATTCTCATTCCGAGAAAAGGCAGAAGGTCGAACCAAGAGGCAGGCAACCAGGTAATACGCGGACTGCTTTCGGACAGTCGAGCTCGGTACCGCACGGGGCATAAAAGTCTGCTTAAAAGCTCTTCTTCTCCATTGTCCAGCTTCGTGGGATATCCTACCCGCGCCCGCGATTACTCTCCGCGAACCAGTCGATAAAGCGCTGGTCATACAAGTGAAATAAATACGGCGAATTGCGGCAGAGAAATTGGCGGAGTACTTGAGCGGCGCAAATCGACCCTTCGACGGTGTAATTTTTCCAACCGAGATAGGGATTCCGAAAAGTATCGCTCGGCGCTCTCGTCGGGAACAATAAAATTCTCGCCGTTTTATAGAGGTCGATGTAATAGGAACTTAGGTACATCCAAGCCGGTGCACGTAAAAAGACAACGAGTGACGGGTAGAGCGGTCAACGCCGTCGCGGCAGTATTTCGTGGAACAAAAACCTCAACGAACGCACCACGCGATCATGTAACCACTTTCACCAAAATTTCTCGTCTTCCTACCAGGTATCCGGGCCGCCATCTTACAATCGGTATAAGATTCGTTCTTCTTTGAGGCAGTGTCCACTGTACACGGAAGATATAATGATACAGGTAGCTGCTCTCGTTCCACGCTTCTCTGATTCTCTGATTTCTCGATCAACGCCGTCTCAAGTTAGAGCTACAGCTGCATCGAAAGTCAAAGTCGTAAGAAAGCAACTATTCCAATAGCTAGCCGATTAAGCGGTTCTCCAGCCGAGTCCTCTCACTCCACCCTTGAAATCGCATCGCAATGCGCATTAAAGACAAACAGCGTATACATTTTTATACGCCTGCGGTAGGATAGATAAATTATTGACTTGAAAGTGTTTTGCAGAATGACGGAGGAGAGGCTGGTAGAAAATTGATCACGCCCTTGAGCCGGGGATTCGAATTTGTGCAGGGTACGTTTACAATGTAATATGCACACTGGGTCATTATACGAACGCCGACAAGGACGTCAACTACATAGATGCCCATACACCTACGTGCAGCAGGGATAACCAGCGTGTCGGCACAAAGCATGTCTTTTTCTACTGATCGCTTGCTGTACCATTCGCGAAAGCATGTCCGAGGAACAAGTCCGACCGACAATCACCCGCACTTCATCATTTGTTCACGCGTACAGCGATTAAGAGCAGAGGCCTGTCACATGGGGCGGGGGACGGGAGCGGGGGATTTGTCTACTATTTAGATTTTCGGAACCGATTTGTATAACGCAACGGCGTGGACTCTGCAGTTTCCATAAAAATTCGCCCTCGTACTCGTACCGACACTTTTCATTTTCGGACTCGGATGAACAGAACAATTTTCCGATACAATTGACGATTAATTATTTCTCCGAACTAACTCGCATGTATGTACATACCTGCTCACGTAATACCAAGCCGGTTGGCAGGCAAAAAAGCGCCTAATAAAAGGCTCGCAAATACCGTAGCTTTTATGTGAAATGTAAGGTGATAAACGGGGCACTAACCGTTTGTTGGCGGATTGTTCGTATCGATGAAGGAAATGAGTGAGGAGTTCGAATTCTGTGGGTACGAAATGTCGGGACAAGAATACAAAACCTCGTGCAAAAAAGAAAATGGTCCGTAGCAAGAAAGAAGTGAAGTTTTACTTCGCAAAATTTTCCATCCACGCATACGCTGATACTTGTACCAGTACACGTTCTTAGTCTCGATTGAATTTCTAGACACACGCTCGGCGACGCGAAGAAGTAGTCGATTCGAAAGTGTGCTGACGCGCTGGCAGCTAGGCCGGTCTTTCTATGACAGGGGCGTATTTACTCGTGCTGAACCCTGTGCCAGCTATTACACGTATGTTATACCATATACCTATATCATCCAAACACGTAAGCGGCGCGCTTAATTGCAGAAAAAAGATGCTGCTTTCGGAGATAGAGCCGAACGAACGTCGCTGACTCTTCGCTGACTGATCTTCCCTTCGCTTTCATTGGTTTTGTATTTCAGCCAGCGTCCCTCTTCCGTAATCCTTGAACAAGGCGCGACATCCTATAATTCGGAAGACGATTACGAGAGAATCGTTAACTTCGCTAACTTCCGCAGGAGATGAGGAAGAACGTCGTTGTTTCTGCGAAAGATGCGAAACAATCACGTTCAACTTACTATGGTTTGTCTCACGTGTTCGAGAACGAATAGTCGAGTTTTTGATTTCTCTTTTAGTTCAAATTATGTAAAAGAATAAAATGGAATTGGACAGCTGCTCCGAGCGATGCTCGACTCGCAATCAAACGATAGCGCTAAAGGAACGGTAAGTAGATTTCTCGTGACCGCAACTCGCGTTGCCTCACTTCATCCAAGTCAATTTCCAGGAACTAGGCTACGTATAAGGTAAGCATAATAAATTGTTCGTCCCTCGAGGTTTTCTCTTGCTGCCGTAAAAATATTTACGAAAGGGTAAAAAGTTATCTTGAACCATGAGGCATGTTGGATCGATATATTCGAACATTTCGGACAAATGTTTTCTTTCTGTCCCTCAGAAATGATAACGATTAAAGCAGATCTTTACGTTCGCAAGTACGCGCGATACTGTAGTATATGAAATACGTACAATCCAAGAATAGTTTGTAGAAAACAAATGGCCGATATGCAACGACAATAGTCTGCATTGCATGTTGCGATCGATGAAAGATACCTGTAGATCATTGACTCCTTATCCCCAGTGATTGCGTCGGCGCGGGATTTCTGCGCTCGGAGACCGACATGCGTAAATTGGTCAAAAAGAAGAGAAAAAGAAAAAAAGAACCAGACCAAAGACTTACCGAATCCATGTCGAAGCTACTGCCGTACACCATGACGAGATCTGTCACTGATGATCGTGTAGGGCGCGTACAAACAGTTGGGTGATTCAAGATTTATGTATCACTCGCGAATGTCTGAACACGGACGAACGAATGAATGAATAAATACATAAATAAATAAATAAATAAATAAATGCGGGTCCCGCAGAGAGGGGGGATCGGAGAGGTCGAAACGTGGGCGGCTTGCACGCACGTAAGAAATAATAAATAAACAATAAAAATAGAATCGCGCACTCGTTGGTCAAAACATGAATGGCCTATCCCTATACATCTGTTGCGTCTCGAGAGGTTTCGGCGTAACTGAATCAGCCCGCTCGCGGTACAGCCGTCGACTCGCAGCGCGGCGAACAGCGCGCGCCAAACTCGCAAAGCATCGCGCCAGCGACGACGATCGCTCGACCTACAAACTAGTGTCCGCGCATGCGCCGTGCGGCAATCTCGGCAAAGCGGGCACCCCAGATCAAGATATAATTGTTTACTCGGAGTTTTACTCTTACGTAAATGTTGCGGCTCGGTCGCGGGGGAGGGATTTGTCCAATTGACCGTGTAAACAGGCGAAAATTTTCTGCACACCATCGCGCGTTACGTAACTTTCCAGCGTGGTTACAGTTTCGATTTTTAAATCCACCGACCGATTACCGTGTTGTAAAGCTAATTTTTCTCGGCAACTTCGAATTATATCACCGCAGATATGTACGAGTATGTGTATCTCGTCGAAATTTTCACTAGAGACGATTGCTGGTTCGTTAATTTCGTTCGAAATGGTTAACAATTACAATCCGTAATCAAAACATCAAAGGTGTGACGAGTCTGCGTGTTCCGATCCACAGGTATAGAGACGCGCGTATCGCGCTCTACAAGATATATTTCAACGCGGTGGATGTATGTAGATGAATCAGCAGCGATTCGCCAAGCTGCCTAACCTTTTCGCAACGATAATTATAGTGTTATCAAAGTTGGAGGTACCGTACCGAATTATGACTTAATTTATATGTATGCGTACGCGAAGAAATTTTACACGTGAATCGAACCCTCTAATCAATTGTTCTAATGCTTCGTACATACCTCGTGTATGCGTCGGCAAAAAGAATTGAGGATGCACTTGTTGAAAAATGTACATCATTCAAAAGTCGCGACATAACTCGAGTTCTCCGTTCCTCGGGGTATAGTATACATGTTGTATGATATAAAGGTGCGTATACGTGGAATTTGAAACCAATGACCCGCGAGATATGTAATTAACTGACAATATTGCATGGACATAAACAAGATGTATGGGAGATTGTCGGTTGCATGTTATCGTGAATGATGCAGCATTATAGATTATTAATCTATCACTCGCAACCGGCAAACACAATACGTGTAATAAATGTATAATGAGGAACGAGTTATTCCCGTGGGCGGTTAGTACTTATTAGATCCGCGTTGGAAGGTAGATAAATTATGGAACTGTTGCATTGGTTCACGGTGGGCTGATTGTGGCGTTACAGCCCGAATGTTGGGTTGAGAGGCATTACCGTTTGACCTGTAGGTACCATCTTCCGTAATTACGAGTGTGCAATTGCCAATAGCTATTTGCGGAATTTCGAATGAAAAGTGCGTTCTTTCTTTCTAATTCAACATTCATATTAGCGTTATTACCCGGAGCTATAATGATAATGGTAATAACGCCCCCAGCTAACGCCTCGAACTAATTCCAAGGATAAGTAAATTGGTGAGGAATGTCCCATTATCGTCCCGCAATGTAAGAAACTTATTTACGTACGCCGCATACGCGTAAGTGGATTTCGTTGAATCGCGGTGTGTGTGTGTAACGGGGGTATTCTATACGCGTAGAAATAATACATGTCGCAAAGGGAAGGGAAGTGACGCGGCAATGAGAGGAAAACCCGAAATCTCCGTCACACGCTAAGTGGCTATGGCCGACGTCAAGCATTTTGTGCGCATGTGCAATAAGAAAGAAATTAGTAACATGGCGCTTGGCGGGGCATTAAAAATAGATTTACGCCACTGAAAATTCCGTAATTAATTATCACGCTTTTGTTAAGTGACGATCACTCGAAGCGTTATACCCACACCCACACGATATTTTATATATCGTACATCTAAGTTTGTCTAGGTTGGATTTTCCAATTTGCTAGATCATAAGTTAAGATACACGGTACATTGCTGGATATATAATAAATCCGAACAAACACTTCGTAGAATGTTGACCGAATTAGCATAATATGTACTTACACATAGTAAAGGTACACGCGCTTTATTACATACACATGCAGCTGTTAGACACACCTTCGTCAGAATTATCATAAGGCGACGCGTGCTACCGAGTATATGCAGTCTTGTAGTGACGATAAATTATTAGATGTGTGATATACCGACATACCGCAGGGTTCCGCCGATGTATTGTAAAATTTATTAGCATTGGAATTATTGGTCGCGTCACGGGATATTATCCTGCTCCGATTGTGGTTGTGCAAAATTGATCTACATCCTTGTTCGTGGTTGTTGTGAAAAATAAGTTACGCTCGATTATTTCGTAAATTTATTTGACAATTCCATTGATTCTTAGTTATGCAGATATTCTTACCTCAGGTTGTCGAATAAAAGGTTAGTAATTACAAGAATAACAACGATAACCATAAATAACGAAAAGACTGATCTACGCGGGATTAGTCACTGTATAATACAAATAACTTTCAGTAGTAAAGAAAAGGCCGTAATGAAAGTAAATAAAAAAGTAAGGAAATGGTAGAAAAAGTTTTTGCGCGCGGGGCGCAAATCCTGCCTGGTATAAAATGGTCGATGCCAATGAAAAAAAGTGTTGGATTGCGGTAGTTAAGAAGGCTGGGGGGGGATTAGATCGGTGAACCTAATTATAAATGAGCCCGAGATACATATCCGGATCTGACATAGTATATACGTACACGTAAATATTCTCCGACAGTTTTTCCTGCTTTTTGTGTTTCATTTATTTCTTTTTCCTTTACCATTTTATGGACAATTGTACATTTATATTAGTGTTCCAGCCAGTCGGCGAATCGTATTATAGTTCCGTAACTTTCATTCGATCGGCGCGATATTACGTGCATGGTTATACGGATTACGCCACAGCGAAATACCATATCCGTTTTTTGGGAGACGGCACACATTCTAAAGACTACACGACATGGTACAGGAATTGGAAGATTATTAAAGTTACGGTACGCGGTGTTTTTGACCGCGCGAGATTTGCAACCTATAGGCTTGCTTTGTTCGTGTAGCTATACTATTGACGATGAGATTATTCTACACGCTTTCACTCGGAGCTCCAGCCTATAAGCAGTGTCAAATTTTCTAAACTTTATCTCCGTGCAAGGAGTAAGGGTAGGCGCTCACTGGTGTCTTTTGTCACGGTGCTTTATAAGCTGTCATATCACCGTAACTAGCACAGCTTCACAGGTTTCTCTATAGAAAGCGCGCGAAGAGATTTTTGTCACCATGACAAAAGTCAGCAGCGAGAGCTTACCCTACAGCTAGAGATTCCACAATTTCGAATTTTTACAGTTGCGCGTCATTCACAAAAGGCGCGTCGTGGAAGAAAGGGCCGGTTTTCTCTATACGGATAAAATAGCTTGCACAGTGGGCGTTACCCTGTAATCGCGCTACTTCCGACCACCTTTCCGTCGTCATTGCCACCATATCTATCATTCTGGCCGTAACCACGTGGTGCACTTATCGCTCGTAGCCTACGCGCGTTGGTTCTGTGGCTTTAAGAAGAAGCGAATAAATTATCCTCAACAATTGTTTGAATTCGTAAAGAATCGTACGTAATATGCCTCTAGAGCTCTGGCACATCTGGATAATGGTGACTGTCGATCTATATTTCAGTATCAGAAGTCGCATGTAAAACGAAATACATGTTTTCCTTTCGCTCGCCCTCCGCTCTCTGCCTCGCATGATCTTTATATGCAGAATAATTTTCAAGATTCACGACTACATTGTGGAAATGGAACAGTTCGTCCTAGACTGGCACCAGAGAAAATTTATATTTTCCGCTTATGGGTGATCAGTGTGTAAAAAGATCAGTAATCGGGATGCATGAGTGTCGGCGGCTGCAGTAAGTAACACGGGGAAAATGGAAAGTGGTATACTACGTATGATATACTAGGCATACATACTTATACCATGCGAATGCGCGTAAGCAGCAGAAGCTTAATCATTGAAGAACCGACGCGTAGTTATGAATGAACCCGTTTCTTCTAATCTGTTACTTACGTAACGGGCGAGGCTTCGAAGTCGTGAGACATAAAAATGAAATACAAGACGCTGCGTGGTGACGCACTAATGTTTTATCTCGTTTGTCTGTCGAAGGGGGTTGTGCTGCAGGATTTGGGGTGAAACTCGTCCGTAAAAAAACTGAGCTACGAAGAAGAGTAAAGTGTGATAGTAAAAAAGTTAATACACGCTTAAACGCGTGTGACTGGAGGCCCAGTTTCACATTTGACTCCCCACTCTTCCTCTGTTTTTTTCAGTCAAGCTTTGCCTCGTAGTACGCATAACGCGTACAGTCGTACGACGCACGTCGCGGTTTTCACGACTGATTATTGTTACTCGAATTTCCCGGCAGTGAAAGCGCATATATACATATACCAAGAATTTTCAAAAGGGCTTTAAGTATAATGCAAGAAAAAGCCTTGCGCGATGAAATAAGCTCCTTTCAAAAAATAACAAGTATATCTTGCTACAGTGATCGGACCGCGGATGGATGGTGATCCGAGGTACACTGTTACAAATTTTTGTCTCGTACTTCCCACCCTGTATTTGAAGTTTTATTCGGATACGGAACAGTAAATTAACCTACATTTACTGTCTATTCAATTTGCAAATACAATAAATTTACTACACAATTTAGTAAATTCAAATTACTTTCTTGTGTTTTTCCTATGAATTTTAGTAAAGTCAAAAATTTTCATTGCAAATTCACGACAAATACATAGTAATTTGCGTCGCTGCACCGAATTTGTAAATTTGCAGCCTGCTTTCGTAAATTGACAACTCTTTTGTACAGTAAATCTGTAGTAAATTCACAATAATTTTTAACAGTGTAGATAACTGGCGTTTGCTCACTTGAGTATAATTATTTATTCGGACGTATCAAGCTTATCCCGCAACCACTGAGGTCTTCCCCATTGTCCGAAGAATCTGTTTGCCGCTGTAGAATCCAAAGATCGTTCCCGTCGTTTATCTACCTGCTGCGCCGTAAGGAGCTGAGATTCTCTCAGTTCTCTCAGTATCCTGCAGTTACGACGATCACGCGAACATTTTGCTTCCGGAGTCGGTCAATCGACGATGAAGGAAAATCGAATCGAAACAATATCGTCAGTGGAAAAATAGTGTTCGTTAGCCTTCTCATGCATAATGCTTGCGGAAATTGAAAAAATGAAACAAGTAGTGAATATCGCGGTGGAATGGTTCCGAGTTGTAATTTCGCGCCTACTTTAAATCCTACGTAGGAGCTCCTACCTAGGGTTTAAAGATAGTACCTAAGGTAGGTTTTATTTCAATGCAATATCAGATCCTACTTTACCGCTCAAAATGTCCGAAATTTCGGGATTAACCAAGTTTAGGCTCAAAGTAGGATCAGGTAGAACCTCCTTTAACGCTCCAGAACCTGCTTGTTTGTAACCTTCCTTTAACGCGCAAAATCCTACCCCGCTGATTAAAGGTCCATCGATTCCGATTGATTATGATTGGAATACAAGAAATACGAATACAACTTATGAGTTAAAATTAAAATCCCAATAAATATAATTTGATTTACACGTGTGTTTAATCGTATTTTCTGTATATTCAATCAGTAAGGGTTTTTGTATTCGTAAGAACGTTGATTAAATACAGTTGAAATGCAATACTTAATTTTCAAATGTCATTGAAACTTATCAAAATTTTGTCGTGATAGCCCTTAGATTATTTATTGTGAAGACTTAAATGTCGCTGTAATAATATATCTACAGGGTGTCCCATTTAAACTTACACAGTTGAATAACTAAAAAATTGCATGCCAACTAAAAAACGTTTTGAATAAAACTTGTTGGGTATCGTTCGAAAGGATGAGCTTCGCTTTGGCATTGACATTCATTTTTAACGTAATTTAAAGGTCAACTAGTGTTTTTCAAATAAAATCCCCTATTTTTGACTTACGATTCCGAAAGAGCACGAAATTTTTCGTTCAGATAGGTATCCGTGTTACGGGTCAAAGTGACCTCTAGGAGTCATTTAAAGGTCAAATTTGGAGAAATGGAGCCGGAAAGCACCTTACGTTCTCCACGTCGGCTTCGAGGATGCTTACACGTGGCATGAAAATATGCGTGAGTAAGCATCGCGGAGAAGGGGTCTCCTTATTAATAAATCTTTGTCGCTGTACGAACTAGTGCCTCAAGTGGCCGAGTAACGAAATGTGTCATTTAATACATTAATTTGGCTTTTAGGGCCATTTCGACCCATAGCAAAAATACGCATCATTGGTCAAAGTCACCGATGTATGGCAATTTTTACCAACTTTCCTACATCAAGCGAAAATTTAACGTTTAAATGACTCCTAGTGGTCATTTTGACCCCTAGCATGGATACTTATCTGAACGTGGAATTTCGTGCTTGTTCGGAATACGAGGTCAAAGATAGGGGTTTTTGTTTGAAAAACACAAGTTGACTTTCAAATAACCTTAAAAATGAGGGTCAATGCTAAAGCAAAGGGCATAGTTGGGTCAGCCCCCCGATAGCCAACGACTTTTATTTGAAACATTTTATGATTCTCTATTAAAATTTCTTGAGTTATCCAGCTGTGTAAGCTTAAATAGGACACCCTGTATAGAGAAGGAGTTACAGGTCCAATGGAGGAGCTGTGGACTGAATAGCATCAAAATAGGTTCAATCGTCTACTGAGAGCGTTAAAATAGGGTTTGGTACTTTAATTTTTAGGAGTTGGAGGTTCAATATAGCGTTTGTTCTTAAATTTTTAGGAGTTAGAGGATCAATGTAGGATTTCTGGGTTCAGATTCCTTCAAAGTAGGCTTATATGAACCTCGGTAGGGTCAAATGTAGGCGCTAAATTTCGACTCGGGGTATGCCCAACCAAATAATGGAACCCGGGGAGCGCGGGCGATCCGTGCCCCTCGAGTTCCCCAGGACGTCCCGGGGGGTCGGGCGCGATGCCGTGCGTAAATATAGGGCACCGTGTATCGCCGAGAGCAGCGGAGCGTCGGTGACCCGGGTGACCTCGCCCCGCGAAGGAAAGCAACAAGTATCGCAGCCAGGCGAGCAGTCGAACCGCGCGGGGATAAATGAAGCAAAAGGAGAAACGCGAGGCGAGGCCCCGCGCGATCCAGCATCGGGGGACTAAAGAGACGTTCGTTCCCACACGAACCCCCAAGATGCGTCCCGGCGCGCATTCAGGACCACGAGATCGCAGGCCCACCGCGGAACGCTGATCCCCAGAAGCAGATAAAAACAGCTACAAAACTTCCTACCGGTGTTTTCTACCTTTTGCTCCTGCGTTATTATTTAGCCTCAGATCTCCCGCCGCTCGAAGCCTCCCTCCTCCCGTCCCGCCGACTTATCATACGCGGAGATGTTGTACACAGACGTTATCGGTGCACGGGACACGCGACTCTATAATGACCCTTGAACTCGACTATACCTATAAATGATAAGCGTATCGCATAAAACGGATGTCAACGGTTCAAATATACTTAAATCTGCCGATTACGATTTATAGAGTTTTGAGAATCTGGGTAAATTAGAAAAAAAAGCTCGGAAAATAAAAAATGTATGCAGATGGAAGAAAATTTTCTTCCTTTACCTGGGAATGAAATTTTTAAGATCAATAATGTTAATTTTTTTGTCACTCTTTTTCATTTTAAGACGGGAATCCAGTGAAATTTTGATAGTACCGACTTCTTCGTTTTTGAAATGACTAAAAAATATGTAATCAAAAATTCCTCCCAACAAGAATTCGATTATGGCACGATGGTATTATAAATGTTATTAGGAATGGTACCATAATCTAAACCTTGTTGTAAGAAATTTTTATTACATCGTTTTTAGTCATATCAAAAACTAAAAACTCGGTATTATTAAAATTTCACCGGAGTCCTCGCTTAATGTGGACTGATGGACAAAACATTGAAAATTTTAGTAATGGTGATTGCGAATATACGTCTCAAAAAAGGAAACTTGGCATGTGCTGGTTATTCGTCTTGTTTCACATCTCTTGCATTTATCGTACAAGCCAACGTTTGCTCCGGGGCCGCATTCTCTCTCTTTCTTTCTCATCGTTTTCTTGATATTAGGTATTCACAGCTTCCGAGGTTGGGACTTAAAAGGTATAATTACGATACAGCGCGAGATCTATGCCAGTTATTTACTCTCCGCTGTTGCAATCCTGATGTTACACGGTGAAGTACGTCCAACCGTGGGAAACGATTCAACTAACACCTAATTGTAAGTAATATTGTAGTACGCGGGGTGGTAGCGATACGTGCACGGTAGCGTTTATGTAGATGCGTGCGGGGATATCTCCATGATCATACAACGAATTTTCCCTAATCATCCGGTGAAACATCTCAACCTGATCCTGAAATTTCGTATTAGACATGTTCGATCGTTTTTTACTTCGCGCGTGTGAATATGCAATCTATAAAAAAAAAAAAAATGCGATGCAGACTGCTAAAGAATATTTTTCATTGTCAATCCAATACTACCTGTCGTCAATTTGACACTATCTGATGTTCAAATTCTGAATCGACCGCAAGAATTGTCCTATAGTAGTCCACATCGGTCACTTTGGGGTCAATTTTAACACCGTCAATTGTATACAGTGCATTAAGTGCAAGGCGATCAGTAAAATTACGACGCGCTGATCAGCCCGGCGATTTGCGAACGAATGATACATCATCGACGTATCCGTATAATTCAAGGAGCACCATACCCGGTAAATGGCTGGACCGAAGAGCAGCGATGCATCACGGTTCGATGCAGGGCTCGAATGTCTACCCTCTGCGACTTGTGTCCCGTAACCCGCAACATGTGCCGTGTACCGGAGCCGTAGCAAGGATCGCGCATTCGCAATGTGACTACCACAGTGCCATTAGCTGTAATTATCGGAGGTAAAAATCGGGGAGGTACACGGGCGCAGGACCGTGCAGGCGTGGGTGTCCCGTCGTCGATTCCCTCCCCCATCCCCGCGATCCGCCGTTTGCGTTAATTTATTCGCAAATTGCTCGAGCTGGAAGCGGTCTCGGTATTCCCCATCATTGTCCGGCTGCGTTCCGCAATAAAATATCGGTATGCGTTTTGCTCCGTACTTTTGTTTCACCTGTAAACTAATACCGCATATGCATGTCTTACCGTATGTTGACAAAATCTATTAATATATATGTATATACCGTTGAAATGCATGTGAATCGTATCATCAAGCGTATGAAATCGTTGCCGAGACAAGAAGAACTCCGCATGGTCTTGGTAAAGAAACGCGGTTCCCTGAGGGCAAAAAAAGTAATGGAGCCATGAAGATTCAGGACGTTCACCCTCATCTCGGATCTGGATATGTCTCTGTCATTCCCAGGCAACGAGACTGCGCGTTATACGTCAAAGAAAAGTCGAATCGTCCCACAGTTGGAATCGCGGGAAAGGCGGAGTGTCTCCGGACCAGTATATATGATATTCTGTATTTGTGCTCGGCATTATTGAGATGTTTTTCCGTCACGCCAGCCAACCAAAAATAAACCGAATTATTGGCTGTAGTAAAATAATAATCAATATCCGTCTCAACTTTATTTTACAAAACACAGGGCGCGTGCCTATTTAGGATAGGATGAAGTCATATACCTGCAGATTTGTGTACAATAGAATATATATACAATATATAATACCTATAGGTATAGAATATACCTAGACAGATTGGTATAACTATGCACATATACATATTTTATACAATGCATATACTACGATGTAAGAATTTTTTCTGTAATAAACCTTCCACTTCACGTAAATGTAATATATTTTTATTATTGGGTACTTCCCATCATTATCGATAAGATTGTTATATCATTTGATATCCATATGCAGCCAGCTCCTTTACCTGTACAAGCGTGCTAAAAACATCTACCGTATATTGAAATAATCAGTATGTTAAACTTTGAGCATCCTGTAGAAAGATACTCCTGTTGATACAGAAATAGATACACATACCTTTACAGTGTGGGTATTAACATAATTACATATCATGCTTATAAATAACATTGCAAATGTCTCAGGAATATATCGTTAGCGTTAATAAAATATATACCCTAGAAACGTTTGCAAGGCTTGAGACGATATTTCCACGTGCTTAATTTTGCAACATGTCACAAATTGCGTATAAATTTAAAAATAAAAAAGTATAGAGGGGAGAGTGAAAGAAACTAAAGCGTTACCTGTCCCTATAATAAATTCATTATATACATATGTGTATTTGAGTATTTTAACTGTTGAGTTTGAGACTCGAGAGCACTGAGTATATCGTTTCATTTGTCAGTTTCTATCATAATTATACAATCATTTTTTTGCCCATCGATCGGCCTCAATCGGAGATTAAGACATCCGATTTGATGGCTAAATCGTGGAGTATATAACTCATAGGCTCAGTTTTTGTTCACTCGATGCTGTCCTTATCAACAACCTGCAGTTCCGCTTACATTAAGGCTTGCCAAATTTACAGTTATGGAAAATCATAATGACGTCATGGTGCTTCTGATTATCATTTTTCTACCTATATACATCGTGCTTTTGAAACCATGCGCACCTGCTTGTAACCAGAGATTTTACTAACCATTATTAACCATAATTTTGTATTAGTTTTGTTCATCTTCACTTTTTCCAAAACCATTTTCATCTTAGTACTGTGTAATTTCTGAGACCGACGATTTTGGCGATGGGTGCTGGTTGCGAAAGAATAACACAAGATGCCTGTAGAGTTATACATGTTCGCCGATCATAATCCAAACCGGATTCATAATAAATACTCTAACTGAAGTACCTCTTTTGGTCCCCACGACATTATCCAACTGCCTCAGACACGTATCTAGTACCGTTTCTTACAAAGGATTGAAGCTGCTGCGCTGCGCCCTGAAAAGAACATTTTACAGTAAACATCGGAACGTAGTGCTACGCCGTTCGGTGACATCAATAGAGCTGTATGAAAAGCTTGATCTAATTAACAACAATAATGACTATGTATAGTTGGCAGAAAAAGAATTCCAGGCTGACCGTTATTGCCGCTCCGAGAAATCGACTGAAGGCCCTGGTGGCTCCGATCGCTGCATTAACGACCTGGCTTCTGACACTTCCGTCACCTGAACCGCCGGTAGGCGTCACTTCTGTGGAATCTTTCGGCCTCTGCTGGCTCCCGAAACTACCAAAGGACTCAAATATCGACGGCGGATAGGTCGAGCTGGGTGACCAAGTCGTCGTCGTGGTCGGAGGTTTTCGTGATGTCTAACAAAAATTGTACGACTTATTCCCAATGCCCGTCTACACTCATCGCGAATCAAAAACCTGAATGACAATAACAATTTACTCACAGTGCCTCCTAGCTGCACCCGGATACCCTTAGCGGGTGTCAAGGGACCGATGTTTTGAGATTTAAGGAGTGCAGCAAGAAGAGCCGCGTCGTTTCCGCCGCTGGTACTAGTGGCAATCGAAGACGCTGGCTGTACGCTCGCCTGGCCGCTCAGAATCGCCCTTAAAAAGGCTTCGTCGTCGCGCGAGATACCCGGAACGGGTTTACTGGATGGAGAGCCGCCCTTTTGCGCCGAGTTCAATAATGCTGCCAAGAACTTGGCATCGTCTTCCGGGGAGAAGGTTGATGTCGACAACGTTGGAACTCGTGGGTTCGGGTTGTTCAGTAAAACTGTAATCTCGTTTTTCACTGGCTGCTGCATTGAAACAGGAACATTTGAGCTTTCAGAATGCATTGGGTCTCCGGTTCCTACCGACGATTTTGACCCCTTTAGCGAACTCGTGGTTTGATTCAGCATCCGCGTCGTTGGTGATGGTTCCGAAGCTTGCACGTATTTCGAAGTAGTTGAGAATGGTCTTTTCGCTACCGTTGGTACGGCTATAGGAGGAGGGGAGAAAGGATTGCTTCCGAAAAGGGCGGTCAACAGACCCGAGCCGAAACCTTGATTGGCCGGTGTGGTGGTGGTTCTAGGACTGGATTTGGGCGCGGTGGGGACGGGTGACGCTGCTTTCGAAAATGAGGCGGCGTTCTGTTTAATTTTATCAGGTTTCGGGGTGATAACAGAGACTGGTACTTCCTTTCTGGTGGTTTGGACGATGGGAGTCGAGGTAGTTCTGACAATGGGAATCGGTTTCCACGTGAACTGAGTAGTGGGTTTTATCGTCGTTGGCTTCTGGGTCGTCGACGAGGGGAGCAGGTCAATTATTATGGGCCTCGATCGAGAATTCGACCTGGTAGACAGGTCGAATGAATTCGGTGATGCGTTTGAGGCTTGAATCGCTTTCGGGGAACGTGTTGGACCCATGTTGCCCAAAGCCAGGGAAAGTATCTGAAGTGGAAAATGAAATTAGAACTTTCAAAGTGAACAAGAATTGTGGACCAGTAAATAGATGGCATTTAGTATTATTTAAATAATCCTAATCGAGAAATAATAAGAGGTTCAGTTCCCTGTCGCGTTTATTGATGAAAGCCAATTTTCTGTCCCGGATTTGTGATGGGAACAATCGCGACGGGTTGTTCTGAACGAAATAAAAGTACTACTAATTCAAGTTTATTAGGATTTCTGACAATAAGTACCATATGAACTTTCTTGCATGTTCATCTGCAATTTAAATTCTTTCAGGGTAGTCAAGATTTTCGATAAGTCGCAACTGTTACCAACTAGTATCAGGAATGTCCTATACGTGGTATGGAATCGTTACGTAACTGTATGATCTTATCTCAAATAATTAATCAGTCGCCACTACGTAATAATTACCAACAGTCATGCTAAGGCACAATCCATCCACGAGTTATACTTATGTTTGCAAATGTCTTTAAGGTCTGGTCGATTATTAATTATACTAGGGGCTTCGCCCCTGCGCGCTTTGCGCGCCAACCCCACCTCGGCGCAACGCGCCTCACCATTTCCTTATACAGTGTCTGTTAGACAGGTGAATTTATTTGTACTGATTTGATGACAGGTCCGCAACTGTTGATCGGTTGTTTCCGATCAACCCGACATTGCTATTGGCTCCCTATGCAGGTCTGCTTAGATTGTTTTCGTAAACGAATCCGCTCACATGTACAAAACCACCGATGCCATGCATCCCGAATTGCATTTGGCAACTTATTTTGCTATAGTTATTATTTTCCCCATAATAGAAGAAATTCATAGCTTTGCTATAAGTAGAATTTCTATGGCTTCAGACAAATTAAAAACTCGTTATGATATTTGAGCCAGGGATATAAAATTTAATCCCGGAGATTCTGTCTGACTCTTTCAACCTCGAAGACAGAAAGGACGATGTCCGAAACTACAAAGAAATTGGGAAGGCCCTTACTTAGCGGTTAACCGGATCAAGGATTTACAGGATCCGAAAAAACCTATTTCTTCTCTGATATAACTCTCCTCGAGTTCTGTTTCATTACTTCTGCTGACATGTTTGCCAGTATGATACATTTGAAACGATACTCAGTCTCACCTCTGCGTGTCGATCTTGAGTGCCGTATACACAATACGCCAGCGCGCGAAAAAGACAATTCCCGTCGGGAATTATCTTGATAATTCTCGTTTACATGTTTATTTTTTGCGTGTCAGAAACAGATACCTATAAAAATATATGTCAAAGACTGTCATAAACAGCCGATCACAGCTGTCAAAGGAAGTTTTGTTTGCTAGATGCTTTTTGTTTTGTTTTCGGCATCTCACCCCACCGCCAACTTCATGCGTACACTATTGTTATTATAATCTTTCTAACCTGTTCATTTCTTCAGAACTTTTTTATTAGATAGAGAGATAAGCTCACCTTGTTTGCTAGAAACTGCTCAGCCTGCGTCAAAGTCTTTGATGTAGACGTGTCATCGCCATTTGTTGGCTGTATCTAAAATATTAGACATAAATGAAAACAACTAAATAATGCGTTGCGTCATAAATGAATGAGTCTAATGCGTCAGCAGGAATTTGGATGAATGTATACTTGGGCAGTAGCGGGAAAAACTCACCAGAGTGTTAAGGAAAGCCAAGTCGTCGAAAGTATTACCAAATGCGGTTTGCTTCGGGATGTTCAGTTTTTGTTGCGAAGGCCCTTCTGAATTCAAAGATGTCGCTATTTCTGGCGTTGATGGGGCAGTTGGGTTGGCAGTAGTTGTTGGAATCGTTAGTCCCAGAGTAGTTGAAGTCGTACTTGTAGTTGTTGGTACCGGTGTTGTCGTTGTCGTTGTAGTCGTCGTCGTCGTCGTCGTCCTCGGTACCAAAGTAGATATGGGTGTACTTGAGGTAGTTGATGGCAGAGTAGTCGTCGTCGTCGCCGTCGTCGTTGTTCTCGTTGGTTCCGAGGTAGTTGCAGTAGTTATTGTAGCTACCACAGCAGCATCCGTCAATGATGCAGAAGAACGAGTTACGGTGGTATCAATGGAGCTCGATCCAGGGGTGAAAACTTCAACGAAGGGGTTGATAGGCCTCGGCAGTATAGTTGCGCTGTTCGCATTATCCTAGAAAAAAAATTGGGGTACAATTTTACCTTCCAGAAGTAACAGCAAACAATGTAACGCCAAAACAGTTGTTATTCTTAACCTGACAATAAATTACCTACCAGAAGCGTATTCGATGCTACAGAAGCGGTGATAACGGGGGAATTGGTTGTTACGCCGAGTATTTGATCCAGTGGATCTAGCCAAGGAAAGCCCGGACCAGCCGTCACTGGGTTTTCGGATTGACTACTCGGTAATATATCGAACGACGGTAGTGACGAGCCAACTGTGGACGCGGGACCAAGATTCGAGGAGCCCTGAGAAAAATTAATTCTTCAAACAGAGAGCTCTGAGAATATTAATATTGTAGTATCAAAATAATATCAATGTTAATTAATCAATCCCTCATTACTTACGGCGACCGAATTTATCCTGATGTTCTGAACTCGTGGGCTAGTGTTTAACGTGCTGTCGCTCCAGTAATTTACAAACTTGTCCTGTAGGAATTTAAATAAATTGCGTTGATGCTGATGTAAGGAAGAGAATATTTTCTCCTCATGTTCATTTTACCTGTCCGATGTACACGGAGCTTCTTTGATCATTGACTACCCTGGTTCGACTAGCCTCATCAAAGTCGGTATTTTGCCAAGTTCGTCGACCGTTTTGCACATTCGAATTCAAATTTGTATCCATGTTTCGAGGTGTGACGATTGTTGCGGCCCCAGGGATCGCCGAGGATGATCCAATAGTATTGGCGTTCGGGGATAGAGTTAGTAAATCCGAAATTTCCGATGCGGTGTTTGAGTTGGTTCCCATTTGAGTTTCTAACAAAATGTCACTCTGAAAATTTATAATTATCCATTAAATCACGGTGAAATCAATGTCGGTAGAATTTTACTCTACACTCTTACGTAACGATATTAAAAATAGATATGCTCAGTACAACACAACGAAAAAACCCAATTGTAAGCCTATTGGTTGCATTATGTGCGCTGATGCTTGAAAAGTGCAGAGTGAGAGAGAGAAGTAGATAATGTGAATATTGCTACTCCAATACTTTCACAACTAGGTACAGGTAGATATGTGCATATTTGTGTTTACTGTTTTTTACCTGAAAATATTTTCATTGACGGTTCTTCGTATTTCTGATAATACAATGATTTAGTACACCGAGGATTAAATATTGATAAATTAAATACGTTTACAGAAAAAGAACACGAACACAAGATAATATAATATTATTTCAAAATTAATAGAGTTAACACAATGTCATTAGTTTGTTTATCTACAAGGCTTACGCGTTGAAATGAAATACTACAGGTAATATAAAATTGACAAATAACTAAGTCAGAAGGACCAATAGAAATAGTAGAATTGCTGAATTTGATTTTCCGAAATCATTGTTCGAACAGTGAAACGAGTGTCGATGAAACCGCAAGTTTTTGCCTATCAGCAATTCATCAAATCATATTACAAAAAGAAGCGAGTACCATTTTCTTTGTGGCGCTAGCAGCACTCGATAAACCGGAAACTCCTCCAGTGTTTCCGGCAATCGTGTTACCAGTAAGTCCAAGATTGACGCCAGGAAAGTGATTCGCATTCTGGTTGAAGATACTCGCTACAGGTCGGTTATTATAGATTGCAGATATCTGGTTATGATAGCCTTGGTTAGCCTGGTTATAGAAAACAGGGCTGGGCCGGTTAGTTGTGGTAGTAGTGCTTAGTGAGAAGACGACCTCGACAGGGTTCCTTGGAGGGTCCGGTATAACGGTACCATTCGGAAATTTTCGTACCAATTTTCCATTCGGATAAATCCCAAATATTACGTATGGACTGTTGACGTTCCTTCCGTCGATCACGTTGTCCTCGGGTCGCTTCCGAACGATCGTTTTGTTCGGATAGATTCCGTAGACGTAATAATCTCGCAGCGGGGCCCGAGTAGAAGAACTGGGACTGAACCGAGGGGCCGGTGTCAATCTATTTCCGCCGAAACGCCCCATGATTAACGGAGCGGGGGATGTTACGACCAAACTCCCTCTGGGGTCAGGAGTGTTCTGAACTATTGGGGATTTAACACCGATCGCTTTATTTGTCGATGAGACTTGTGGAATTGTCGAAGACTCAATCGTATCAGCAACGGTCGGTAGTACGGGTTGAGAAGAAGTCGTAGGGGCTGGAAAATTAGTTGCAGTCTCCACGCTCGACGTGGTCGTGATCATCTGCTCACTGAATATTGTCGTTGAATCATCGACCTCGTTGAGTTTTTGTATCGCGTCTGCAGCAACAGTTTCTGTAGTAGCTTCGTTTACAGCTGAAGCTGTGGTTTCTGAATCTGACGAAATCAAGTTTTCATCAATGCCAAAGGTCGTTTGAGGCACTGCATCTGTCGTTGTCGCCATAGACGTAGATGTAGTCGTAGTAGTAGTCGTAGTCGTTGTTATCGATGGGAAGGTGGTGTCAACAATGGCAGTTGTGCCGATTATCGGAGATTGAGTGGTGGTCGTTGCAGAAATTTCTTCTGTCGTTACAGTGAAATCGACACTCGTTTGGATAGACACGGTCGTCGGTATGCTAGCATCGGGTAAATTCGTGATCCTAGTTATGGTGGAGACGTTTGGGTCGGGCGTCGAAGCGTTGTCTGATGCCTGGGATGTGGTTGTCGTAGGTGATTGGGTGATGGAGGGAGAAGGGGTGGTTTCGAGATCATTGGTTGATTCGTTCGATCGAGTGGTTACTTGCATGTCGACACCAGCCGTCCCTTGGGCGGTTACGGTTGCAGTTGTAGTTGCGGTTACATCCTGTAAACGGGCAAGCAGAGTTGGCGTATCGGTTACGAGGCTAGGGGTGGATTCTGGTGTTGTACTTGTGTCTGAAAATGAGTTGGTGGTGATTTCGTTTGCCGTAGATTGGTTAGTGGTTAGCTGTGTTGTGCCATTATCTTGGGTTCCCGGAATTTCTGAGGCAACTTCGAAGCCTACGGATGTTTCGGTATTTACAAGTATACCTGTCGTTAATGCAAGGTCTTGTATTGTTGTTTCAACGAGTGTATCGTTTTGTATCGTTATTGTCGTAACAGGTAGCGATTCGAATGGAGTCGTTCGTTCTAATGACACATCATTCAGCATAGTTTGTGTTTCGCTTTTCTGCGCAGCTATTTCTGAGCCTAAGTTATTATCTAAGAAACTTGTTGAAAATTGAATTGTACTAGCAGAATTGAATTCCGTCGTCGTCTGCTGTGATCCTTTCGTGGTTACCTCTTCATTGAACGTAACTCCCGTGGTTACTGCCGGCATCACGGCATTAGAATTTTCAGAGAGCCTAACCAAAGATGGCCCCACGGTCACAGGCACCACCGCATTTGAGATCAATTCGAAACTATTCTCAACGGAATTGGGTGTCGTAGAGAGAGAAAATTGCATTGTGGTTGCTGCTTGTTCAGAAGCTGTCGATAGTGTCGTAGATAGTGAAACATCAAGCGACTCTGGAGTGGTGGCAAAATCATTTGGTATTATTGTCGTTGACGCTGACAAAAATCGTAAAAGCATATCGTCTGCTTCAGCTGTACCATTAGACGGTTTTAATTCGCCAGCACTGTCAGTTTCCTGCCTAACTATATTCTGACTGTTTTCTGTTGTTGTTATTGATGCTGGTGTTGCTGTTGTAGAATCATATTGGCTGGTTAACTGTGTGGATGTAACGGTCGTGATGTCTAAATCTGTTCCAGTTTGATCGGTTACCGTGATACTACTAATTAATCCACCCAACGGAGTGGTTGAAGCGTTTTCATCGGCGGCCTTTGTTCCTTGTTCTACTAATCTTTGAAAACTTTGTGTAGTTGTTGTGTCTATTGTGGTTGTAGTGCCAGATTGACTAACTGACTGTGTAGTTGTAAGCATTGCCAACTCTAACTCCTGACTAATTGTTTGGTTGGTTTGTGTGACAGCGTCATCATTTGTTTCATTTATTACCTGGCTCACGACTGTAGTGGTTCCAAACAGAGCCATTATTTCCTGGCTGGTTGGGGTGGTCAAATCTTGGGTCGATGACGCTACGGTCGTTACGTCTGGGGTTTCGAAATCTGAAAGTCGGGCCAATATGGAAGGCGTTGTTTGGGGTGTCTTGCTAGTCGTATTGATTTCAAACGATTCGGAAGACGGTGTAGATTTAGAACTTGAAGAGACTGGTGTTGACATAGGGGACACAGTTGTAGGACCCTGATCGACATCGTCCACTTGCATTTGTAATCGCAATAAAGAAATGGGAGTTGTTTCGGAAATTTGAGTCGACTGAACTTCAGAAGATATGGTCGACATTTGAGAAAAGTCGATACTGATTTGCATCATTTCTTGCAGGGAGTCGAACGAGATCGATGGGGCCTCGGTTGTCAGCGAAACAGTGGTAGTTTCTAAGTTTCCCCCAGTAGTTGAAGTGAACACCGATGAGAGTGGAGTAGTGTCTAATAGGTTCGCGAAGGCTCCAGAGTTTTGAGGTGAAAAAGTTGACTCAAGCTCGGAAGTGACGGTAGTGTCAGGCGCCGGTGTTGAGTTTGAATTTGAGTTTGTGTCGTCGGAGGGTGTCGTCGAAGGAACATCAAAGGGTTGCAAGGTAGCCCCACTCGCCGTAGGACTAGTTCTTACTCGAATAGACTCTGTGACAGACTCGGCTATTGTAAGAGAATTCGGAGTGGATTTGAGATTCGTGTCAACCACGAGGTCAGGCTGTACAGTGTTCGTTGTAGTTTCAGAGGTATCGAAACTAGTAATTGTAGTTGTATTTAATGGTTGGGTGGTCGTTATCGGATCTAGGGTAGTTTCTGGTTCTGTTGCTAAAGTATTTTCCGATATGCCAAGGCTTGTTACTGTTTCAGTTAATCGGCTATCAGTATTTGGTGTTCTGTTAATGTCGATATTAGCATTTTTCGTGTCGTTAAGGTCTGTAACGTTATCGTTTGCGTTATTTCTATCGTTGTCTACCTGGCCAACCCTCGCGGGTTGCTCTGTGTCAGTTTGTTGTTGTTCGTTGTTAATATTGGCTGTTTCCAATGCTTGATAATACGTCAGGATTTTCGGTTCTCCAGGATTCGACACATCCAATGGCGATGGGATTGCAGATACCTGAAATCAAAAGGTGCGACCCGGGGTGCTATACAGTTGCAAAATGTGCGCGGTGATAGTGCTAAGTGAATTTTATCAGTGATTACCATTTGATTCTAAGAGAGAATATTTACACACATCGAAGAGATACAGTGCTGATGTTATGAACGCTATACGTATTGCTTATCTCCACAATCGTGCATGTCGGTGACAAAATATGTATACATGCGAAAATTACAAAACAATTTACAAAAGAACTAGTAAAATTATTTCTAAAATACTGGATGTTTACAAATAGTAATCAATAAATATTATTTCTGTGCTACTTAACATACGGCTTTACTTTCACCATGAGACCAGTATTGTAACTCGACCGGTAAGAGTATTTACGCATTTACTGGTTGCAGGAAGCATGCGGTACACGCCATCGGTAAACACCGCCCAAAGTCGGTCGGTCGAGATAGAAGGCAGCTAGTGAATGACAAGTTGTTCATTCACCCGTTTACGATGCAAATTATATCGACTGTGCCGCTGATAAATGCGAAACCGATTCGCAAGTTTATCGGTCGTACGAGAAGTTTTTAGACCTTGTGCAAAATGTGTTCCATTCTCAGAGAAAAAGCACCACGATTTGATACGGCTACCTCTCACGAAAGACGTTCAATTATCGGTTTCCTCAATAATTCTCCGTTGTAACTCTTACCTGGAGTGGCGTTAAAGGGGTTGTTGAACTAAAAATTGAAGGTACTGTCGGCTGATAGATATTCGGGCGTCTCACGAACAATTCAGCTCCCTTGTATCTTGCGCTGAACCTGGGAGGCTGCCCACTGGGAGTGACCCGGATGGCTGAATTCTATGATCGTTGTCATAAAGTTATTAATTATTGCCTGGGTCGGAAAATAGAAATGAGTATAAAGGTTGGGAAATCATGCTTACCCCACTGCTAGTCGTATTCCTGTAAGCTCCAGCAAAAATAGGAGACTTAATACCCAGGCTTGACAGAAGAGGTGCCACGGTACTCCTTAGTTGTTCGAGGAGTGTTTTATTTCTGTTCATCAATAACAAAGCTCGCGTTGGGCTGAAGACGTTGCTGGAACCGTTGTCGGCCCCGGTCTCCCCGTTACTACTACCAACAATCCCAGCGTTCGAGAAGGATGTAGATTCGTTGTTACGGCTGGAATTTGAAGCAATCTGCACGTTGAAGGTTTTATTCGTATTTGTTTTTGGCAAGGTGGAGTCAGATTTGAACGTGGCATGGAACTTGGGGGTTTTGGGTGTTATTGCGATGCTGGCAGATTCCGCAGGGGGTGAAGGTGGTTCCGAATGCCTGCGGTAAGTGGCAGTCCTTGGGCGGAACTCGCGCCTTACAGTAAGCGAGGGTTCCGATGCTTTAGATGCTGTTGGGAGCAACTCGATCTTTTGGAAGGTCTTGGATTCCGACTTGCGCCTTGTGTATCGAGCAAAGGGCTTCAAGGTTGTGTTCGGATCTGACTCTGAGCCGTTTGGAAGCACGGATGAAATTTGATTCAGTCTCTTGCCCGCTGGATGCATTTCTGACGTAGATAAATTCTTTTCAACCGGAGGAAGTACGGTAACTCCATTCTTGTTTTCGTTGCGCGAAATTCTTCCTGCTCTATTGTATTTTGATATTATTTTTCTTTCAGAACCGATGGACGATGGAGCTACGGTGAAATCACTGACTTTGCTAGCATTCTCATCAGTTAGGACACTTCTGCGTTTGGCAAAGCTTGGGCGTTGTGTCATCCGTCTGATACCATCCAAAATTACGTTTTTTTTTTCAAAACCATCACCGGTGGTGGAAGTCTTTAAATTATCTTTGATAGGCATCGAGTGATCAGCTTTTTTGATCCTTTCAAGACTCACGCTGCCATTAGACAATTTCTTGGTTTTGCTTTCTTCAGATTCCTCAGTCTTTGATTCAATGCTTGTTTCCGATTTTCGGCGTTTTCCAAGCCCAGATTTTCGCGTTGGCCGATACGTCGTGAAAGAAGATACGGTGGTCTGTTCAACTTCGAGTACATTTTGACCAGAATTTGCAGTTGGATTTACCAGCTTCTTGGCCATTTCTAGTTTGAGTTGTGCAGCCGTTGAAAACAACATCGGCGATGGTTTCCTCGAGTTATAGCTCTGTAAACGCAATATCAATTTCAATTGACAAACTTGATATTATGATCGGCATTTGAAAATGCATGACAAAACGAAAGGTTATTGGATAAAGGGCTGTTCTTATGCAATCACTCTGTTTCTGCATCTATTGGATTCCCACTGAGTAATAACTATTAATACTCGGGTTGCGATTTTGTTACGATTATTATATGCGCGTTTCACAACTTGAATTTACATGCTAATATTTATCATCGGATCAAAGCGACGCTTCCTTCTAAATCCTGCACCTCGTCCTGACCGAAGCAAATTCATCTTATAATAATACATGATATACATGTATATGTATATATATTAGCAAATCGATTCACTCTCACTCTGTAAATCAGATTACGGTGACGTGTATGGGCATAGACATTAAAAATTCCCCCGAAAAGTGCCATGTTATTTATTGCTCCACGTGGATTCAGCTCGCGTCTTCCTGCTGCCGCACACTTTCTCCGATGAGTTGAAAAATAAAAGCAAAGTAATACACGCCCGTGCGACGTACGATACAACGTTTTTATTCTGTTTCTTTATTTATTTTTGTTTTACTTATTCTGTATTGTTGTTTAAAAACACTCGTAGCATTCTCCTGACTTTTGTCTTCACGGTGGGAAAAACGTACAGCATTCGTAGAAATCTCTAGGAGTACTTAAGTGAAAACTTTGGAATTTCAATCTTTTATTGCTTCATCTGCACCGCAAATAGATAACAACGAGTCAAACGCGAAGCCGGAATTGATCCACACATGTGTCTGAAGTACATGTACATAACAGGAATTGAAATAATCGCGGTGGTGAGGTGACTTTACGCAATCAGGTTTGCAAGCCTTGACTAGTTTGCAGGCAAATGAGAATTTAGGTTTTTCACAGAGTTAAATACCTGTTTAGATTCGCTCAACTCGTCGACAACTACGTAACACTCTGAACTATCATGCGATCGTCGACGATCACTTTTCCTGTAAGGAAAAGTGAACGACCGACAATTCCCTTGATTACAGATTCTCTATGTATAATTAAATATTCTCCCAGCAGCGTTAACAAAATTTCTCTTTTCTGTTTATCGTGATTCATCCATGATCAGAGTCATGTTTAAACGCGAAATTAAGGAAGTAAAACATTGAACTAGTAAATCAAACCATATTACAGTAATCACACGTGCGCACCTCACAGCTCGTAAACTGAAAATGAATCACATAGAAATGTAGGATTGGTTAACTTAACGCTGGACGTATACAATAATTGCCTAACAACTCAGAAACTGCAAATCATTTTGGCACTAATTTTAATTAAGTCATTACTTCAGTAACCGTAAAGTGATTGTGCATGCAATTATAAATAATCACGACATGTAACTAGGCATTGAGACTAAAAATATGTGAAGTAGTAAAAAAAAGTTCGTATCCTTATAAGAATCGGATAGACTGTCGGATTTTCTATTTTGCTGGGCAAGAATTTCGTGCGATACCGACGTTTCAGGGATATATCGTTAAGTTCCACGGTGCTAATTTCACCTAGTTTCACCTAGACTCCAAGACAAAACAGCCAAAGAGCCGGCATTGCAGATGATACCTACTAATTGTAATGCTAGTATGCCGATTCCCCGGAAACACGGGCCATCCTGCCGTCAGATGACAAGGGTGATATACGCAAACGCACAATTATACCTATGTGGCATAAAAGGCCAGACGACTCGGTAGTGTGATGAAAGTAGATCTCTTAATCATGGCGAGGAACTTTCGAAAATTGGATTGCACGAGAGTTTGGCCAGAATGTGGGATTGTTATTAAATTGATAATATCGGGTAAACGGGTAGGTGCGACAGCAATTTCATAAATTTTTGCCAGTGGATTGCATACGATAGATGCCAATTTTATACATTTGTACCTTCAAGATGCTGAAATCTAATCATTTTAAATTGAATACACTTTGTTGTGGAGACAACTAACAGATTGATCCATTTATAAATCGTTACCTACCACTGTATGTAGCTGCAGTAAGAATTTGTTTGTTTAACAACCAGAAAATTGAGCAAAAAATGCGGAAGATGTTCTGGACCCGGAACTGTTAGATTCGCACGATTTACCCGCAAAAAAATGATTTCATACGATCAGAAAAATTCATATGAAATTATGTCTCGAAAATGACCTGACGAAATTGTATAAAATTATATGAATATAATTTTACATGATTTTGTATGATTTTATGTAAATTTAAATAAATGTGAACAATTTTATCCAACGTCATAAAATTTTATAGAATAATACAATACTTCGAAATAATGTAATTTTGATATAATTTTATATGATTCCATAAATTTGAACAAAATAATATGACATTATATAAGAATATATAAAATTATACAAAATGATATAAAATTATATGCGCATAATGTTATATAATCTTATCGGGTTAAATTCGAGATATAATTTCATATAAATTTATCTGACAATCTGATAAAAACACTTTTCCCGAGTGATCAGTTTGCAAGTTCCAATAAACTCTATAACGAATAACTGATTGATTTCGTTCACTTTCCGCTATAGACTGGACGACCTACACGTTCAAAATTGAGCTCTGTTCAAAAATTTCGTTTGTTGGGTTTTTATTCAATTTTATTAACCAAGATGAATGCTTGGGAGTTTCGTATCGCAGTTATTAAAAATAACATTATTAATTTCACATTCGTTTTCATTCTACCTGTTTTTAAGTTGACTTCTTGACTTGACTTCTTCGTGTTTTCTTCAAATTTGAAATATTCCATGTTATTACCAGGTAATTCCGTTTAATTATATCAGCACAATTTGCCTTGCTAATCTCATAAGCCCTGTGCATATTAATTATAATTAACTCACTTGTGTTACATATTATTCTTTTCGTGACAGATATTCTGTAAATATATCGTTCTGAGGAGGGTCCCCATCCGGGCCGAAACATAAATAAATGTTTTACTGTTGTCACCGACCTTCATATCCAAGGAAAAATATTTACTTTAAACTCTATAACGTCGGAGGTCAAAATATTTTAATATATACTTAATTACGCAATCCATCGATTTATGGGTAATAATCATCTTCAATTTATTGGACGTAGGTCAAGATCAGGCGAAAGTATAATTGTCGATAAAAAACTCACTTTATTTCTGAGTCTGGGTGTGAACTTCGGGGGTGCGGGTGTCTTGGATTCTGAATTTTTCTGGAAAAATAATGTAACATTGTAATTTGAAGTTGTCCAGATGTTGCGAATAAGACCGAAGCGATGAATTATAATCAAATTCTTATACCTAAATTCGCGCTTTAATTCCTCATAAAAAATCGCTGCGATTTCATGACATTTGCAACATAAATAATAGCTTCGGCAAATTGCTGGTTAACAATAAGACCTCCCGGTTATTATGCTGCAGAAATGTAGAACGCGGTAGATTGTACTTCTGAAGCTACTTTGAATTGAATGGTAATTGACTACGTGTTGGTCACGGTATTGGTATGTCTATTATTAGGCTCTTGCAACCATGTCTCCTTTTAACTTTACATCATTACTCCGCTTATTAGCCACTATCACTTGGCTACTGCCGGTTTCCAAGTAACGACACTGCCTTGCAGCTAAAATTTTACGACAGATAAAAAGGGGGTGAAGGGGGTATTTGCAAGAAAGAAACTTCAAATATATTTTTACGTACGCTATTACGGAATACTATAAGATTGCCATCTCACCAATTCGGCTAACCGAGCTTTGAATTCTGGTGGATAATTGTCCTCCTCTATCGATTCTACGACTGGTTTTTCACTAGCGCTGACCTCCAACTTTCGATTGGGCTTTCCCGCTCCCCGTCTTCTTCCTGGTTCGTTCAACGTTTCATGTGTTTTTATACTCGAAGCTGTACTCAGCTCCTCCTTTTCGTCTTTCGGCTTAATGTTCAGTTTCTTCATGCCTCGTCGTTTTGGAATAATTGTCGGCGACAATATCCTTGATATTATCAAGCTGTTTTCAATGCCGTCAACTGTCTTTCCGACTGTTTCCACCACTTCATTATACGCCTGAACATTCACTGGAGGGATTTCGCTGCTACTGATCGGTGCAACCGTCGATTTTACCCTTTTGACGTCATTGGTAACTCTTCGTCTCTGACCGGGAGCGTTGTTTTTCTTTACTGAAGCTGCTCTACTTCTTCCTCTTGGAACGGTATGGGGATTGTTTTCGATATCAGTTTCCACTGTGGTTAACGGCTTTCTGTTTCTCGACGAGCGGTTGTCGCGAGGTTCTTCTTCCCTCTGAAGTAGCCTCGTCTCGGGCCTCTTTCGGATTCTACTTCGGGGATTTTTAGCCTCTGATCTTACTTCAGATGGTTTCGTCGTCGATTCAAGTTTCTCGAAAACGGCTGCCACTGCAGTTGTAGCTGCAGATTCTGTCTCTGTTTCCACCGGTTCCGTGGTTTCAAGCTCAACAGGTTTTCCTACAGCCAGCGGCTGGAGTGTCGCTATTTCCGCCACTGGAGTAAATATCTCGATCTTAGGTTTATCGTCTTGCACCTGATCATTTCTGAATAAAGCTCCTTCGCCAAAACGCGCACTCGACCCTTCGATATCTTTGTTCATTTGGTTGCTTGAACTCTCAGACACGGCATCAAAAATTCTTGTTTGTTTTCCAGGATCTGCGATTCTGAAGGTAAGAGGTTCCGTGTTAAATTTTCGAGATACAAAGAAATCATCAGTTTTTTCGGGTTGTTCGGACTTTCTGCCTCTGCCCCGTCCTCCTCTCGACTTGAGTCGTTCATCTCCTGTCTCCATCAAGTGCTGAGGAGCTTGAGAATTTGATTCCAATCGACTCCTGGACCGAAAAGCAACACCCCGGATCGAACCGTCATTTGATGCCCCGTTCGAATCGGGCGACTTGGTGTGTCCCCCTCTGGTGATGAGTCGCGACGCGCGCGTTGTCGTCTCAAAAATACCTCCACTAGTGGAACTTTGTTGAGATCGGCCACTACCCCTTCTCGAATGCGGTGACGATGTTGTTGAAGGCTCGGTAGTACTGGTAGAAACTGTGGTGTCCACAGAGCTCAGTGACGGAACCATCGTTTTGTCGACGTTCAGGGGGATGGCAACTCGAACGCTTTCTGTGTTGGCGGGGGTTTCAGATGCCACAGTGGTGTCGTAATTTCTTGGGCTCATCCTGATAACAGATCTCCCCCTAGTTCGGATCTGCGGATCCTTCAATTTGGTGTTTGCACTACTGGATTTCGACCTTCCAAAATCATCCAACGTCTTTTCCTCCGACAGAGCTTGATTCTGTGTCTTCCTACCTGTCCTCGACCTGGAATACTCGGCGGTTCCGGAGAAAACTGAAGGGCCAGTTTTAGCCAGGATCTCATCGCCACTCAGAAGCCCAATCCTAGAACGTGAAGTCTTTCTCTCAGGTCTTTGGCTTCGCCCAGCCGATTCCCTCGGTACTTCCAGTTCAATGTCGTCAAATGATTTGTTCGTTTTCACCCTGGACCTTTTGTCCGGTAGGTATCTTCTATCCCCGGTGTTCTTTCTCGTGGTCGTTTCTCCTTCTTCATTTGAGCTGGCAGTGTTTCGTCTTGCTGTATTCTTTACTTCAACATTCTGAATGGCGCTTTCTGCCGGTCTAATGCTCTCAGTGCTATATCCACTCTGTTGAATCGTTCCTGTGCGTCGCCTCGCGATGGTGGTACCCTTGGCAGCCGACGTCTCTAATCTGGCTTCCGGCGTTAGGTTCTTCCTCGATCCAGGGCCAGATTTCAGCCTTGAGGGCCGTCTTGAGGAGGGAGTTGACGAAGCATCAAGACTGACGGCCTTCGAGTTGCTCGTGCCGTCCGGGACGGCTACCTTGCTGAACCTGGCGCTACCTCTCCCACTGGTCGCCGTTGGTCTTTGTTGATCAACCTGCAATACAAGCGTCAGATGACAAAAAGTAACTCAACAGGTTTTGGACTGGTTGACAGGCAATTAAAAATTTCTGAATAATATGACCCTGAATCTATGTTAATGTCGTACTGTACCCTTACGAGCGAGAAAGCTTTCGCTTAATCTATAAGATACGCTCTTCACATGCACACATATAATGCATATGTTACAGCGATTGTAGATAGCATACGTATATCCGTTACGCCGCACTGTGGTGGGTTACGCAATTTTTTTCGGTAGGTATTTCTTTTCTAAAACTGTTATCTGCGCGCAGTGATCGTGATCTCCACACTGGATTGCGGGCCTCATGCCCGCTTTATGTCAGCTATACATCTTTTTCCATGCATAAATACGTGCATGAGTAGACGCAATGAGATAGAGACATTAAACGAAGACAACATATTTTTAGTGACGAATTGCTCTCGCAACAGAGATTGTAATTTATCCACACTCACCATGCTGGTTCAAGTGGGGCAACCCATGTTAATCGTAGAGTTCGAAATCGAATCGCTTGCTGACTCCATCCACAATCGAATTCATACTCAATCACCGTTAGCATATGTTTATTAGCGCAGGGAGCGAATTTGAATGTGACTGTGACTAATTGGATTACTGATAGGAAGGATTCGATTCGACGTGTCAACTTACGAAAGATGGATGGGTAGCTCTCCACGTCCGGCGTTTATATAACTCATCAGCCAGTGCGGGGCAGGATGCAGCAAAATTATTATATTTTATATAACCGACGCGGATGGCCACACCACATTTTACCTGAGGTGATCCAGTTCACCGCAATCCAGCATCTCTCATGTGAATATAAGGTAGGCACTTTCGACAAGGTAATCCGGATTCGCCGGTGCCAGTTCAGCTCCGTGCGCACGCAATTCTCTTATACCCAGAGATTTTTTTATACAACAGTGAATTGGGCATTGAAGCAGAGATGCTCATATATATTCAAGTAACAAATGACGATAATAAATCATCCCGTTGACGCCAAAACCAATATTATTTTGAAGCATTAAGCAATGTCTGATCTTGGCCCGAATCAGTCGAGTACCGATATAAATTTTTGACTACCGATAACGAATCGGTACTACACGCACCTTCCAAAAATTCTGTGACTACCGAAAAAATGAGAAATTGAAACTGACGTATTGCCGAGGAAAAATTTCGTTCTCGAAACAGCGGAGATTAAAATAATTCAACGGAGCCTGGTGGTGATGTATACGCATAACATACATAACCGTGAGTATAATAGCCCGAGCTTCGAGCTGGATAACGAGCTGCGAAACCAGGTTTAATTCTGCATAAGATTCAGAACGATCCCGCTTCACTGTAAACGAAGAAATTCTATTTATACACACACTTACAATGATCATTAGCCACCAGAGCGGACTGAATTAATCTGCGCAACGACGACACTCAAAGGTCCCTTAAAACGACTGTCAGTAGCGAAAAAAAAATTACGATGAAATCTTTGTCGCTGTCGAGCAGCCTCTATTTTTTCGAGTTTTCTTTTGCTGTCGGCGAGAGAGTTTTTCCTTACAACGCTACTTGCACTACCTTTATAAATGAAAGCTTTGTTACGTATCGGCGTGCGTAATGGTCTCTCGTTCGTAGGTGCAGCGGCAGAAGCAAAAGTGGTCCACTTTAAAGCAATCTCGAATCGGACCGGTCCAAAGTAGATCGTATTAAAAAAAAAAAAACTACGAAATGAAAACCCAATACGACAAGGTGGGCTAACTGAGGCGTAAGCCACGCCTATCTGTAATAAACATCAAGTTCCCGTACAATCTCGACTCTGATCTTTATGAATATTTTGAATCTAATAAATGGTAATTAGCATTGCAATAGTTAGTGGATTATTTTCCACCAAATTAATAATCGTCGATCGCGTATCCTCGAAAATGATACATATTCAAGAAAAGAACTTGATATAATTAACCGTTGGTCACCCCACGCGTATTTTTGTGTGCAATAAATTTGTGCGATTTGGCGTTTCATAATTTATTGTGAACCGGGTCAATCAGGCAGCACCGAAATTGATTATGAAATTGTTGGAAGTTTGCGTAAAACTAATGACCACATACCGAATTCAAGCGGTGGCGGCTGACGATGACTGATCAGCGCACTAGCACTATTTGATCGTATAATAAGACCAGTTGCGATGAACAAATTGTTATACATTATTCTTCTCTACGGAATGCAATAAGTGAATACATGTGCGTTTAGTTTTGAGTAATAGGAGTGAATTAGTTCATTCCTATTCGACCAAATATGTGTCACCGTGATACAATCGGCAATTTACCACAGCTATATACTCCGTGCAGAACATGGCACAGTTGGAATACTTTCCAATCTTTTCGACCTAACGCAACTTACTTTAATAATGACGATAACGCAATGATAGTGGCGAACTGAATCACTCTTGTATTATTCTGTTATCGGTTCCCGTCATTGTCAGACACCTGGGTGAAACATTTTTTCCGCTTTCATCCAGGTTAAATCCATTACTTCATTCTATCATCATCCGCGGCTGATATTCACAGAAAATTCCAATTTGACTAGACGAAGAAATTCTCAAATCCATCTTCACGTAGACGAATCACAGTGGAGTTGTAGACGGTAGTCTGACTTCGATTATTCAATGATCTCGTAGCTGCCGTGGCGACCCATAGATTGTTAGAAATCGGGGCCCATTTATCGGTAGGCGATCTTCAGCTGGGAGAATGATACTGCAAATCTATTAGGACCTTGTCCGTGCTAAGTAATATGATTAACAATAAGTCAATTCGATAAGCGCCGTTCAGCTGTATAACCTTTGTCGAAACTAGCTGGTGTCACTGGGTCTGAGAGAATTCGACCTATTATACCAGGTGCAACAAGTCTGGCGAAGTGTTCGTGTCATAGAGCGTTATATTCCTTGACGTTAATGCGTTGCAATCATCCATAAAAGGAATTACTGTTCGTGAAAGCGTGAATTTCTTCTATCGCAACGTGGACATGAATAATGTCTGGAAGTTGAACCTGTACAGCTCTTGGTAGTCCAACGACTTATCTCCCGTGCAATCAATCAATATTCCCTCAACACTCGCCAATTTACTTTTCGCTACAAGATTCATCGACCATATTTTTACGTTTGTCACCTCGAAAGAATGTGTAGAGACTGATGTCTCGTCGAACAACGCATGATAATTGTTCGGCTAAAATATGACTTACAAAAAATTCCTATTTCTTTTCGCAACAACGACTAGAACTAATAAAATGTAAAGTATGTTACTTCAGAATTGGAAAGATCTTGCCGAAATGCTTATGAGCAGATCTGGTTCGGCGTACACGGATACCGCAACTTGCGGGCGTAGGCAATTCTTCGCCTCGGGGAATAGGAACTTTCAAACGATCGTGCAAAGTCGTTTAAGCCTGGACACCGATTACGCCTGCGGTTTCAATGACCAATCTAGTTGAATATAACTGACTATAATGAAAAAGTGATCAAGTTAAGAATCCAAACTTTTTGGCATTGTCTGCTTAATTTATATTCGACCCGCCGATGATACAATGATCTACTCATGGGTACATACATGTTTGTCTCCTCATTCGTCGAACTTTTTGGAAGATTTGTGAAAAATGTGTGCTACAAAACTTGTGCCATAATTGAACAAGCGGATGGGATGAAGGATGCCAAGGAAATGACCTTGGAAAATCACTCAAACGTGAGAAATGTGCTGGTAAGTCTTTGATTCTAACTTGTGACAAGCCGACGCAAACCGCGATATTTGACGTTACTTTGGCTACAGCAGTAATCCAGGTTCCTGCATGATAAAAGGCGAATGCTCCAGTTTTAACCCCCACGCAGCATGTTGTCGTAAACTCTTTACCTCTTGGTAGTATGTGTTCCGCTTACTCAGTAATAGTGAATCTATATCGTACCCACTTGCTCGATTTACGAAAGTAAAAGTTGGCGGCTGCATGACTCGCGTTGCTGCACGTCGTACACGCCCAAGCTTACCGGAATGCCTTCGAGGTCTCGAGTCACGGCTGACCAGCTACAATGAGAAGCGTTTCCCAGAATTGCCCAGTGCTTTTTGGCACTTTTACACATAATAGATGACAGAAAAGTACAAGTAGCTATCTTTTATTAAAATTTATGAAAATCTCACCAACTGAAGTGAACAATATCTGCGCTCAAGGCGTATACAAAATTATGACCTATTGGAAACCCGCTAAATCACAAGTACGAACCAACTTTTATACTTGCGGCTGTTCATTATTTCCCTGACATCACTGAGACACCCTGTAAATAATTGTAATATAAGTATGGACTTCGAACGAGACTGTGGACGCACCTCAAACGCATTGGAAATCGCACTTTCCATGACCTTTAGCTTTCGTCGTTGTTTTTTTTGAGACAGCTACTTGTTCATAAACGTATAATTGACCTGTCTCAATGTAGGACAACTGCGTCTTGGCTTCGATGGAAACAAACGATACCGCTTTTCATCGTTGCTGAATAGTTTCAAGACAGAAGGCTGAGTGCAGGAGTTCACCGCATATAAGTGCATCGACAGTTCATCTGGCACTGCAGCAGTGGTTGCATGGCAGAAAATAATGAAGCTTACACATACGTATATAAATATTTGCCGCGCATGTAAGTGAGAGGTTGAACTATCAATTCCCTCGAAGGTAGACCACTTCGCACCGACCCGGACAACTGTGTCGTTATGTTTCTGGCGATATTGTAACTATACTCTGTCAAATATTCCCCTCTCGTTTATTTCCTAGTCCACGTAAATATGTTCTTCCAGCCGACTCGACTATGCCTTTTAACGCAATTCGAAAGCACGGCTTACAGTTATAAAAATTCGGACTAACGCGATTTCGCACCAATCGAAATCTTCGTTGAGTTCAAAAGAAAGACCACCGAATCCACTGTTCTCTCCCATCTTATCTTACTTCATCTAGCCAAGATCTTTGAAGCCGATTGATAAACCGGTCGAAGCTGGTTAATAATTGCTTTTTTGCTTTTCACGAGAAGCAACACGTCGGCCAGCGTCTGAAGGACCCTCGGATGACATTAAATACATATATGATTTGCGAAAATTCGGTGTCAGGACAAACTGTGTAGTTTACCCTACAAGTGAAGGACACACCACTCACCTCCCGGAGCTGCTGATAAAATGCGTCGAGGCATACGAGCCTACAGAAAAGCCTCATGTTCGCGAACGAATGGTCTCCAGTAATCAAATCGTATCAACTACCGCCAACCTGAAGGACGACCATGAGCCCAATCTGATTTAGTCATTATTTGTTACCGTACTCACTGTGTGTTCGAAACTTATCAAAAATTGTTGGCCGTATGTGCTTTCGGACGCGTATTAACATAAAGGAAAACCAATGTAAAATACAATCCAGTAAAACTAGAAACAGCCGGGACTGTCAATTTTGCGAGGGTGAACCCCACTGTAACTTTTAATTGGGGTTATTACGTGGGGTAACTGACACGGTCGCTCTCTCTGTAAGCTATAATCGTCAGAATCCAAAACCCAAGCGGTACGTAATTCGTTGATGGATTTATGAAGACGAGGAGAGATTGCAAAATAGCTCAGGGGGATCGGTTGGAGGATTCAACGATCAATTTTAATAACTGGTTTACTGTTTCTAAACGATGTACCTTTACCAACGTTATGCTTTCGCCAAGAATTGCATGTACAGGTTTTATTACGTCAGTATATTACGGTTAACGTGTACAGAAAAATTCAATTCTGGTAGTTTCTGCAGACTGGCGGTGAGTAATACTCCGTCCCTAATTGATTTTTCGAAAATTGCGCGAGACAAATTGGCAGATGAGTTCTACGCGATTCGACATTATATTTTTCACGTTCGAGTACCATGCGCGTGAATAAATAAAAATTAATAGTTTGAAAGGCGGTTACCTATTGAAATCGATTTCTCTTCGAAATAATATGATTTTGGAACGGTAAACTCCACACATTGTTCCACGGTTATTGAATTTCGAAATTCGGATTTTTTCTCTGCCCCGACTCAACGTGCGAGCGCGTCTTCCTGTAATTCAGCTCGAAGGCCTGAGAAGAGCAAAATTAAGAATTCAACTTTCTACCAGACGTGTTAACACCGGAGGCTCGTTGAGCATCCACCTAGGTAGTCGCGTGTTCTCGCCACGGTCCTTCTCCTCTCACCTTCGCCTTCCTCTTCGTGTTTCACGCATCCCATCCGCGTCGCCTCCAGCCTTTACCGAATCCACATCGTGATCCAGACGAGATCAGAAACCCTAATTCCACTTCACCTCTGCAGCCGCATGGTGGCCCATAACTTACGTAACTTTGTGCAAGAGAGCGTGAACAGGTTACTCCTCATGTTATTCTTACTTCTCGAGTTTACTACTCGGAGATTAAGAGGTTATACTCAACCTGAAGAACTGGATTTCACGTCTTTTGACATCCAATTGTTTGATGCAATCATAATATGGGACTTGCAATTACGTTGAAGAAAAATCTGACGATGAGCTTGTTATGCCAGTTTTTTCATGCAATACCACTTATTTAGAATTTTTTTATTATTTATTCGTTTACTTTTTTTGTGCATCAGACTATATAATGAGTTGATTTGACGTCAGTTATAGAGAACAGGTAATCTACCAACTCGGATACGACTAATTGAGTGACACATGTTACTTTCCGGGTCAGAGTTTCTCTCCGTGTATATCATAACTATACAAACTGTACATTTTACAATGCAGCTGCACAGTATTCGACAGATATGCGGTGATGAATTATAAAGTAACGTCATCGTTGAAAGTCAAATTAAACAATCGAGAAATTCGTAAAAGTGATAAAATAAAAGAGAGAGAGAGAGAGAGAGAGAGAGACACAAAAAGAAGACAGTCGAGAGAAAGCTAAACTAGACTTTGATGCAAATGTTTCATGGCATACCCGAGGAATGTTCTGCAGGAATCGTTATAGAATTGGGGAGCGGCGAGCCTTGGCGAATTAATAATGTCCAACGCCAAATCACACACCGGATGAAAGAAGTTACATTTCCGAAAACATTTCGTGGCAGAAACTTTCTGCGCGGCCCGAGATATCGAAACCGGACAAGCCGGCTGTGTGTTAACGCGTTATGATGGACAATGTTCCAATTATGTACTAATATAATGCATTTTTTCAATATGAGCGCACCTGTGTTTAAATTCTGAAGGAAGGCCGATCGTAATCTCTGCAGTTTATTAGACATCAGTTCGATATAGTCGGCTATTATAAACGTATAAAGCACAACCGTAACAAACCGCTCTAATTTTTTACCCGCAAGCATATTTTTTTCCCTCATCTATAAAGTTAATAAGCTTCAATTTTTATTTTTGTTTGTATGTAAGTGCCTTTTTCTAATTTTTTGCCTCTATGTGCTTTTGTTTTTATCTCAACAAAAACACGTACCAAAAAAGTCGCCGAATTATGAATCATGTCACTCTATCAACTTGTGTCTCCGTACCTGTTTTACATGTCTATCATAATATTCGTTGTGTGTAGGTACACAAATGTACGATTTGTTGTAATTTGATTTCGGAACATATCGAATCCATTGTTCAATACTCATATCATTTTGTACGTACGTACACGTCAATTTGTCTCACGAGCTGATCCTGACTAAACAAAATACGACTCACAATCATCGTTTAGTCTGTTGTAACGGCCTGGGATTCAAGGCCGCAAAGAAACGACAGTCTGACTGGCGACATTATTAACACGGTATCTGAGAAACGGGGTAAAAGTGATCATTTTATATGCAGCTGAATGAGTTACGGTCGGGGAATGACTAGAGATTGATCGATCAAGCAGACGTGCCACCAACCAGATATCGCTTCGATTAGACTGGTGTTAGCGTGATCTTGTCGATGGATCAAGAAATTGGCAGGATAAATTATGCAGCACGGAGAAAGCCCGTTCGAGTCAGTGTGATAGGTAAGGTATATACTCGTATGTGATGCGACCATAGAATACCAACAAGCCCAAGGCTGATCATTTTATCGAAAAGAAAAGCACGGATATATGGCGCTAATCCTATATAGGAAGGTAATTTATAGCGCTTCTTATAAATGTCGAGAATTCCATTAACAGTGATACTTCTTGGTATATATCCCGGGTGACATCGCGATCCAAAGCTATGATTTCGATCTGAACTCACTCGAATCTCACTGTGATTAGCGTCTACAATCCATCCCGGTAATCGTACGGCACTTGCAAAAGTTTGGAAGAAAATACCGTGTCTTGGTTTTCGTTGGTCAAGTTAAACTGCAGCATACCCTGTTAATTCCGTGAATATTATAAAATCCTATACAACAGTATGATGGATGTTTAACAGTATGGAAAAATATTAGACGGTCGGGTAAAAGGCATAAGGTATACTGCAACCTTGGACGCTGTACCCTGTTCCAAGAGTGGCCTACGCTCGGATATAATCTGGACACGCTATGGGCCAGCTATCAGGTGATCGACTTCGATCAATTTTATTGCCCGCTCCGCCATAGATAATATGACATTTTTCCAACGTTCACCGCAGCGCTTAAGGTATAGGCGACTTAATGGCCCTTCGGAAGTACCTAATGCGAATAATCAACATCATCTCTACATCATCTCGTCCGTCAAATAGAGCACGGTGGTTGTTTTATACGCATGAAAAGACTACAGGGCAGTTCGTGGGAATAATTAAAAATCATTTGACCTAGCTCGTAGTTCTACGAAATATACCGCATATTTATGAAGTTACGAAACCCTCGATCGACAGAGCATCAAGAAGACGGCCGCTGACCCAGGGCCATGGACGAACGCGCAGAACTTTCACGTTTCAGTAAGTTTTCAATTTTAGCTGCTTGCTCTTAAAAATATTAGACAGGTGCGATATTGATGTCTGCTTATATGGTACACAGATTTGGGTGTTGATAAATTGCAGCATGAGAAATGAATCATCCCTTACAGTTCGTCTACGTCGAAAAATTTATTTTCCTAATTGTAAGAGTTGTTCAATCAGGCCGCATCATGTAACGTATACGGTATAATATGTGCGAGAGCCACTGCAATTGCGCGTGCAATCATTCTCAGAGAATTTCTCGACCGGTTCTTTCAGCTTTTCACTTTAGTGTCGGTATAGGTGCCCGCCTATATCGCACTGTGGCGTCAGGACTTGAAAGCAGCTCTGCACAAACTGTAACGCGTATCATTGGGATCCAAACCACATACGCCTGTCCAGTAAATGGTAAGAGATTAGAACGTGTTAAAATAAATTCATATTCATATACACGTTATTCCGAATTTCGCAAATAAACTAATTGCATGATACGAAAATCACTTCAGATTAATCGATTTGGTTTTTCAATTTATATGGGTAAGTCCACCAATAACCAACACATGAACGGGACGTTAAAAATCAATTTGTCTGAAATTTTTACCTCTTGTAGTATGTACCAAGAATGGCAAGCTTACCAAATTTGAACCTTCTAGGACTTAGCGTTCGCGGGAAATTCCACATCAAACTTTATCTTTGCGACCTAATTGAGATTTAAACTCGAATTGTTTTCGTGTCGTTATCGGCATAAAAAAACTTTGCAAAAATAGGCATCTTATGAAAAAAATTCTCATCTTTCCGAATATGTTATTCATTTCTGGATAACTTTTCGAAATCAATCTCAAAAACACGTTTTTCAGTAAAAAAAAAAAAAAAAAAAATGGTATAGTTTCATCTGCCACCAAAATTTATCTTACTTTTGAGTTTTTTATGTGAAAGCTGAGATTTATTCATTAGGGTACTCAAATTTTCAGAATGGGATGGCTATAGGATTCCACGTGAGCTACGTTCAATTGAATCTATTGATAATACAGGTATGTACTCTCTTTTCGGAATTCAACGGAATATTTTCATTTCTTTAAATTCTAGACCATCAGATGTATCTAGCGGCAGTTCATGAGGTAACTGCACCATCATCTCTCATATTTCTGTTTATTAGTATACCGCGAGAAAACGTTGAAACTTTACGGGCTTGGCGAACGACTGCGCAGGCGCTAAATAGTTAAACTCAAATTGGTTGTACAATGGCGATATTTTCGACCGCCAATCGTAGTAGACGACAAAGCTCGCGCCTGCGCAGTCCGTCGCTGAGCCTGTTAAGTTTCACCGTTTTCTCGAAGTTTACTAATATACAGAAATCTGAAAGATGATGGTGCAGACACCTCATGAACTGCCGCCAGATACATGGATCAATTTTCGGATAATTCGCATCGCTACTATGCACGCTTCAAAATTCGACTGAGAAATGAAAGGATATTTCCAAAAGTTCGAGGCCAAAGGATTCGAGGGAGACTGTCTTGTACCTGACGTGAACACCTGGCCTTTACTGGTAATGAAAGGTAAAACGGTCAGATATTAAAAAACTGGTATGCTCTTCGCAGGCACCTACCCATCATCACTTGCTTGGCACAGGCGCAAATCGCACACATACCCGGCAAATATATCTGCACGTACCCCTCTTTAATGTCTGAGTGTGATCGCTGAAAGGATGGATGTCTATTTGTAATTGCAACAGAAACCTTGGACTACATGTATCCTCTGCATAAACCCCCCCGCCACCGAGTAATAATTATATTGACGATCGAAACGATTAGAGGTGTACGCTAGGTGCAAGGATAAAATATCCCAAGAGGTCCTCTGTATTCAGAGGGCTGCTTCCAAAAAATTGCTATAGCAGAGTTTCGAAGGACTCATCCGATGGCAACAGTGCTGTTTCGTTACATTTAGGTATTATGCATGTGTAAAACATAGCCCAATGGCAAGGCGGCCTGTTACCAATTTACAATGTCTGCGTGTATTTTCCATTGACGTTTCTTTCAACCCGTCGACGAGCCATTCCAATTATAAGTATCAGATTCTGGCACGTCCAGCCGTTGTCGGTGATTTGCATTCATTTCAAAATCTGGCCAACAGAATTATTGGACGACGTTCAGAAAATAATCATCTTGCGCAGTGGGGATATTTATCGGGATGGCAAAATCGATAATCGTTCATCCCTGGCAAATTCAGGAAAGTACAGTTCATCGATATTAATAATAGGTGAGGTGAGAACAGCACCAGCAAATTGCGAATGTAACCAAAGCCAAAGCTATGCGATATATATTTTATAACTAATTGGCAACTCGATACGGCGAACGTAAAGTGATCTCGAGCCGGCCGAATTACGCACTATTTACGTATCACTTGTTCGATTATACACGCGTCTTAGATACGTATTCGTAACCCGATACTCACATCCGTCTTTAGCACGTGTACGTAGCCGAACAGAGTTGAGGAACTTTTTGCGGTAGAATATTTACCGAACCGCACCCGAGCTGACAAGTTTCAAGACCTAAATATATCCAAATTTTAAGGCGCTGATTTTTCATGCTTCATTCTCATATAACTATAATAACTTCCCGATGCTTACCTGCAGCTATCATTCCAACATGTCAATCTCACGCTCTCATCCATATTTAAGGTTCACTTGTATCGGAAATTGATGGCAAACTTTCACACATGCTGACTTATATTTGTATCATGTGTTATGTATTCGTTTTAATAAGAATCAACTGACCGAAGACGGCGATCCACGCAGAGCATCAGTCAGACCAATAAAGAGCCCGATCACCAGTAGCGATACCACCGCAGTGGAACGGGAAGGCCTCCACTTCATTCTGCAAGAATGGAAAAAGGAAAAAAATAATGAATGTAGATCAAATGTTGAGAACATGTTCTGGAAGAGGGATACGCTTTTCGGTTTCAAATTGATGTAATTTCTTATCTAACGCAACGAGCATTAAACTATTTTAACTATTTCAAATTGAACATAATATGCACTTTCACCGAGAATCAACATTAACTGGCGTAAGGAAACGTTATATATAAGCAAGTACGAGATAATTGTATGCAGGTATCAATTTTAATTTATGCAGCTTCACTTTCAGTTTCATCAATAAAATGAAAGAAAATTTTTAAAAATCAACCGAACAAAAGAGAATGTATTTTTCTCTAAGGATGTAGAATATAGGTTAACGGACTCCCGTAATAATATAAATATACATCAATATTTCACTTTTACCCGTAAGATTGCTCTGTAGGTACTGTAATAGCGGCACTCGAGCACCGCACTGCAATCGTACATCTTTTAAAAAGAAAAAGGTCGGTACTAATTAGTACTGCAACTTCTACTCTGACGATGCATCGTTCAAACTATCTGTCCCAAGACTTGCAACCTCAATTGAGTTGATTACGAAAAGAATATAACCGGGAATTAGTATCCAGAAGATTTTTGAATTGCACAGTATTGCAATCTAATCGATTTCATTTACAATTAGTTGAGAGAGATCTTTTTGCTTTGTAACACAAAGATGCTACCGACAATGGTCACCGAGATAAAATAGCGAGTTGTCTGACACGGATAGCGGATCGTGCGACAAGGTCGGTGTTATCCGGGTGGTGCTGTTTTAGACGGATAGAAGATCGTAGTGTTACTATAAAAAGTATCATGGATCAGGTATAATGTATATTTATACTTGTCTGGAATACAGCAATATTTTATCTAATTATACTTCTTCAATTATTTAAATTCGTATAATCTTACCAGTCACATATCATTTCGGAACTACCCGCACATTATCTTGTCCTCGCCACTACTGCAAACTTTCTTTTAGATTTTACAATTACCTTGAAAGCGATTGACGGGAACTTATACGTTCATGGAAAGTTTGTACAGCTACTACACCCTTGACGGGACAGCAAAAGAAAATTAAAAATTTTACACCGCGAGTAATGTTGAAAGGGAACTAAAGTTATTGTTGTAGATTTTTTACTAATTTTTTTTTTTTATTTCATTACTTGCATTTCTTCGATTACAGTAGATTGATTATTCTTGTTCTACAAATTTGTACACCTCGTGGGACTAAACAATCGGCGATTTATGTAGCCGCTGTAAGTCTGCTGTATCAATGGTAAAAAAATGCGTTGAATGAAACGTGAGAGGCATCAGAGATAGTGATGTAAATTTATATTTGGTGCTAACATTCTTTATATCGCTCAACTTTACAAAAGCAGCGATTATTCTCACTCTCATATTTTACACCACGCGGCTGTATGTATGAATGTATATCGTTATAAATTTACGTAAGAGACTGAATATCGTTTTATAGAAAGCGCTCATGCCGACGGTTATATATCGTAAAGGTCGTTAATCCACATCCATTAACTGTACTGGAAAAAATCTCAACTCTCCATATTGTTCCAGGTTGGACTTGCAATGGCGATCGTTGCCAATTCTGTTCCCGCAATTTGATGAACGGTAAGTAGCGTAAATTATGAAAAGCATTAATCAGATCACGAATCTCTATTTGGCGAGATCTCGATATATGAACGAGTCGACGCAATAAATGCAGTAAAAATAGAAAAAAAACCAGAAAAAGATTAATGAAATGTATCAGTATGTTATGCATTACCTCAGGATCCTTCGGTGTTCCTATTCCAGTCGGAAATGCATCACACTAGAGCACTACACCACAGCATAAAACTGTCTGACAACGATCACAATCAATAAACACCAACGAACACTTATCGACAGTCAGTTGTGGAAGCAGTATGGCACACGAAGCGGCGAACTCTTGCTACAGTTTTTGCAGGAGTATAAAGTGGTAGGAATTTGTGAAAGAACGAAGTCGAAAGGGAAGGAAAATAGGAAAGCAAACGACTATTGGCACTTCTCATGAAGGCCCAATGAAAAAATGGAGCCTCGATCAATTTTGCCGGAGAGAATGTTGCGGTTTTTTACTGAGTTCGCGGTGTAGTGTGTAATTCAGGTCCGGTGTGTCGCGAAATGCATTTTGGCTTTATACCTGCAGTCAGTGGCGATCGGCTAGCGGTTGTCTGTGGTATGGTTCTGAGTTGGTAGCGAAGTGGTAAAGCGCCAGCGACAAATGAAACTCGATCCGTATCGACTGGTCGAAAAACAGGGCAGGGGCAAGAAGTAAGATGAAGAAAAAAGAAACAAACAAAAAAAGCAACAGGTCGTACCCGGCATTTCCCTTTCGCTGTCTTTTACCGCTGCGGCCGTCTCTCCCACCTTGTAACTCCGTACTGTACCAAACTGCCCCCCTCTCACCGACCGGAACACACGCGTTTAGCCCACTGCAATAGATCGTGTACAGTATAAGTACACGTACTGCCGCTGCAGGTGAAATTAAAATTACTACCACCGTAAAGATAGCTGCTTTTCTAATGATTAGATGATCGCAGCTGACAAGAAGGCATTTCGACGATAGCTTAGGACGTACGTTTTGTAAAAGGAGTTAATACTGATGCTATGATGTGTGTTTAACCCATTAAAACCCAGGAAAAAACTGGGTCAGCTAGCATTAAGCTAACTATTGCATTCGTAGCAAAATGGAAAAAATAAAATATACGTATTTTTTGTTATGTCATTTGCAATTGTTTATAATAAATTATTTGAACAAATTGTACTGAAAGTCATTCTTTTGAAAAACTGACTGCGTCTATCGATTTTACGGGGGAAATGAAGAAAATCTATGTGACATGTTTTCGTCAGAGTTCAATTGGTTAGTGAAAAATCGTGATGAATATATTCACAATTCTCCATACTTTCCATTATAAAAACTATTACACTAACAAATTGAACTCTGACAAAAAAATGTCACATAGTTTTCCTTCATAATTTTTCCCGTAGAATCGATTAGTGTAGTCAGTTTCAAAATAACGACTTTCAGCATAATTTGTTTAAATAATTTTTTATAAACAATTGTAAATGACATAAGAAAAAGTATGTCTATTTTATTTTTCCATTTTACTATGAGTGGAATAGTTAGTTTGATGTTATCTGACCCATTTTTTTCTGGGCTGTAATGGGTTAATGCGTATTGCCTGGGACATTTGTCACGAAGGATTTGCAATATTGTCTTCTACTCAGTTAAATACTGTACTGCAGCCTAATTTTATTACGCATTCATCATTATCGGATATACTTTATTCGTTGGGAACTAATTGTAAGTGACATCTTACAGTTCGCGGTTTACAACGTCCGCAGTAACTCGTTCATTATGGTGGGGTAAGAGTAAATTTCTAAAGATGTCTACTTCTTTTTCTTGATTAATAATAATCGTTATCACCCTCCAATCATGGATATAGTACCGATGCGAAAAATAGGTCAGAATAACTATATTTTGAATATCACAACAGTGCGCCTACTATATTATAAGTTGCAGAATTCCGAGGTTTCACTTCTTATTGTCAGTGAATTGCTTGTATGTGTGCATCTGAATACATATATGATTGATTAAAACTAACTGATAGGTAATTATGTGCTCGGGTGCATTCAGTGGAAAAGAATACACGCACATTGTTATAGGTATTTGATTCAGTATACCTGTAATCACCCTCATGCACTCGTAAAACAGTACCTATCATATTCGGATACAATGAAAGAAAGTCGGGAGAGTAAAATTTTTAAATAAAGTGGCTATCTATCGACCAGCCGCGAAAGAAATCAGGGCGATAAGTATCGCATGTTTCTTTTCATCCACATATCGTCAGCGCTACTTACACACACATAGATGCAAGAGATAAGATAATGATACCTCGATCGTCGGAAAGTGCGCTCCTTTCATTGCGTGCATAGTATACGTGCATTCGTCTGAAAGATCTCCCCAGTGCGCATAAAAAATTGTCAGTGTCGAAGTGTCGATCGGATATTTTAATAATTGGGGGTATCCTGTGTCATCACATTAACGACGCTGCGCTGCATTTATAGGCAGGTATGAACACGTTCATTCATTATTTCCGTACGCTGGCCGCTGATGTCTGCCGCACGACATTCACATATAACATACGCAGCGTAACGGGATTCGAACTAACAACATCTACGATTAAGCGTCACTGACAGTTGCGCCAAGTTGCGGCAAGTTGCGCCCTTCATATTCAGAGCTGTTAGCTGCAGAAAGGCGCCTGAGAAAATCCACACTCTTGTTTTACGTGTTTCTCATTTGGTAGCGCCCTTTGACATGCCGTAGGATTTTGGAACTAATTTTCAAGATACTCTAAATGGTAATTGCAAGTCGGTTACCGACCCGAACTCTACCGTACTTAGCGTCACAAAAGCTGTGGATGATACCTACAGAGCATAATTACCATTGCGAAGTGCCACTATAGTAGTTCAAACTGAACAAATCACGTATTAATCGAGATTCACTCTGACTAAACTAAAAGAATCTGAGTTTATCACAATTCTATAAGCACTTTACAGTATTAATGCATCAGTTTTAGTTGAATTCACGTACGAATAAAATCAGAATTTGAAGAACTGCGACCTGTGAGTATGTAGTAAGCAATGGAAATGAGTAGTTTTTGAAATTCTGTTGAACATCCAATCAAATTACTCATCCTGCTTCATTTTAGTTTGAATTTTTTATTTCAACTCTCATTCACTTATTGTGAGCCCTTTATCTGAAGAAAGTTCAATATATTTTTATGGCTATGGATTACTCGCTGATTGTTTGTTCAACGATGACCAAAATATATTGAATTGGCATTGCATGAGATTCTGTCAAGTATTTGACACATCATTTGTAGTCATAGACACGGTCATGTACACAAAAAGAGATTTAGAAAACTTGTACATTGCTCAAACAAATTTATATATAAAAGTGTACAAGGAAATAGACAGATCATCATTAAAAATATAGATATACTAGGGGCTTCGCCCCTGCGCGCTTCGCGCGCCAACCCCATCTCGGCGCTACGCGCCTCGGGCACTCGGCGCTGCGCGCCTCACTATTTCCTTACGCATTGTCTAGTAGACAGGCGAATTCCTTCATGTTGATTTGATGACAGGTCTGCACTTGCTGTCCACTTCAATTCCTTCTGTGCTTACTTTTCTTTTTTTCATCAATCTAAGCTTCCATTCGTTGGTTGAAAATTGGTGTTCCTTCTCTATTGATATCGATCTATCTCCTTGACTTGCTGAATTATTTTTGCTACCGCTCTGCCCGTTATTCTCGAAAATCACCTTCTTTATATTATTTTTTTCTCTATATTTGTGTTGCTGTTCACTCCGCAAAACACCTCTTTCTCTTGTGGTTAACATAGATCCTGGTCGTCCTCTTACCTGGTTATAGGAATATTTGTTTATTATTATTCTCTGGCTTATTTGGTTATTCGCACTTACAATTTTATTTTCCTTTTTCTTTTGTGATACGTCCGACCATCCACCGTCTCCATCGCCTTGTCTGCTGGTTGAAACTCCTTTCTGTTCGTTGGTTGAAAAGCCAGTATGATATTGTTTGTTCGCTTCCCTATATTTTTGCTGCTGTTCTCGTCGTCTAAGTTTTCGCTCTTCTATGTCCATCACATTGGTTGGTCGTCCTCTTGATTTATTTTCCAAATCAATCATCACAATCGATTCTTCTAATTCTTCAACACCCTCGTTGAATTATTTTTACTACCGCTCTGCCAGTTATTCTCCAAAATCACCTTCTTTATATTATTTTTTTCTCTATATTTGCGTTGCTGTTCATTCCGCAAAACACCTCTTTCTCTTGTGGTCAACATCGATCCTGGTCGTCCTCTTACCTGGTTATACGAATATTTGATGGATGTTATTCTACGGCTTATTTGGTTCTTTGCACTTACAATTTTATTTTCCTCTTTCTTTTGTGATACTTCCAATCATCCACCATCTTCATCGCCTTGTCTGCTGCTTGAAACTCCTCCTTTCTCCATTGTCATCGTAAATCCTGGCTGTCCTTTTGACTGTTTGGTGATATATTTAGATTTACTATTATTTGATTGTTACTTTTCATACTTATTACTCACTATCTGAATTTTATTTTGGTTCTGCAAGACATCAAAGTGTCCACTGTCTCCGTCGCCGGTGAAGAGTAGCGAGAACTGTGTTTCATTTTGTGATCCGATCCGGTGTGGATGAATTTGTTCTTCGCGATACACGATTAAACATATCTTAAAAATGTCCGCAGCTGCAACTAATTCTGCTTCTCCCCCGTATATTCCATTTTTATTCATATGTGATTTGTAATCACCAGGTGACCTAATCACAGCACCGTTTGACTCATTACCTGTAATAAAACCCGCAAATGTAGACCAATTATCCACTATATTTGAAACGATACTCAGTCTCACCTCTGCGTGTCGATCTTGAGTGCCGTATACATAATACGCCAACGCGCGAAAAAGACAATTCCCGTCGGGAATCATCTTGATAATTTTCGTTTGCATGTTCATTTTTTGCGCGTCAGAAACAGATACCTATAAAGATATTTGTCAAAGACTGTCATAAACAGCCGATGACAGCTGTCAAAGGGTTTGCTAGATGCATTTTGTTTTGTTTTCGGGATCTCACCCCACCGCCAACTTCATGCGTATACTATTGTTATTATAGACTTTTTTTTTACTATTGTTATTATAATCTTTTTCTACGTTCATTTGTTTGAAACTTTTTTATTAGATAGAGAGATACGTATATTTTCATCTTGTTTACGCAGTTTATTCGTCGTTTCTTAGTTTTTATTATTTACTGGTTTATTTTTGTGACTGTTATGGGAAAGTTATTAGCTGATTGAGTTTGAATGCATGCGCGGGATTTCAACTGACAGGGTATTAGAACACTTAGAATGGGTAGTGTGTAGACGACCATCTATTATAAATCATTGGCATTTACATCCTTAAAAGACAATAATACAGTAATTGGAAAAAAAAGAAGAATAACAATCACCACAAAACAAAGTATCTGCAGACACCTCCGATCGAATTCAAAGTGCATTCAAAGAGAACGACGCATAAAAGACTATCGATATAATGGATCGTCTGCAAATTGAGATGAAACTCCGTTTTCAAGTAAAAAAGAGCAAAACACAATAAAAACGTCCGAAAATAATCTGAAGTGTAATTAATTAGAGTCGACTTATATCTAGACCTACACGATATACTTATACAGTTATACTTGTAACCATCAATCTTTTGCAAAATCCTATTAGAGACAGTATTTTTTTGCATTTCAGACCTTCATGATTTCAGGTAAAAATAAAAAGACTGATCTCAAGTTAAATAGAGAAATTTTGATTTTACACTGAAGCCAATGAAACTTAGTGCCCTGAAACGAATCAGAATATAATTAACAACATGTCACTTGTGTACATAGATAAGAATCAAAAAGTAAAACGTAGCAAATTATTATTTTAAAGCTTAAAGTAGATTACTTGCTTTGCTACGGGAAATATAAATAGATATATCTGAAACAATCAAAAATTTGCAAAAAATTAGGGGGCAAATATTTTCAATATTATTTTCGCCGCAGCAATATTATTTTCGATCGAATGATATTTTTTTACATTCATTTTTTTTTCTTTTGTGAGTGCAGCTAGCGCATTTAGATTCAACTTCTTGGTGGCCATGTGGCTAACGTATACAAATTCGTTCATAGTTGTTGTTTACCCACTTAAAATGACAAAAATACCTCCCTAACCATTTAAGTACTTACTTTGAGGTTTGTTTTCGATATTCCGACAGTTCGATTGAGAAAATATTTAGCAATTTAAGGGGGAACGTCACTGTGATAGCCGAAAAAATTACCGATTTTTTAAAATTTTTTCCAGAGGGATGACTAACTAATAAAGGCGTCAGATTGTTGGTATTTTATTAAGTGTGTATTAAACTTGTTTCATATAAATTTTTATTAAAAAATTTCTTAGAATTAACAAAGATATGGGCCTTGACTTAACGACTAATATAAAAATCTTCCCTCTATCGTGGTATTGATATCTCTGTGAAGGGTTACCTGAAAATAAAAAACAAAATCTTATCAATATGTATACAAATGTAGCTATTATTGTACCTGGCCGTTTTTTTTCTTTGTGATTATTTTAAAAATGGTGAGGGATTTAAAAATTTTCAATTTTTAAGGCTCTTTTTTTGTATTGCGCTCTGGAAATTTCGAACTGGAGACAACAGTGGTCGGAAAATAGGAGACAAAGGTCACGATACACCTTGATCGAGCGTTTGTTGACTTTTTGGAGCTACAGCTGTGATATTTCGTTCGCTTGGAGAGAAATAAAATCCATACAAAGGATAGCGAATAACACCGAATACTGCGAGACAGAGCTTAGGCTACGAAGTCGCGAATATACCGGGTGTCAAGAAAGCACACCGCGTACATGTCCACGCCTATTTTTTGCTAATATAAGTTTTGCCTATTTATAATTGCTTCTGTTACTACTTTTGAGTTGTTCTGGATGTTTGGACTTTTTTTTTTTTTTCGTTAATTACTTTCAGCCGGAGTCTTTTATTATTGATCTGATTTATTTTGAGTTTCTCTATGTTTTTGCTTTTGATTATTTTTATTTATGACGCACTGTGTTATTGATCTCGTCCTACACGGGGGACGTCTTTCTGACATTTACTCTAGCACTCAAAGTTTTTGGTTGCATAATTGCATTGAGGTGTAGAGTATATGGGGCATGTCACAAAGAAATGACCAAGCCAAACCGATGGAGTCGGGAATTTAAGTCACATATTTTTTTCTAAAAGGTTTTGAGTTTGGAAATATACTCTTAAAGAGATTTTTTAATTGCCTTCTTCGTTTGGGCAGAATGTGATTTGATTGACATTTGTCAATTTTTTTTTATATTAAATTGAACATAACTAGTAACATTTTACTATTTTTTCAATATATCAAGAGTAGATGTAAAAGATATTCGTTTTCACTCGATTATCAATTTCTTGGTATATTGAAAAAACAGTAAAATGTTACTAGTTATGTCCAATTTTATTCGAAAAAAAAAAAAAAAAAAAAAATGATAATGTCAATCAAATCACAATTCATTATATATACTCTGTGAGTCAATTAATTACAATTTTCTCATTTATTCCGCTTTCGTAAATATCATTTTTGGTAAATAAGTTGCCCAACAGTTAAGTTTTTTAGTGATTGAGTTTCAGCAAATATTGCTCACAAAAAACATGTTTTTCACGAGTAATGCTTAAGAATGTATAATAATGAATATATAATAAATAAATATTCAATTATAATAATAATATATGAAAAAAATTTTTTTTAAATTTCGTAGTAATATTATTTCAGATTTTTTTTTTTTTTTAAATAAGTAAAAAATTCAAAAATCGTTAATCCGTGGTGTATGAGGGCTTGAAACATTCGTAACTTGACAAAGATTAATTTAAGATTTGTTTCTTCCAAATACAAAATGGCGTATTTTCAGGAGGCGAAAAAATATTGATTATTTTCGTTTCTTCTAGTTTTTATGATACCACATATTTTTTTCTTGAAACGACGTTCAAAAACAAAACCTTTTTGTTCCTGATGTTTTTTTGAAATATCCATTTTTTCTGTTAGAAACTTGGCCTCGAATATGAAACTTTTCAAATTGACCGAAAGTGATTCTTTCCGAACGGTCCAAACGAAGGTGGCAACTAAAAACGCCCTTTAGGAGTATATTTCCAAACTCATATCCTTTCAGAAAAAAAATATATGACTTAAATTCCCGACCCCATCAGTTTGGCTTGGTCGTTTCTTTGTGAAATGGCCCATATAGAGAGCTCATAAACATCTTCTATCCTGTCATAGCATATAAAAAATAAAAATTATCATATAAATGAAAGTTTCTAATATCTTCATTCCTACAATTCAGATTGTACGATATAAATTTGTCTGTGCCGCCTCGCTCGATAATTTTCATTATATATTTCTAGTAAAAATTTTCATGTCAGAAGCCGAAAAATAAAATGTATTACGTATTCCCATATTTGTGGAGTTTCAGTACTGTCAAATATCACTCCTAAAAATAAGAAATATCAAGGGGTACGTTTCCATCGTGGGGATAGAGGCGGGTTAGTTACAACTTGGATTCAATGAAAAACGAAATTTTGCGATAAATTATTTTCTTTCTCTCGAATCTCATTGCTTTATAGATAAAGCTACCGCCAGTCGCGCAGAGAATTCGAGAGGCATCACCGAAGCGCCATTTTGTGCGGCGGCAACTACGTCAACCAAGAAATGCCCAGCTAAGCGTAATTTATTTACGATATTATAATTTGTAGTTCTCGTTTGCTCACTTCGATATAGCATGAAATCACCTGAAGATGGCTCATTTTACTTCTTCTTCTTTCTGGAATGGTAGTAAGTATCTTATCCATGGACTTCATAGCCCCAGAAATACGGGAAATGTGAAAATAGTACCACGTGTCAAGAAACCACACATTTTTGTGATGGTTTTCGAGATATTAACTTTGCTGAATTTCGTTATGAAAGAGCGATGCACAGTAGAAATTTGACGCAGTCCGGTTCATTTGTTTTTCAAATATATTAAGAATAAGGGTGAATTTGCTCGGTCGGTAAAGGTAGAAGTACTACATACCCTTAAGCAGGCCGATCGTGCACTCCTATCTCTATAAAACTGGACTTTCACGGGTGGCAAACATAGACTTGTGGCAAATTGCCGCGACAGCGCCGCACCGTTGGCGGACGCAACGGCGTAATGCGACACGTCAAAACCAAGTGGCTAGGTCAATGGATCTCAGTTATGATTTCATTCAAAGAATTTAAAAATCTAGGATTGTGAATTGGAAGTGCAAACGGACGGAAAAGAAGACGCGAGAAACAAATTGAATGAAATGATACCAGTTGTTTGAGGTATGAAAATAATCTAATTCATTCTAATTATTCTGGAATCTTAATACGTATAATGCATTGAAATAAATCAACTATTCGTGTCTTTTTTATTATTGTTCATTGCTGCAATATTTTCAGTGCAGACCACGTGCAGACTATGCGGTAATAATGTTACGTGCCAGTCGGTATACACGGCGGCACCCTCTCTGCGCCCTACCTTACCAGCGTGCAGTTACCATAAGAGAGTCTTACGTGCTCTTACCAATAGTCGTAGATTGATACCAACACACATAGTTACCATAGTAACGTCCAAATTCATATATCGATAGTTCTCATACGCTAGATTAACCGTTATTTCATCAGTCAAATTCATAACATATATGGTATATATATTTTTTCCCATTTAACCGTTATACCTTTCAACATTAGCTTTCACATAAAACCTTTGATTTATGATCTCAACCGTAATAACCCAAAGTAATAAACACCTGCAATAGATAATAGAGTAGACGAGACACCGGAAACGTGGGAAGAGAAATCATGGATAGCTCACAGAGAAAGAAACCCTTGTTCTCAGAATTTAGGATAGCGCCTTCATTTTAATGACGATAAGACCAATTAGCGCTTCGCCGCTTGCTTCCCTAAACCAACCACCTCGCGCTAATCCGCCACCCAGATCTCATGCACTAACCAGAAACCTTACCCCCAATTATTTCATCATCCTTAACCAATCATCCGAGACCCGCGAGAAACCGCCACTCCTTTTGAACTCCTCCTACTTTCCCTCCAATTCAACCCTTCCAGAGAACAGAATAGCAGAGAAGAACTTCAGACATCATAGAGAACACAGGAGAAGATTCAGACATCATAGAGAGCAGATCAGAACTTTACCGAAATCCTAAAATCAAATCACATTATAATTAATTCAGAACCTCCGAGACTTATTAACAGTTTGTGACTGCGATAGTGATTAACATCAGTTTGTACCACAATTGTAAACCTACCATTGAGAACTAGAAGGAGATTGTTAATAAATGTGTAGTTAACCCAAGTGTTGTTATAAATAATTATTTCAATCACGCGTAGTGATGGTTGGCACGAGCCTTACCTAACGAACTCTCAGAATTGTAGGCGAGTTGAACGAGAAGATCTGAGGAGCTGATCAGCGGATTCCCGAGATTTACCATATACCAACTACGTAAGTCAAGAGAATAATTTAAATCACGCAGCGAATCAGAATCGACTCGGAACGTAACAATAAACGTATGAAAAAGCATCTCATGCATAAACGCACAGTTCTAAAATAATGAGAATAAATCAGATTATTTTCTTACTTCATACAATTGCTATCGCTTTATTCAATTTCCTTCTCACTTCTTCTTTTTCTTCGTCTATTCATACTTTCAAATAACAATCCTAGGTTTTTAAATTCTTTGAATGCAAACATAACTGAGATCCACTGACCCAACCACGTGTGGATTTTTACGCGCTGCATTTAGCCGCTGCGTCGGTACGCGGTTTTCATGAGCGACTTGTACCGCCCGTGAAAATCTAGCCTTAAGTCTTGTTGTAGCCTAGCACCCATAAAAAAACATGGCAAAGTGGGAGAGAGCGCAATTAAACACTGACACAATTATTGAGAAGCGTGACGGAAAGTTTCACGATTCATTGGTGCGGCACGTCCTACAAAATTGTTTGAACGACAGTTTGGATCTACCACGTTTTGGCAAAGTGTACAATCAACCGTCAGTTTTAAACTATGGAAAATTATATGGATGATGTTAAATACTGGGTAAGGATGCAAAACGATGACTTATTTCCTTTTCTCTTTTCGTTATCTGGCTCCTCTCTGCTTATAGGCAATGATCGGGAATGGGATACATTAGTTATGATAAATTTTACGATCCTCATTCTTCCAAGATAACTGCCTTCACTCCCAGTGGTATATATATATGAGCAGTCTAGTGGAGATTGAATGTAGAATCAAGTTACGACCATTCCTAACCTCGTAAACCCAAAAGTGACATATACCCTACGCCAATACGCCCACGCCCTCCGAAGACGTCTATTTATTTTCCGATTTCCGCTTACACGAATGATTTCTTGCCAGATAACGTTGAGACCTGCGCCATAATTTGTGGCTAAACTTATTTTCACTTGATGCAGAACAGGGACAAATTTTGATCTACAAGACCAGGGAGTAATAGTTAATGGTATTTGGAGTATTGAAATAATCATACTCAATGATCTATAAATTCGATCTCATTTATTACCACAATATATGCAAAATTGAAGAATAGTTAATGGCAAATTTCTGATTAAATTATTCAATATAGCTTTAGAATGTCAGATGACAAAGAGGTAACCGATGTTAAGGACATCGGAACCGTTAGTCACATTGGTCCCATATCTCCTGATTCTGAGTACGATGATTACCTGGGAATCCCTGATTCATTCAAAGTATCATTGGACGAGCATCAGAATGCTGCTGTGCTGCAAATGCAGGAAGGAGAAGCGGAGCCTGACAACAGAGGTGAATCTTGGTGCATTGATCATTTGTAAGCTGATTAGGTTTCTGGGAAATCGATAATTCTTACATACAAATCTTTCATCTTTTCAGGTCCCGTAGGCTTCAAGAAGTTCTCGACAATTTACACCACAGCGGTGAAATTCAATAGTCAGGATCGCAATATATTCATCCCTGGGGTTAAAATAGAAGTGAAAATCATTGACAATGAACGCAGTGTCACAACGCATCCATTGAACCCAAATTTATACACAATTCAGTTTACGCATGGGATATTTACATGGACGATAAAGAAACGATACAAACATATACAGACCCTGCACAATCAGCTGAAAATCTACAGAGCTAGTTTGAATATCCCTTTTCCAACTAAAAGTCATAGGGAAAGGAGGAACAGTTTTAAAAATTATGAATTAGTCGGTCAAAAAGGCCGAATGAAAGGGGCTTTGCCCAGGTGAGAGAGGTTTAAAATATTTGCCGTCGCTTTCAGTTACAGCGATTATTTTCAGCTAAAAGATTAGAAATAAGTATCTAATAATGAATAGTATGTTGAGAAGAGGGTGGAAAAGGTCTATATGTTAAACAATTCTGATTTTTAATGTAAGATTACCGCTGCAATTTACCAATAATGTTTATTTACAGATTTCCTAATAAACCGGATGGCCTCGTACCCTACGAACAACTGAGTCACAGAATGCAAGTACTTCAGGAATACTTTGACAACCTACTTCAAATTGAAATCTACAAACGTCACCCAGATACTGTAATTGCTTTCACAATGAACAAAATAATTTGCACAGTAGAGAGTACTCATTAAAAAATAAAAATAAAATACAAAGAGGTGCATAAAATGAAAAGCTGAATTATCAAGATGTTCGAATTACAGATTGCATTTCTGGAAGTATCGCACCTTACCTTCATTGCAGACTTGGGCCTAAACGGAAAAGAAGGATTGGTCATGAAACGAACTGGATCAGGTTCTAAAACTGGCTGTAATATGTGCGGTTTGTTAGAAGGAATGTGCTGCGTTCGGTGTAGCTACTTTTGCACATCTATATGCGGGACGTGGCATTCGAGACATCTTATTGCAAAAGACACGTTCATCGCGTATATCAGGCCTGCTGATGGAAGAATAAAGTCCGTTATTTTGATGGATCAAGGATTTGAAGTTAGTTCGGGAATGTATTCCACAGGCTTGAGAAATGGCTTGCAGATAATGAATTTGAGCAGACAGATAGTTATCAAATGTTGGACGAGAAGGAAAGCTAAGGAATGGATGGAATTCATCCAAGAGTTAGCCAACAACGAAGGTGAATAAAATCTTAGTTGATACGCAAGCTCATAGAAAACAGCAAATGTACTAGATGGTTTACAAATTTCAACGAGATTGATAATTTTGAATTTAGGGAAACCCTTTGTACAGAATAATCCCCACAAATCGTTTGCTCCGTATCGACCAGCAACGCTGGCATCTTGGTATGTCGATGGAGCCGGATATATGTCTGCTGTAGCCGATGCATTGGAGGGAGCTAAAGAAGAAATATTTATCGCGGATTGGTGGTTGTCCCCAGAAATATTTATGAAAAGACCAGCAATCGATGGAGATCACTGGAGACTGGATAAAATTTTGCAACGAAAGGCTGTAAGTATATAGCAGCTTGATTGATATTTTAATTATCTGATTCACTTATCAAATATAAACTTGCGATACATTTTTATGCTTGTATCTACAAAAATAGGAATACAGACTTGGTGAGTTAGTATCCAAACATCAGTTTTATCACATCTCAAGAATGTATTTAGCAAATCACTTGAAAATATTCGTAGATGGAAGGTGTAAAGGTGTTCGTCCTGATTTACAAGGAGGTTGAGTTGGCACTGGGTATAAATAGTTTCTACAGTAAACAGAAGCTTGTTGAAAAATGTCCGGAGAACATAAAAGTCTTGAGACATCCTGATCATGCGAGAGTTGGAGTCTTTCTATGGGCGCATCATGAGAAAATTGTGGTTGTAGATCAAGCGCTTGCATTCTTAGGTGGAATTGACTTATGTTACGGACGATGGGACAATTCCGAACACAGGCTTACAGATTTAGGCACGTATTAAATCCTGCCAATAAAAACAAACTAAATAAAGATATGACAGTTGATGAAAATGAGAAGATCACATTTACAAGGTAAACAGAAATTATTTTTGCAGGTTCTGTTCATCAGTCTAGCATCTATATTCCGACAAAAGGAAAATTGACGAGTACCAGTAGTAGACCGACAAAAAACTTGCAGGGTCACAAACACATTTTGTTACCCTTGGCAGTAGCAGCAAACACCGTAGCTATGGCTACAACAAAATCGATGCCAGTTTTGTAAGTCAGACACGTGACAATACCATAGAATCTAGAATCAAATTCTGCATTGAAACGAGTTATATTCTCATCTGTGACAATTACAGGCCAACAATGAGTAGCGAATCTCAGTTGCCGCAATTAAAACCCGGAGATCCGTTACTATTATCCCCTCCTGATGTGGTAGATTATGTGAAATGCAACACTCCAGAGTCACAGAGAAGAAATATTTTCGATATGGCAAAAATGACTGTTGACAAAGTGAGGTATAATGTTAGGATGAAGAGGAAGGAGTGGATAAACATGGTGTATAATCCAAATGAAGGGAGTAGTGATGAAGAAGACCAAGTCGACGAGTAAGTTAATTTTCTTTCACAGATTTTTAGGATCTATTACTAAAGAATTGTTTATCACTGTTCCTGCTTTCAGCGCAACTTTGGAAACGCCATATGGAGATGGAGAGGGCATGACATGTGATACTGCTGACGTTGCCTTTGGCATGTCAGGAGGGGCTAAACTTTGGCTTGGCAAAGATTATACAAATTTTATAGTAAAAGATTTTAATAATCTTGACATGCCTTATCAAGATCTAGTGGATAGATGCACAACCCCGCGAATGCCTTGGCACGACATTGGCGTAATGGTTCAGGGTGCAAGTGCTAGGGATGTCGCTAGACATTTTATACAGAGATGGAATGCTGTTAAGGTGAGCAGCATACTGAAAAATTTCATTGCTCCCAAAATGAACCTTAAAATTCTGATTTATTTTCAGCTAGAGAAAGCAAAATTGAACTCGAGTTATCCGTTCCTCTTACCAAAATCCTATAACGATTGCAGAAGCTATATTCCATTCACACAGTCCAGTGCTACGTTTAAAGTCAGATGCCAAGTATTGAGATCTGTCAGCTCATGGTCCGCGGGTTTTCTCGAACCAGACACAGTGGAGCAAAGCATACACGAGGCTTACATCCAAGCAATAAGTAATTCCAAAAGGTGAGAAACTATAAATTATTATTTGATTTATCTTGATTATTTTAGAATTAAAATTGAAGAAACGTCAGATAATCTCATAATTGTGGCAACCATCTGTGGATTGAACTAAGCTCAAAAACTATATGGTTAGCACAGTGTTATTAGTTCTATAATAAATTTTTCCTCTCATGGATTATTCATATTAGCATGAATAAATTATAGCTTTCGAATTTCCTGACGAATATATTACTGTTTCTTCGTTGGAACATTTCATCATGCAGAGGAATTACAGATAGAACGACTTCACTTCAAGCAATTCTTCTTGGTAACCGCTTAATTAACAACTGCTCGTTTCATACTAGGCGTTTGCATGTTAATACTTTTCATTTGAATTTCAAAACAATCACCAATTACTTTTTTGCATGGAAACCTTCTATGATCATTTCATTGCTAAAGAATTCTAACTAAATTGAGTTGTAGTTTGTTGTGGATAAAAACACTTCCTTGTACACAGCAATTTATAAATTAGCCCCTACATTTTTTAGGTACATTTATATAGAGAATCAGTTCTTCATATCACTTGCTTCAGTGGAAGGTGACATTGTGAAAAATCGTATTGGCGAAACGCTGCTGAAGCGAATAATACGAGCCTACAGAGAAGGCTCTGTGTTCAGAGTATTTGTCGTAATGCCTTTGTTGCCTGGTTTTGAGGGGGAAGTAGGAGGTACGACGGGAACAGCTTTACGTGCTATAACGCATTGGAATTATGCTTCCATATCAAGGTATGTGAACTTTGTTGAAAATCGTTCTAACAAGAGGAGCCCAGCTTTTAATCCAAGAACATGCGAATTACAGAGGAAAAGATGCCATTCTGGTTCGGTTGATGGAAGCTGGTATACCAAATCCCAGCGAGTACATAACATTTCATGGCTTGAGAAATCATTCGAAACTAAATGGCTCGTTGGTGACAGAACTTATCTATGTTCATAGCAAATTAATGATTGTTGATGATTGTACAGTGATTTGCGGCTCTGCAAACATTAATGACAGAAGCATGATAGCTACCAGGGATAGCGAAATTGCAGTTATAATTCATGTGAGTTGTTTTCACTACATATCTGATTCGTCTATGCTTTTACAATAATGTATATAAATTAGCGAAATCGGATTCTGGAGACCATCAATTATTGTACAGGATGAAGAATTTGATGATGGTCGAATGAATGGCATGTCATTTGCATGTGGTAAATATGGAGGTTCCTTGCGCAAACAGCTCTTCAAAGAACATCTAGGTATACAAGATTCGGAAGAGGAAATCAGTTTAGAGGACCCAGTGAAGAAATCTTTTTATCATGATATTTGGTGCGCCAGAAGTCATCTAAATACCCAGATGTTTGAAAGAGTAAGGCAATATAAAAATTTACTTGCATGACTAATTTCAAGTAATGATTTTTTTTTTGCCTATTGCAGGTTTTTAATTGCATCCCATCCGATACTGTTGTCAACTTTTCCATGCTGAAATTATATCAAGATGATACTCCGCTTTGTTTGTCTGACCCTATTCAATCCGAGCAATTGGTGGCCAACATTAAGGTATGGGTACAATTGAATATTATTGATGCAGTGTAATGTGTTCCAACCATCAAGATCGTTTCAATATATATGTATTTTTTTATATTTGAAGGGGCACCTTGTGGATCTACCCCTGAACTTTTTGTGCAACGAAGTACTCACCCCTAATGTTGGCACAGTTGAAGGGATTATGCCAACGTCATTATGGGTATAAGAGGGGTTGGGTTTCTTTTACTTTCAAATGATGAAAATGTAGAAAAATATATCTATGTATAACAATGATAGGTTGATCGTTAATATTTAGCTGTACATAAGTGCAATTTCAGGCAGCGACCGTAAAAGTATTAAAGACATTTTATAAGTTGTTTTACGATATCTTTGGTTGTCTTGAAAAATTCTCACAGCTATCATTTAAAGCGTTACTGAAAACTTAACATTCATTCACACTGCTTCCTAATAATCACGTAGCATCTGTATGGGGTGTATCGCAACCCACCCATACAAAACAAGACATTTTGGCCTGAAAAGATTCTTGGGTTTTAAATATTTTATGGGGTGCAGATCACCCCAAAATGTGAATGAAGGTTAAAGTTGTTTTTCTGATTATGGACTGCATTAATCAGTGGTATTACCTAGCTGTAAATATAGACATGAAGTTTTTGACGAACGTTCAGTATTATTTTCCAGTTATAATCGGAACGTTTTGGGAATTCTTTTTTTAACTGTGTTTTCTGAAAATGATGTACGATATGTAAAAATTAGTGAAACTAAATCCAGTGGCGATAATCAGCAGTCAAGTGTGTTAAACTATTTCTGAAAATTGGACAGTGCTGTACAGTTTTTCATTTATTATTTTATAAAACGAGTAACTGATTTACCTCTTCAAGGGGAGACTTTGGTGAAATTTTGGTCAAAAACGGTTTTTCAATTCTTAACCCTAGTCACCTACATCTATGGAAATTTCTACATTACTTACACGGGGTCACTCAGATCCCAGCCAACTTTGGAACGTTATTACTCTACACACCATTATGCGCAATTACGACTCGAACAAAATTCTGAGACAAAATTTAACAATTCAAAAAATAGATTCCGATGTTAGTTTTCGCAAAAAAACTATGGAAGATGTGGGAAAGATTTTTCATGTATAAAAAAGAGAACTAACGCAATGAGATCTCTGAGACCCCAATATTTTTTTAATCATTGTTTATTTTACTGGCACAACCAGTCCTGATTCAAGCGCACTGGCTTTAAACTTATATGTTAAAGTCAGTGTTGAGATCAACAGGACTGCATGTAAATGACTAGGGTGGTATAAGAAAATTCTTTCACCAATTTTTAGATTATGATATAGGCTTTGAAAAAAAATTTTAACCTGTGATGAAAATGTATGTGCAAAAAACCTTTCAAAGATTTTGCCTACCACTGCCAAAAATTCCTTGCGCATACTCTTTCAATACAGGAGGCTGATATTTTATTTCAAAACCTATACTACCATAATCTATATATATCCATGATAATAAAAATTAGTGAAAGGAATTTCTTGTACGATAATTTTCAACCGATAATCAGAAGTTCACCAAAGTCAACCCTCAAAAAAAAACTTAGCTTGTTTGGCTGCTAACTTTAGCTCTATTAGAAAATGTTAATTTTTATTGATATATTCCGTTATAAATAATTATTCCACATTATTATAACTAAATAATATAATTACGGATCACGAGAATACATATGACATATATATGGGTCATTCTACATCAAATCAGACGGTTTGAAAAATTTTGATATTTGATTTCCTCAATTTTTTGATACATTTTAGTACGCCTAATAACAGCTTTTCTGGTAAATTTTGAGATTTTTTGATTACTTGTTAAAAAAATACCAAATTTTCCGAAAAATCGCTCTTTTTTGGTTTTCTGTTGATAACTTTCTTAATAATAATGGTCCAAATTAAAGTTTCATTTTTTTAAATCTTTGTTTTTAAATGGCCTTTACAGAACAAAATAATATTTAAAGTGTCTGTGATTAAGATTTTTGAGTTTGAAATTTTAAATCGTGTTTTTGAAAGTGAGTGTCCCTTTCGATTTGAAATTTTCGATTGAAATTTTTTTTATTTCAAACCACTGTTCTTTTAACAACTTTTAAGACCGGTCCGGTCGTGGGCCCTCCATACTCACTATCTTTCGACTTTTGTAAAATTAAAAAAAAAAAATTTCGTTATAAATTATTTTAAGTACCGATTTTTTCCACTGTATACTCTTTTTTTTACTTATTTTAAATTAATTTTAATACTTGTCAATTGTTAATGGGGTTGGACACGGTAGTGTGACCAAACTGTGTTCTTCGTCTGCCCAATAGTTGCGCTGTCGTACTAGGGTATTGTGGATATAGATATACAGTTGCAGATAACCTCATAGAGCCTCATGCTCGTGGTGTATGTACATTCACATAATAAAACAATTTAAAAAAAATACAAATATACAAACGAAACATTACACCAGAAAAATTAACAGTACTATTTAAAAAGAACGGTAATGGAATTTGAGCTGAGACGACCAAGAGACAAGCACTCTTCCACTGCACTACTAGTCGATACTATAGGTATAAATTTATGTATTAATGTCTGAAATGTGTGTCCCAGGTAAGGATTCACAGTTTGTCTGATAATTAATGAGCTCAACTTCTTTTGACGATAAAAAATAACTGTTCTTGCCACAAATTGAGCTATTTCACTAGAGTTTATAATATTTATGTAAGAGTTTATAACTGCGTGGAGATGATAAACCTCGACGATTGTTTCATAATTATATGGAAGTGCACAACGTGAGGTTAAGTTCTTGAATGCAAACAAGTACCCGTTAACAATTAATTTGTATAATGAATAAAGGAAATAAGTTACTGTTTGATAAGATACGTATGACAAGAAAAATATATTTTAATGCCTGCTGTTTGTAATACGTGGTGCGTGCAGGTAATTGAAAAAAACCAACATTGACAAAGTCATTCGCAACGTGCAAATGCGCACAACCTGTTGCGGTAGACATTCGAACGCATTGTAAACAAACCCCATACTCCGCCACTGTTAGTCGACCACATATTGTGCATCAGTACTGTGAGTGGCAGAATACCGTACTACTATATAGATCTAAAAATGAACGCAGGATTTGTAACATGGAGATTGGCCTACTTCCCTCTTACTCCATGCATTTAGCTATCACTGTGTATAGAAATCTGTGGATCTTACATTGAGTAACTGTATGTTCAGTTGGTGGGATGTGTCATCGTGGTGTGGCCCTAACTGTAGTTCCTTATCTATCTCTGTCTACGCTGTCACGTTGGGGTATTGTATAGATATAGGATCCGGCTGATTTGATTGGCTTATCTTCAGGTCGCACTGCTGCAGGTGGTTGAGGGGGGAACCAACATCGATGTCTCACTAACGAGTCACCGCCCAATCCAACAAGTTTGAAGATCTGTATGTGAGACTGTTACCGATAAAAGCTTATGAAAACTCAGCCGGGCAATTCCCGACGGTAAATGCTTATGGGTAACCGATCTACATTTACCTAACCGATAATAGACGGTGCAAAGTACAATTACCGCGGAGAATTGCTTTCGAGATTGTAAGTATCGTGATTGATTACCGGCATGCGGTCGCCATCAGTTCCAAAATCTTATTTTGTTTCAGAGGGCCCTACTATTTCGGGGAATACAACACGAAATCTGCGAGCATCGGCTCTTTCGACTTACAAGCCTTTGCAAGTTCCTTATTTGCTAAACATTTACCGGTGGTAATTGAACTAAGAATTCTACGTTAGATCGTAGTCCGCTGGGAGATGTCGCTTGTACACCGCCGCCGCGAGCCGGAATTTGACCGTATGGTGGCGCGTCGGTAGTCTCGCTGAGCGTCGCCGGGCGGGGTGGTTTGCTGGCTTTGGCGTCTTGCACGGTGACGTCATGATTCCAGTCAACATGGGCGACTGATCGCGACGGTCGCTCTGCTCCGTAGCTGTACGCGAGGAGATTGAAAGAAAGGGAAAGAAGGCATCACCACCACCACCACCACCAGCATCGCGTACCGGCGGCTCAGCGGTAAAGCATCAGCAGTTGTTCGTTTACAAGATGGCAGACGGGCCGTCCGGTGAAGAGGCGCCGAGCGAGTTCGGCACTGTAAATCGCGTGCCCAAAGAAAGACACAAGTGTAATAATAACGATGTAGTGATAAACATTGATAAGGAAGGTGTTCGGGTTACGGAAAGTGATAATATTACCTCGTGGGCGAGTGTCGACGAGAAAAAGAAACGTGATGTTTATGTTGGTGATGATGATGATGACGATGACGATGACGACGACTACGATGATGACGAATACGACGACGACGACGACTACGACGATCGTGATGCTGGTGATGACGAGGAAGACGACGACGTCGACGATGACGATGAAGTTAGCAGAGGTGGCAGTATAAGCAGTGGTTGTGTCCATGATGATGTGCCCCTTCGTTCTTCGGCAACGACCATGGTTGTTCACAAGAAACCGCCAACGAAAGAGACTCTCGTAGTTCTCTTGCACCCTATGAGTGTTGTTGGGAAAAAAACTGTTGGCTCGGTCGATGATAGAACGGCGTTGCTTGGGGAGATTAACGGCGACGCGATTCGCGGTGTTATCATCCCCGAACCGAAGAGGGGAGCGGCGGTTAAAAGTATCGACAAAGTGCCAACGGGGGTTGGCAACACCACCTTCAAAGGACAAATTAGAACAGCGGACGATACCCTCGTTGGACCCTGCGGGAAGAAACGATGCGTCGATCGATACGATAGCTCGGAAAGCTCCGACAGGTGAGTTCAGTTGACAACGGAGAACCCGATTATTCGCTATCATGATCGTTTAAAGACGACTCCAAAAGTACACCGATCGGTCTGAAAATGCGAGCATCTAATGCCAGTTTCTTCTTGCCCTTATAAATTAGTTTCGTTCGCCTCGTGGTTCTCTGACAACGGTTTCAATAATTCTGCGTTTCTGTATACATTTTTCGCCTACTTGACTTTCCGTATGATGGAACGGTGTCGGAATAATCGAACGACCGGGGTACCTTCCCCGCGATTTGGGCAAGACAGAAAAGGGAAAGGGCGCAGCAACAGTTCCGAAGTCTTCACTTCTCCCCACGGCGTTTTCTAAACACAGCGATGGCGTCGCGTCGTCCCATCGTCTCTCAAGTTTCAAACGGGTCCTTGAGTTGTATTTACGCTTGCGTTTGCTCGATTTCCTCTTCACCTCCAGGCCGCGCAACTGGAAAACACACTTCCGGACATAGCCCGAAGTTTCTCAAATCCCGTTTCTTGCGTGGGTATAAGTATCTCGCTCCTCCTTGGACGTGTAAATATTATCAGATCTATCTCCTTATCTCACTCTTCTCATCTTCTCTGGTCGGCGTGTTACAACACCGTACGATGGCCAGAGGAGAGAAGAAACATTAAGAACCGAACAAATTAAACAAATAAATTTACAAATTGCTGATATACACCACTCTACTGGACTCTTCGAGGTGTGCTGTGGTATTTTAGTACACGGGATAAAGAAACAACGATGGCTCAACGTTTTCCATCGGTTTGTTTTCAACGCTTAGAAACAGGCGCGAATAGTATATATAAATGCCACATACATTATAATCATTCGTTCCTTGCGGGCGAGCGACGTTGATATAGCTGCGGTGTGACTGAACGCAGTTTCGGCTCCGTAAATTTTGGAATGTGTTACTTCGAATGTGTCGATGCGGGAGCTAAGCGTTTGATTGATCGGTAGATCTATGGATAAATAAGAAATACAATCATACGCGAGAGTGGAAATCTTGGTTAGGCGAACCCCGTAAAGGGAAGATTAGGTTGACAACGGTAAATAAACAACAGATACATGTATTCCTGTGAGCAAGGAAATAATATCTCCGAAGAAGTAAATCGCAACCGGCGAGCGAGATGAAAAACTTCTGCCTTGCTGTTATATCGTAATGTCCAGCGGCGGCCCTCTATGATATCTCGTGTAGTGTACTGCTATGCAACCAACAACCAACCGGTTTCTCGTCATATTTTACGGCGCGTACAAACGACCGCAACACCGTCATCTGTAATAACAATAATTATTACTCGTATAGCGCTGCTGAGTCAAAACATTTCTTATTCTCAATTCTTCATATTTACACCGAAACTGCTCCGGTGCTTGCAAGTCGTTGCAATTATTATATTGTATGCATTGTGAAGTCCGTCGTTCTTTTCTGGGCTGGGTGTGTCATGCCGCTGTCTTTGTTCAACTCTCTATTTCATTCTCAATTGTGTCTCTCTCATAAAAACGTCGAAAACGAAGTTGACAGGAGGACAAACATTTCTTTTCCCCGACGTTAAACAACTGTTTACAATAACAAGTGTCAACAACGTGGGATGCGCTGCTGCTGTATAGTACCTTCTCGATACACATGTACCCAATTTTGTTTACCGACTTGGTTATCTTAATAATATACACATTCTTAGATCTGCATTTCTGTTTGTTTGAAATTGACGAGCATCTCGATGATATAACACTGACGACGTGTCGTTGGTTTTATTGTTACATACAATTGCAGCAAGTTGTTTTAATCACCGACACAGAGAGAGAGAGAGAGGGGGAGAAAGAGACATAGACATAGAGAAAGAGAGAGCGAGGGCGAGCGAGTGGAAAAGGAAAACGGAGAGGGAAAGGGAGAGAGAGAGTGCAAGCTCGTGTCGTTGTCGCGTATGTACGAAACACACGAGTACACGTCAATGATATCGCAATGGACAGGGGATATTCGGTGACTAATCTTGCGTTCACATTTACCATCTTCCTATATTTAGACGGAACGTTGACCGATACCGATTCCGAAGCGTGTAGATACAGAGTGAAAAAGAAACTTCAGGGTATGCTCATTTTAACTCAAGTCAATGCCTCCGGCTGGAGACCAAATATTGCACTATGGCCGTCAAGTACTACGGAACAGAAGAGGACAGTAAAGTCAATGAAACTACAAAATTCATGAGTTTAAACGCACCTGAAGACAATACGGAAAGTTTCATTGCTGGAAAATGAAGGGAGGTTCAGGAAAAACAGCGTTTCGTGCCTAACGGGTATAACAGCACTTTTTTGTTGGCTTTGTGTCTGCGCGTTACGCCTCCTTATTGATAATAATGGTATAAGGCGATTAAAACCAGCGTGAACTTTGCAAAAGTTTGTAGCAGTAAACAAAAAAATTACACAGGAATCGTAATGGCAGAATCGTGTTACAGCCGGGATCATTGCTCGCAAATTTACACATTCGTCGTCGTCCAGACCAAAATTGGAAATATATACACCGAATCCACCTAATACCCACAATGTTATTCCTTAACTGTTTTTGAAGCGTGCGTATAACGTGTACGTGAAACGCACATTGCAGCTTGACGAGCTGAAGTTCTATTGACAAAAAAAAAAAAAAACGTTAATCACAGAAATGTTTAAATCTAATACTGACGATTCGCTTGATATATTTATGCATGGTCGTAACGTAACGTAACATGTAATTTGTACAGCTGCAAAAAAACATTTGACGTATATTTGCTCGTGCATCGGGACTTCGGGTCGTTGGTTGATTAATTCGTGGCGGGTAATTCGTGGCGGGTGCATTGAGAATCTACTCATGCATGTGCTACGTGCATGTATTTATAAGCTCATCGTGAACGGTCAACGCGTAGGCAGGCACAGCCAGACATCAGGCCTCCCGAAAATGTTCAAATATTGCTGATTTTTTTTTTTTTTACCCCGTGTCAAATATCTGTAATATCTTATCACAAGCCTGCAACGTCGAGAATTCGCCACGCCTGAAACTCCGCAATCTCTTCGGGTATGATGCCTCCTCTGCCCTCTTCAGAAGTCTACTTTTTTTTAATTTCCTTTTTATTATTTTCTTTGTCTTCTCTGTATTGCCTCATTTCTCCTCATTCCGTTTTTGCATACTCCGTTGCATCCTTCTCCTTTCCTCGCTTAAATGCGTATCGCAGCTCACGCACCACCGCACCGTAGCGTCGCGTCGCTTCGTTAACGTAATCGCAGAGGGTTCAAATTTTCTCGCTCTACTGTACCGTACGCCCGCCGACCGACCTAGCAGCCAAATATTTTACCTCCGACTGTACACCCTACGGCCCTTGTTCCACGTTGCCCGTTGCCCATTGCCCCGTTGTTGCCTTCACATTTTCACACACCGACTAAGATGGCTCCCGCCGAGCCCGTCGTCGCCTCCTCTTTCCCTTTCTCACTCTCGTCACTATTTTTACATCGCCTGTACATCCACCCGCCACATATATCCAATGCATCCTCTCTTGAAATTTAGACATGCTTTTTTTTTACAGCATTCCCACCGACATCAAGCCATGCTTATAGCCATAGACGCATAAATGTTAAATTCCTACGATTGCAACCTTTTCTTTGATTTATTCTTTTGGAATTTATTTCCTCTCCTCCATTTTCTCATATTATGTTAATCTCAAAATATCCGAAACTGAACTTGTTCCAAAGTTAACAATAGTCGCTCTGGTTTAACATTTTTCTACAATACCACGTAATTATTTTTTCCTAAAAACTCAAATTAGCTGTAGAGAAATGTTGTCCGCTTTAAACAACAAATACCACAAAATAAATAAAACAAATCTATCCTCTTGGAAATAGTACCTCACACATCGAAGCGTTTGCACTTGATACTAAACACTTATAATAAAAGATAATTTATACTTATTATCCAGTTAGCAAAAGTCTTCTTCGAAACGGACAGAAAAATTTTTTTGACTTCCATCCATAAGAAAAAATTATTCAATATATAGTATATATTCCGGGTAACCCAGCTTGTGTTTCTGAAAAAGTTCAGGAATTTTATATGCTTTGATGTTACTGGACACCCTGTTTGTCCTTGCACTTATCTGCCTACTTATCGTTTGCACGCGACGTGTCGTTCTCGCTACTATTATACTGCACACATGCGCCGCCTTTTCCGGAGCAATTACAACCCGAACGTTGTAGCATTTCTCTTCCGTGATAAAGATCCACACAGTATAGATGTGTGTTCGTGTGTGTATTTATCACGTATATCATTGTCGCAGTGCTAGTTTCCGGTTGACACTGCTTTGATCGATGTCGGCACAAATTTGGTGTAAAAATTGGTCACGTCGATGTTTCCAAATTCAATCGCATCTCTCACATCGTATATTTAGATCTCAAGCACCACGCGTGCCCCCGTTGAACATGTGTTCGATTATACTTTATGCTCTCGCCGGTACAGTAGAATTCGCCTTATCGCAGGAACAAATAATAATAATTGAAAAATCATTTCGACCTAATCTTACAACAAAATAACAGCCTCTGAAAGAAATACGTGTAATGCAAATCGACGTAGTTCTGTAACGTGGCATTTTTAATGTCCGCCACAAACGGCTTTCTGAAACATAGGCGGAAACAAAATTAGAGGTCTTACGGTATCGATTGTCCAACTATTTCCGAAAGAGCGCCAGAACCGGAGTCACGTATCCGATATTCCGAGATGGGCACGGTAGAGGGCAGCGAGTAAGACTTGTTTAAGGCTTTTTGTTTCTTTTTATTTTTCGAGTTTCGTCGTCACCAAGCAAAGAGTCGGCGACCATTTCAGCTATTTTATGAAATAGCGAACGGCAATAATTTCGAAGTAAGGACGTCGAGGTTGCGGAGAGAGAGCCAACGAACCACGGCGGAAGCGATTCCTCTCCCCGATTTCACCCCGCCGACAGCTGACCGCCAAATTTGCGAAGAACCAAGAGGCTAAAGTTGGTAACGTTAAGTTGACGAAACATCAGTTAAAAACTCATTATTTAAAAATTTTAGAATGACTTACGAGGAGTTGTCTTTACAAAATATAAGTATTTTTCGTTTGTTAATGCTTACTAAATTTTAGACAATCTGAATATTGCGAAGTAACGATTTTTCCTAAACGTTCATCGTTATGGTAACGTTACCAACTTCGACCTCATGTAAGATCGACGAGCGAAGAGGGATCATCATGAGGCTGCGCGGCGGACGAAATCGCGATCTAGCGCTAAGTTCTGCGATGATCAAATAGGCGGGCGTCGAATTGCGCTATTTCAAAAATTGATCTAATATCAATTGTTGCGGATTCTTGCGTCGCGTAACGTGACGTAGCAGGTGGCGCAAAGATCCGCGTTGCGGCAGATCGAGAGATTTTCGAATCACTAGTTCTGGCGATTGCGTGCGAGAGACGTCTTTAGTAGAATCTGATAGCGATTTTGGTTTTGGCAGATCGCGAAAAATGTTGTCAAGAGATTTTGAGGGTGTTGGCGCATTTTTGTGGTGGTTGTGAAACGGTAAATGATGCATAATTTATCGCGATCAAATTTCGATAGTAATGAAGTAAAGGCTTGCCGTATAATGGATAGCCATTTTGGATTTACGATGTCGGAAAGTGCTCGAAATCCGCTTTGTAGGGTCGAGTTGCGGTGGCGTGTTTTGCAGCGTCGCCTGTCGTGTACGTCTCGAATACTTCGGAATAGGTAATTAATTATCTGAGAATTTTGAGAAAATTAGATGCGTTGTGGATTGAGATTTGAGTCAAGTTGTACCGATGTAGTTAGCGGCTGCGATACAGATTTTGTGATTGCGAATTTTGGTTACGATTTGATTTGCGATTAAGTTTGCGCCGTGTCGAGTTGAGTGTTGGTTCAGATTTCGTTTTAGTTGAGTTTAAGTTAAGATGAAGGTTACATTTAATTGAAAGTTTAGTTAATTTGAGATTACGTTTCGAATGATGTTTTGAGTTGAGAAAAATGTAGTTCAGTTGAGTTACAGTCTACAATAAGGTTGAGTTTTAGTCAAATTGTCTGTAGGTTAGTTTTATGAGGATGGAGTCAGTAACGTGACTAACGACGCATACTGATTGTGAGAAAAAATTGTTCCTGTGCACCTTCAGGGATATCTGAAGTTTAGTAAAGCATGATAAACAAAACATGCTCTCATTTTGAAAACCCGACTCCCCGAAAGTCATCCTAAAATTGTACAATAATGATTTTTTAACTGATGTTTCGTTATGTCGACACTACTAACTCCAGCCTCATTTAGTTTCTAGATTTTTCGCGGTTCGTGTCGATACTCCGAATCGGGTAATATTAGAGAATGCCGTCCGTTCGGAATACGTGGTTGGCACGACGAGAATTAATTTCGGATTCTCTCTCTCTCTCTCTGAAAAATCCTCTCCGCAGTATTAACCATAACCTACCAAGCACATCAGCCGGAAGTTAGAAAAGGTCAAAATACTCGTATCGAGGCGTGTTAATCACGCCAGACACACAACAAAATCTCGCAATATCTTTTCCGGAATTGTGTTTCAGCTTTCATCGCGGGTTGGTGCCAATTCGTTGTGCTCACGGTAAGTTCTCGGTCATTCAACGGGTGGTCAAAGGCAGTAAAAATTTGGCCTCACAGTTCGTAGTTAAAAGCTTGACGAGGGCGCGCGCGCATAGAAATGTGTTAATATTTAATGACATGCGATACGGTCAGCTGGTCGAATTCTTTTTCCGTACAGTCAACTGTCGAGAGTACACACAATCCCACAAGGTATCTGCGCCTGTCTATATCGTACATTCGACAAGAGTTATCATCGACGGTGAAACTTTGTCGGCGTCCTTCGAATGCAAGTGTTGCGAATGCATCGTAGAGTTCAGGTACAATTAGAAAGGTGCTACGCTAGCCTTGCCCGGAGTAGCGGCATCGAATCCGCGCTCCGACGCTCCGATATTTATTAATACCGATACGTGTCACCATATTGTTTATGTACATGATCGGTGAATGATTAACCGATCGTTGAAAATCGTCGGAACTTTGAACGTGCGGACAGTTACCGGTTTGCCGGTGTCGGTCGCTGGGCGAGAGTCTCGGGGATTTTGGCGAAGCGAGGCTGGAGAGACGGACGAGAACGAGCGCCTGCGGGCTTGGATCACCGCGGTTTGTTCGGAGCAAACTACGTGCAACTCGAATTGTGTGTATTACACCGGCTCCGTTCGGTCGGAGCGGCATGCGGCAGCCGAAGCGACCGCCGGCCGTGGCCGTGAAAGTGAAATTCGTGAATGAAACGTGGGTAACAACCTGGTCCCCTCGTCCGCGAATCGAGGTAAAGGTTGCCCCCGGATTTCCTCGTCGCGCCGTTCTATCGGGCAGGCACGGTGCGGTGGGTACAACGCAAGGTGGGCGGGTGCAGGGCGAATAGCCACGGGTACGGGTACCTACCAAATAAATTGTCATAGTACCGTTACGCTCGGGCAAGGTCGAATGCCCCCCTCCCTACCTTCGACCCGCTAACAATCCCGCGAAAGCATCATCGTTTCGTTTTTCAATCACGTAGGTAGCGGCTGCCGGTATACGCGCTTATTCGCTTTGTTTCTCATTCTTCTCGCGTGAACTACGAGTAGGAAGAGAAGCTGAATGTAAGGAGATTTTTGCCAAATTAATTTGCCAAATAAAAGGCTTACCGTTAATTTTGATACTCATATTCAGCCTCGATTTATACAATGCAGCTAGGTAAATTTATTGCTTGAAGGAGGGGCTGTCGTAGGTATACCGCAGCGGTTTCGTTAGTCCAGTCAGGGAGGCATTTCAACTGGCTTACGAATAACCTGCAGCTCCGGATTGTAGTTTGTTCGAATTTCAATCGACGACGGAAATAATTGATTTCGAAGTAACTGTCCGCGAAGTGAGACGTATCGTATCGTGCGGACGTCGATTACCGGTTCTTTTCCGCCGGATTATATCATGTGGATCGTACGAGGGTCAGGCCGATTCAACAGCCAAACTGCAGCTGCATGCGTGACTCTCATCGAATTCGTCGTGGTAAAGACGTCGCTGCAACCTAGGATAAGACGAAAGAACAGGGAAAAATATTTGAAATATTGAGTATTTCGAACGCAATTGTGTTCACATTTTTCGTTGTACAACGGCATGAGCGTTGTATATATTTTGTTATACGACTCGACGGATACGAATTGAATATTACTAATCCACCGCTCGTCATTGCCGTAATCTGATCCTAGTTGACAATCTGCATGTTAGATTGTACATGTATCACCTCTATTCAATACAGCTAAGCAGAAACAATCATCCCTCGACGTTTTTTTCACCTTAGAGCGTCGTTGTATGATACATCTATGGTTGATAATGCGATTGAAAAGAACGATAAAAAGTGATCGATGTACGCGCGTGTTACACGGTCGACATAGACTGCTCACCTTGTGTGCACGGTTTCCAATTCCTATTCACGTGGTGCGATAATAGTCCGGATCGGTTTAAAAATATCAAACAGACAATATTTCGAACAATATTTCCACTCCAGTTTTATGGATCCTCGTGCATGCATGACTAATTACCAGCTTAACCCGCCTTATAAATTATCACCCGAGAATTGAAACGAATGACCGGCGGCAAACGAATAGCATGTACGCAGATTATTTAGACCTGTCGTCCCGTTCTAGACACGGTGAATCCTTTTTTTCCTTCACCATTCGCTCTGAAAATGATCAAAACTTATAATTCGCTCGAAATCAAGCGTTTGAATATATAAAGGTAGATCGTCGTATGTAGGCAGATATGACCTCTTTCGATAGATAAGTATACACGTGTAAAAAAAGATCACCACAGAAGGTCTTAACAGCCTCTTTTTTTATTTTTTCTTCTTTTGTTTGCCATCGGTTTGGAAACCATTGAAACGCATGGTCAAGTTGAAACTAAACGATTGAAACTAACTAATTTATACGGTGATTATATCGATTTTCTGGACGTCGATTATCCAAATCGTAAATTATCGGAATGATAGGAATAACGTTAATAATTTTTGGCGGTTACGTCCTTATGCAATTACCACGGTAGATAATTTTTTCAATTTTCATCAGAATCAAAAGGTCGTATCTTCCTACACATCCGATCTTTTGCTTCTAGTTGATGAATTTATACTCGAGCCCAAAAAAATAAAAATAAACATTTTTTGGCAGATACGACTTTACGGAATTAATCGACGTAGGATTTTATGGTGAAATCAGTAGCAGAAGATCGTATCTACCAGTACACCCGACCATTTGCTCGTCGTTAAACCATAGTTCAATTTAAATGTTTCTGACCACATTTTCATGTTTTAAACCTAGATACGATAAAAAAAAAGTACACCTTCTTTTGCCGTTTTTAAAGGGCAAAAGGTCGTAAGGTGGCGTTTACGGCCTCAAGCCATTAGACATGAAGATCTCGCATCTTCAATGTTCGGAATAAATTGTAATGGCGATATCAGTGGAGGGCGAGACAAAAAGAAGGCAGAAGCATACGTTACGGCCGTCCATCTTTTTTCCACCGACTCGACGTAACCGGCGGCCCCCTCAGCGGTAATTTTACTTCTCCACACGAGTTCATAAACTGTCTATAGCGCGTTGCAGCAATAACACCGGGTCGTATGCCATTCCTTTCATCTCTCACGTCTCTGCTATGCTGCAGTGTTCGCGTGTGATTGCAGCAGCTCTTGCTTACCTTTTTCAAGACTTTTCCCTACGGACTGAACACTTTTATCGCCACTGTAATGCCTACGCCTGTGTACAGCTACCATATGTAAACCGCGGTGTCTTTCTCCGTCTTTCTAGCAGCTCTTCTCTTCTCCCTCGGCGGTACAAACAACTTTCAGCCTTAGTCTGCGATTTCCTGACATTGTTCCACGTACAAGTTTCCAACCCGATAAATCATATCTGTACGCACGATCACGTGGCCGCCCCGTAATTTGATTCAATTTTGTGCATAACGTGTATTTGAAAATTTCACGCGATTCGCAGTGGTAGGCGGAAACTTGACGCGCAACTCCGACGAGGAGGATTATAATATCAAGCTTAGTGTTACGATGCGATGCAACGGGGCCGGTTTATGTCCACTCTTGTCAATCTCGATCAGGGACGAAGAACCCTAGTTCGATTGAGGTAGGCCAAGGATCTATGGTTACGGTGGTGGTTGAACGCGAAGAACCGATTCGGCTCACCATCAGTCCGACCTTGCAGCCTAACTCGAATAAATCATCGTCGCTGCTTTTTTCCCCTCATCGTGGACATGTTTACGACTTTGCATTGTAGCTTTTCGCAAATTATTTATGCAACAATTATATTCCCCCATACTGCAAACGAACATTATTCAATGTCGTATTGCGAACAGCTGTTAGATACATAAAGTAGGCGCGAGGACTAGTCTTTCGTGGGTAAAAATAGTAAAAATAAAAAAAATAATGCATAACTGAATACGTCAAGTTCCGACTCCGCGGGAAGCCGCGATGCAGCTTCTACCCTCTTGCACCCCGTCTCCACCCTCCTCTCATCCCGACAGGGATCTGCAGCCCCTGCGGGAGATTACATCGCGAGAGAACCGTCGCCTGTTTCGTAGTCGTGTGCCGTTGGCTGCACCGTAGGCGAAAACGCGTGCTCCCTCGCGCGCAGAGCGAGGGGAATGGAGGAAGGAAGGAAGAAAGGAAGGAAGGAAGGGAGATAAAGAGTGGCACGCATGCATCCATCCCTACTAGCGTTGGATCAATAACTTGGTTGGTCCTTCCTGAAGCAACCCTCGGCGCAGACGAGCGCGCGCAACCCACGGCGAGACTGCCATGCGGATTGTATCTGCCCTGCGAATTAGGCGCGGGGTTAAAGGCGCCCATCTGGCGCTACAAGTATTATAGAAGACTTGATCGAGTACATGGCAGAGACATTCGTCCTCTGTTGGACGTCGTGGAATAGTTTTGCTTATACCTTATTCAGAATCCTGTACCACGTTATACGCACACACTTGTATATAAACGGGGTCAGGCTTTTGTTACCGGTTGATAATCGGTCTCGTTTTTTCTTCAAGTTCATTCGCAACTCCTACAGTACCGCCAACAGGTATACGTGTACCTTATATAGTATTGAACGTAAGGGCAGTGAATTCGACCGATTTAATTTGTTGGAACAATACCGCGCTTTCCTCGGAATTGCATTATCTCGCCGATCGAAATCATTCGGGATACCTTGAGTAGTTTTACGTAATGCAATTCAAACGCAGCAACTCCAAAATGAATGCTATAACAATTCTAACTGTATCGCTTTCGGGAACGACGCCCGTTGCGCAAGTAACGTTTATGGCTGTAAACTAATATTACGGAATCTTACAACAATTCATCATTTTTACACGTTATATAAACCTAGTGATCACGGGACAACAAGTAAATCGGTACGACACAATAAACCGAGGGGAGTTTCATGGGTGTGTGTGTGTGTGTGTGTACACATACGCGCCGCACGCACAATTATATGTATATAAATATAATATACAATAGTTTACATTACAAACATGCTGCCAATATCGATTTGCAGAGTTCCTTCTGTCAAAGAATAACCTAACAATATGATGCTGCTGACAGGACCTGCGAAGTCTCTTCTTGGAGTTTTCTGTATTCAACGCAATCAATATCGTATTCGAATTTCGTTACGCTAACGAGAACAATGTCAATATGTATTTGTTTCGTTCGTTTCGTACATAGAAGAAATTTAATACATGTAGAATAAAATTTCCCGGGGAAAATTACGGCACGTCTTTGTAGGCAGTATATTATTACAACGTGTATTATTTTCGGGTTGATGTTTACAGTATCTATATATGCCCGCGGGAAACTACGATGGCTTCGAAAATTCTAGACACTCTATGCCTGCAGCTTGTTCAATATCGCAGGATTTTCATTGTTTTTCTAATCGAGTAAAGATGTGCATCGGAAAACCTTTTTTACCTGTATCAATAACGACGTTATCCTGTTACGCGTATCATCGTAAATTTAATACGGCCCTACATGCAGAATGAAAAACAAGTATTCATGCACATAATCATTGCCCTGCAGACTCACGTGAGACCGCCGAGGTGTTACGCAATTCTTTCCTAGTCGAGGTTATTAACTATGCTCACCGAGTGGGTTTCCTTGCTCCGGTAATGTTCGTTCTTTTTATTCTTTATTTCTCTCGTTGCAAATAATAGTATATTGAGTTACAAGTGCGGAAAGTGGGCGGTTTCCAACGAGTATGAAGTTTGCAGCATGAGCCGCAGCGAGTGCTGAAAACACACGACTCAGATATCGCTCATCTGAACTTGTGGCACACATTTTTTTTCCCTATATCTACCGACGCAAGTTTGATTTGAGAAGCAAACGAATGTAGTACAGTAATGGGAAAGAAATAGATCAACGGGGTAATCGAGTGGTTCAAAGGCGATAAGCCTGAATTCACGTAACCTATTCAGGTTGAACTCAGCCCAGTGACGTCACTGCTTGCGCGTAAAGTCTGTACGTAAAGTTAAGTTATCGGAAAGTGCGCATTGTGCCGTGTGTAAAATTGAAAATTTCAGCTGAGCCCATGCGCCAACGTCGTTTTACCGCACTGTTCCGAAATGAGGCACTTCACGCACGCTCCGCAGGTTTCGAAAATCAAACTTTCAAAGCATGTTGGAAAAAATTTGTCAATTCATATAAATATATATTCTTGTTTTGAAACAAGGAAATGTTCGCGGCACGGCGGTGTTCTTACTCATGAAGCGTGGCTCGTCAACTTCCGGTATCAAGGTTTCATACTGTTTGATCACCGGCTGCACCTTGCGTCGGTTCGTTTGACTCGGAAAAATTACCTATGTGGTATGTACGTGTGACCGCTTCGCGTCATCGTGTTGCATTTCCTATAGATTCATCCGCAACCTGTGTTCATTACTTCGTCAGTGACGTATTTTTAACGAGCAATTAATACATAGGGACAAGTTTTGGGGCCCAGTCGGGTATATTATGCACACTTGGCGCCATGCAATTCATATGTGGCATTTCAGTTGAACCCGAACTACGCTCAATCTCATCTGTTCATATTCAGTGCTTAATTTTTTGTGGAATTCTATTAGCCTACAAAAAGAATCTGGATCTTTATTCAGATTTTTAAATTGAATCTCGAATGTTTTAATTTATACTTTTATATAGTACACTTTTCTTTATAATGTTGATTTTTTTGTATTTGTGAATATTTTTCGATGTTTTTCAACTACTTTTATCAAATATTATTTTAGATCTTCATTTTTTACAAATTGACGAATTCAACTTTTCTACGAGAGCAACCCCTCTTTCAGCAGTGCCATTAACAACATGAAGTGATGAGAACAAGTGAAAAGCCTTCATTTGCAAAAAGGCGCTGTTCAAATATTATGTAACGCTATTTCAGCCCCCCCGCCTCCCCGAGTGTTGCGCAATATTAGTACATCGCCAAGGTATTAATACTGAATCGAGTGCAAAATCTTTTCGCATTTTGTGTCACTAATTCTGGCAAACTTCCGTTAATCACCGAAAAATTTACTCAATTTAAATTACCAATTAACCAAATCTAGAAAAAAAAATTATCATCAATTACTTATCTACAAACAGATATACAGATTTATGTAAAATTAAGTAATAAACAATTTTTTAGTCTTAAAATGTTTTCCCAATCGTTAGGTAACATAGACTTATATTCCAATAGTGTTGGAAGCATGTCTTGTCCCATTTTTAGAAGCATTATGTATTTGTCTCTGGGACCACAAAAAATAAACAATAGGGCCGTTTATCCTAATCCTTGCTCGAGCGCTCCCCCCGCTACATATTTTTGTTTACCAGTGTTTAGGCAGTTAAATCGGTGGCCGAATTCAGTCGCGATCGAGTTATTGGATGGCGGGGGGGGGGGGGGGGGGGGGGGGGGGGGCAGTGGTAATTTTCAAGGATCATTTCTCTTACCGCCTTCAAGCTTTCGGAAATGGTGTTGTTCAATTTATATTTATTTGTGTAAAACAAAGTAATACCATGTGTTTTTGAGATTAGAGAATTCTGAATTTTTTTACTGGAAAATTCAGGGAATTTTACTTGAGACAAATTGTCGCTATCCTGATTTAGCAGTTGAACGCGGTCAGGAATTTTGTTTTTATCCAGGTTAAAAGTGCGTGGCGAATTAAGGGCGGAAACGATAAGTTTCATCTTGGCGGAGCTGCTCTCACGAAAAGTTATCCCCCCCCCCCCGTCGGCGTCGATGGGATAAACATACCTGCCATGGGTATAAGGCATAATGCGCCAAGCTACCACACCGGGTATAAGGTATAAGGACGGCGTGGTGGTCGATGCCTGGCGTGTAAGGCTACTACCTCAGTTACGCTTCTCTGCAACCCGCTGCATGCCTTAAAACTGGTTTTCTATCGAGGTTCCTTTTAAATACCTCCAACTCGCGTCGCGTCGCGTCTCGTCTCGGCACATCTGACCTGCAAGATAAACTTTGCTATGTACCTGGCATCACACTATACATATAACTTAGGTATACCAAGTCCCCGAGCGATTCGGCTTTTACATTTTTTGATGTCGCCTCTGCTTCGTCGGAACTAGAACTCTTTTTTTCAAAGTACACCTTCTTAAGTGTTGACTGCAAAATAGTTGAGTGCGAATTGATCGGGAGTAAACATTTCATGTTAGCAAATAGAGGAATAGCTCTCATCTCATCGCTGACTAATTGACTGGATGACTGGCTTGCTGGCTGTCTGGCTGGTTGGTTGGCTGGCAGGTTGCAGGGCTTTGTGCATCGTCGTTGAAGCATCATTGGACTTCCTGTTTCGTCGCGCTTGCATTATATAGGCTGGCCGACTGCTTGCCCCGGAATCTATTCTCCGATTTTTCTTATCTGAGCTCTGTATCTGAAGCGACCACTGAACGAATCATATATCACAGTCATATAACCAGAATATGTTGCCTGGTGAATTTCCGTAACGGCGGTGTTCTCGAGTGGGGTTAAAAATTTCGAATAACCATAATTTCGAATAACCAAATTTACTTTTCTTTCATTCGAGTATTTTGGTCGGTAAGAATTTTGGACCCCATCCGGTACTCTGAAGCATATTGACATGTGCATTTTTTCGGCTGTGGTAGAGAAAAAGATTTGTAGGTACGAGAATGGAAATGTGCATATCGAACAGGCAAGTGATGCGAATGATCATCGGTTGTCACTATAACGCTCCACTTTCGGGATCAAATATTAACGTGACAGCTCTTCAGAGCTTCCAGACTCAGCCAATTAGTCAATCACCCTTCGGTTAAGCCGGCAGGGTCTTCGTATGTTCGGATCTATGTATTGAATTGAAATTGTTGTCACAAGAGATTAGTTTTTATCTTTGTACGTAGCGAGAAAACCAGACGCCAACTCATGTAGTTAATAATATATTTTACGCGATAGTAACGCCTACTCATATATATATATATATATGCAGTTTGTGAGGTCACGAAAACAGGATGAGCATCCTTTTCTTCTCCAGTCATTGGAAGAGGAGGAGCATAACTGCGAGCAACTTCGATTCTTGAAGTTATGCTACGGGTAAATTTAGACCCTCCACCGCATCGTGCATCAGTCATCGCTTTTCCTTGTTCTTTTTTTTCTCTTCCTCTTCATGTTCCTCCTTTGATACTCACGTTTACGTAAACCTTTGTAATTCTGCCAAGAAAGGATTGAATCCTCTTTCTTGATCTGGAAATTAAAACTGAATTGGGAAATCAATGCAAGCACGGTGTTGCACGGATTTCCTGCATTGATGTACAGGGTGTTCAAATTGTATACACATTATTTTTCAACGTGGTTGAAATTAGTTTACGTTTAACGTAACGAAATACTCAGGAAAAAATCATTGTTGAGCAATTTTAGAATGACTTTCAGGGAGTTGATTTTTCAAAATATGAATATCTTTGGTTTATTACGGATTTTACTTGATTTCAGACCATTTTGAAGGTGCAAAGTACGTGATGTCTACTGCTCCTTAAGTGTCCTTAAATTCTGAAATTATTCTGAAAAACAAAAATTCCTACTCAAGCCGTGGACAAATAGTGTATTATTTTGATTTATCCTATTTTAGCAGACAGACCGTGCAGTCGTAGGCAATTCATTCTGTATTGAAACTGCCATATAAATTTTTGATTCAACACTTAACCGACTTGTCTTATCCCTATAAATTCATAAGAAATTGAGTTTAAGGTTATAGAGTTTCTCAATTAATTGTCCCGGAAACTTCTAGAACAGTACCAGAATCTAAATTCTGAATTGCAGTAGACAACTAACTTCATCTTTATATTTTTTAATGTCTTGGAACAGGTTTGGGGGACCGTCACGACGATAATTTTTCTGAACTCAAATTAATGACCATGTGCATATACATGAATATAATTATGCTTCGTGAGAAAGAAACCGAAAATTCATGAACATAATTTGAGAAATTGTTAGAAATTTCTCTGATTGAGCTGTGTGTTAGTCTTTCTAAATTGTGGCGTTAACTATTAGGATTTCCTCGTGAGTAGAAGACTACTTCCTACCGGGTTATGACGCATTCAAGGCGATTCATTATGCATCATAATCATGAATATATCATGCACGTTTGTATTTTATACACGGTGGCCACACACCTGGAAAACCTGGAAATGTCAGGGTATTTAAAAGGGGTCATGGAAAACCTGGAATTGTCAGGGGATTTTTAATTTGGTAATGGAAAAAACTGAAAACATCAGTTTTCTATCATGGGAATTGGAACTGATTTTTTGAGGTGACAAGGTAAGTTTTTTTCGTCGAGAAAACAAATTGGCTTAAACTGACTTTTTTGTACATATTTTTGTTCAATTCAAATTGAATTTGAACCAAATATAGAGTTAATAAGCTGAACGATTTACGTTTTAATAACTTACTAGATTTGGCAAAATGTCAGGGAAAACTAGGTTTACGTCCTGAAAAACCTGGTAATGTCATGGAATTTTTTTCCCAAAAATTTGTGGCCATCCTGTTATAGTTCTATCTCATGTAGGTTTACAGATGAATTTATACTCACTCAGATACGATCCAGATAGGTGTGATCAAGACCGAATCATCATATTCCTGGTTCATATGACCCTTGGAGTCTAGCATTCAATTCATAGTAAAATTACGCGATCTTGGAAAAAAAAGTCAAACGGAGAAGGTATATGATGATAGGTGTATGGTAGAGGTATATAAAATATGGTGCCTGGGAATTTCCGGATCACGCCTCGTAGTCGGAACCTCGTGACGACTTCGCGGACCGGCGAGGTGTGTAAATCTCCACGGATATCGAATAAGCTTTTTAACCTACACTTATGTTTGTCGTCTTTCTTTGAACAATACTGTCGTGAAAAGCTGTTTCAATTATGTGAGTCTTGGCGCGGACCACAAGCATGGCTGGCTGCACGAGCTACCCGTAAAGGGCCGACCCGTTGGGTTTCGTATAGAAGGCACAGGAATAGGATCGATATGACCGAACCACCCAGACACTACCCTGCACACCCGGTGCTGCTGCTGCCGCTCACTCGGTCCTCGGATGTCGGTATGCACAATTTCTCGCGAAAGTGCTTCTTTTCCATCCCTGGATATCGGAAGTTGATTCGCAGACTTGCGTTGTTTATGACACATACGTGCGTGCATGCCTACACCTGACACGTGAAATTTGGGCCCTGAATACGAATGGAAACGGGGAAAGAGGAATAGCATCGATCGACTGACTGCCGAGTCCGATCCGATATCGCTTACCGAGGTGTCTCCATCCTGCAGTACACATGATCACAGTGATTCTGAGATGGCTAATTTTTTGGAAAAGTCGGTTACGTTGGCAATGCACACTCAGCTCGTAACGGTCGGCCAGCGGTGGCGCCGCGGGATGATTCTGAATTGCCAACGTAACCGACTTGTCCAAAAAATTGACTGTCTCAGAACCACTGCGGGCATCTATACATGTCGAGGCGACCCAATTGTCTTAAAACCGAGACTAAAACCAAAGCCGAATAGAGCGTTGGGGGATTAAATTTGGCATGTGCCGTAGAAACTAAGGGATGATGCTTCTCTTTCCTTCTTCTCTCTGCCCGCTCGCAAGCAACCCTTGTAGGCATACAACTCATCCAATTGGGGATATTTTACTTCTTCTGAACGTCCCTGCAGATCGGCACAGCATGTGAATAATTCTAGTAATAGGAAGATTTGAACCTCCGACGATCAGATTCGATAATAAATTTACAATTGCTGAAGTCGGGCTTGCAGAGAGGATGGCATTTCTTCTTCTCAGGAAGGGCGAGTGAGGAAGAGGGAGAGGGAGAACCAGGCGAAGTATAGACAATTCTATCGTATAACACCAAGGCATGCCAGTTGTATGTAGACTTGCCTATACTTACATATTGAGAAAATGATAGAATATGACACGTGACGACTAGGGCGAAGCTAAACAACTGACCGTGGTCCACACGCTCGTTTTGATCTGCGAGGGTGACATCGGGACCCCTTAATTTCAGCTCCGCTCCGAGGGCTGTTCCAGGACACGTGGCCTCTGGAGCTCTACACAATACTTGCTGCTCCACTGTCCCCATTTCTCGTGCGCGTTTCTCCCCCCTCTTCTCACCCAATTCCGTTATGCAGGCGGACCCACCTCACGATGTCGACGTCGAGGAGGACGACGACACATGCCGAGGGTAGATAAAACCCCTGCAGGTCACGTGACGTACTCGCGCGACCCGATATATATGTATATATGTATATATGCCTCGTGGCTCGTGCACGTAGCATCCCTCGATTATCGAGGAAGAAGGGGTACGTTATAGTTACGTATAAATTCACCTCTCAGTAGTCCGACATTAGATTAAATTGTTATATGAACATCGTGTGTCTGCTTGTGCGTCGCCCCATATGGCGGGAGTAGGGTTCTTTACAGGGGCTGTTTCACCTTTCCGTCTTCTTCCTCCAATTATGTAGCTTTGCGCGGATTGCTACATACGTTTTATATACTTTTCGCGTACACGTACGTGTGCAACTGTATTATATTGTAAGAAGTACATTTGTAGCTACGCTGTATCCGCGTGCTTCGTCTATCAAGTGGAAAAGACTGAAATTTAGCGTGGGAACGTGAATCTTGATACGTACATACATAGAGCAACATGTAAGTATTAGGCTCTAATTAATTAAAGAGGTTGACCCACTTTGGGATTTGGATAGGTAACACATCTCCACAGATTCGCTATATTCGCAAAAAATATGGCAATCGGGAAAACTCGGAATCTTTTTATATCGTTTTTTGAATAAATTTTGCTTATGATCCCTCGAGGGCGCAGTATAGTAACCATACGTTGGTTTGTGATCTGCATTTTCGTGGATTCGATCGCATGTCCTAATAATCAGAATGTCCTCAGGCGGGAAGACCATTCAACGGCAGTAATAACTACAGCTCCGAAAGACCCTTCAGGGCTATCGACTATCCGATTGACGACAACAATCGTATATAGGGTGATCATGTTAACTCTAGTCAGACTTCTAGAGTGTGTACCGGCTGCCTGGACAAGCATTTTGAGGTAAGACACGCATGGTCGGAAACTCATCCTAACGAATGTGGAGGGCTTTGAAGAATTTGATACCGCGCGCTTGTTCCTAGTGCAATGAATCAGCTGTTATCACTTTCGACACAATGTTTTATTCAGCAGTAGATTACAGTATAAAATTCTAGTGTAAAGTCAACAAAATAATAAACTTTGCAATTAAAAAAAAAAAAAAAAAAAAACTTATCTACGGTGCATCTGATTTATTATACTACGAACGAGCGCGCGGTACCAAATCCTTCAAAGCCCTTCACAGTCGTTAGGATGAACTTTCGGCCATGGGTGTCATACCTTCAAAATGCTCGTCCAGACTGCCCCTACACATCCTAGAAGTCTGTCGAGAGTCAACATAAACACTCTGTATGCGCTTATTATTTCACTGAGTACATTTCGGTTCTACGATGCTGCGTGTGTTATATCTGAATTTGCACATGCGTATTAGGTAATTGTAGAACGGCGTGTGCGTACGCCAGGATGATACCGTGGCCTGGGCATAAAGTCCGTTGGGGAGAGCGAAAGTGAAGTAGGTACGCACCACGGCACGCCTGCATGTGCCGCGCGAGTCGTGTCGAGCCGAGGCGATGTGATATAGGCAGCTGATTCACCCGAGAGCTGCACTTTTTATTTCATTTTTTTTCTCCTTCCTGCCCTTTTTATTTCCTCCTCCTATTCCCCAGCGAACCCAGGGACCCCGTCATGTGCAGGCCAACTTTTGAACCATGAGCTTACCTAGCTCGCTCGTATAAGGCTATCTCGCTTCTTGACCGCGTCCTGTAGTATGTTTTAGAATTCTGTTTAATTCGTGTTGCGCGCCAGCAGCATATCTAAAACTTCTATGGGTGGAACGGGTATGAGGCTTCAGATGTAACCGGGTTTTTTAATGTTCATCAAAAATTTTATTTACTTGTGTAAATTATTTCCGAAACTTGTATACACGGAGAGAAAAATCTGAGAAAAATTACCCTGCTGTTACTATGATCGTGATGTAAAAGACACCTAATGCAGTTTTTACGGTGCTGCATCGGAAAAATGCGTCGTCACATTTTAAATTTTGTGCTGCTGAAATACATAGTTTCTAAGCAAGGTAGTAATTTTTTTCATAAAAACCTATAATTTTTGTAACATGCATCAATAAAAAATGCATTAGGTGTCTTTTACATCACGATTATAGACAGAAGGGTAATTTTTCTCAGATTTTTCTCTCCGTGTAGTGTTACCATATCAAACGCATTTGAAATACGCACGGAGTATGCAAGTATAGTACTGCGAGTGATGGTAGAATGGTATTGATTTATATAGTTCCATGCAAAACACACGTGCATCACGACCGGACTATGAACTTTTCAACTTCCTACCCCGTCATCGCTGGCCGTACCCCGTTCATCCCTGTAGTAGAAATGCGGCATAGGGGAGAGACGTGCGCAAAAACGCGTATCAGCTGTGCGCCTCTTCCTCGCTCGTCCCCGAGGGTAGTCTGTCAGTTCTTGGCGATAAAAGCGTTTCATACATTAGCAGAGGTTCAGTCTGATATGTACGGCGCGGCGTACCCCTGCAGCTAGGCGAGGGAAGCGTAATCAAATAACTAGTGATTGGCAGCGGAGCGTAGCGAAGGGACGTGGCATTATAGTACATAATCTGACTGAGGGGCCCTTGCAGAAGAGACGGAATCATACTCGTACGGATATGAATGGACGTGACCAAATGGTGTGGCCACTGTCGGTGCACAAAAAAAGAGATAAGACGAGGGAAAAATGGAAACACTTATTGCATGAAATATTGTCGCTCGTGCGATCTGATCCAACAGCGCGTAGTCTGAATTCAGCGAACCAACTTACACCGCAGTGACCAGCAGCAGGAGTAGTTGACCGCTTCGAGGTGAGTTCCGATAACAACTGTTGAAAACCACTTAAACCTCAGAGATATATGAATTCTAACATACGTTGGTACCGAGACATTGTCAATTCGTTTTCCGACCCTGTGTCGCGAATGCTTTACCGCGAGTCCGCATTCTCATCAGTCTTTACTCGCTAAGTTTTTACTTACTCAAGTGTGGAAATGGTTTTTTGAATCGTGAGAAGATCCAGCTGCTAGATGCTGAGCAATAATAGAAATGCAGAGATTCGTTGTTATCATGCAGGCGTGATGCTGCCAAGGTACTTATGAACAACAATAAGCGCTAGCCTGGACGTATCTAACCTCGGGATTATTGGTTTCGGTGCTCCTCGGGGGTCCAGCGTTTCGGGGGAGCAGCATTCTCCTGGGACCGGGCAGCTCGTGACTCACGCGTGTTCGCTAAACCCCTTTGTAAAGCACGCCTCGTCATGCCGGATCGAGGGATACGTACCGGGGTAGGGAGTTGGTATAATCTTGACGAGCGTCCAGAACAACAAGCGGTATTAATATCGAATGCTTGATCATCGTCGTAAGCAGAGGGGGCAATAAAATATTATAAATAGAACACAAGAATTCGTGGACAACATGAATTGATCCGAATGGAATCTATGGACTGGACAAATTGCGCGAAGGCGGGAAAAAAAGAACGCTCTTACCTCTGTCCTTCTTTTTTTTCTTCAAGTGCTTAGCAGGTACGCGTTACCTCCTGTCCTCGTTTCGTTAACAAGACAAAACAAAAGATACTTACTCGTCCCTGTCCAGATAGGCCGTAGTCTTCAAGGTCGCTTGGAACCACCTTTTTTGCACCTCGTTTCAAAGGTGTAAGCACCAAGTGCCATAGAACAATGAGAGATCGCAGTTGCAGCGCACCTGTCGCAGAAGGTGACGCTCCAGGCCGTACCAAAACTGCATCAAGTCTTCGGCTTTGTTCGTTGCACAGACTTGTAGAGATAGACTGCGCGGTCTGTGCACCGAGCTGAAGTCGTAATTAGAAAGAGAGCAGCAACTAGAGCAGGACCTCTCACTCTAATCGGTGACTTGGCGGAGGAAACTCGTACCCTCATAAAAGTATACCTATCCGCTTGCCTTATTGCTTTCCCCGTCTGCTGCCTGCTCCCACTCTTTCGGTCGTACAACAGAAAGGCTGGCTCCAGCTGTTCCTCTCTCTTTCTAATTTCGCTGGGCTTGGCGTTACCGGTCAATAAAAATTTACAAACGACATGTGCATATACTACAGGCCCGTTACGAAAGGATCACAACAAGCCGTGATATAAACGATAGGTACACGTATAAAGTCTCCGCGGTCAGTTGTCCAAGTGCAAAGAGTTTCATCGCCACCTGTCAACTTTACTTATTGTCTGTCCGTTATAAGTATCAGTACATTGTGTATCAAGGGTGGGAAAAGGCGATCACGAATATGAGGTTTTCCGCCCGAACAAAGCGAGAGCGGCGAGTGACAAACTCAAATTATTAGAAACATGATATTGGAAGACGATCTGCATCAAAGTTATTGGAGAGATTCTAATCTGAAGAGACGTGACGTGTATACGCATCAAGTGAATTCACATGTGCGTCGATTGTTCACATGTGATAAGATCATTATCGCCTTATCGCTCGCCTTGTCATTCCAATTAGTGATTCCGTCCGGGTTTCAAAACGTGTGTCGGCCGTTCGCGTGGATAACAAAGAAGAGGGGTTCGAGGCGCTGCACGCACAATATATATAGGTTAAGGTTTTCGTAGACCGGGTTGTGTTCACCGAAATCACAAGGGGGTTGTTCGAGGGAACCCCGTCAATCTCGAGGGATATCTGAGGCCTGTTATACCTACGTGTTGTTGGTAATTGCAACGGGGTAGAAGGACACGCACGCCAGGATAGGTTTTAATGCTGCAGTAAATGTGCGCAGCAAAAAAGGAGGGGACCGCCAGGAGGTTTCTTAGATTTTTATCTAAACCAACAATTTCCTACGACAGGGTGTCACCCGCTTGTTATCCTCAGGGCTGTCCTGGTTTACGGCGTCATATATATAATACCAACCCCTTATAATCGGTACGTACCGCGGTATGCTATGAAAGGTTTCAGTTACGTGTGTAATGACTAATTCGTAACCCGACTAGTGCTATTCGGTTGTACGCTGGCCTTTTTACCCAATTCATCGTTAATTTATATTTCATCTTATTTTACGAGCTGCTGTTGCCTTATTGATTTGAGGACCGTGTATCGATCGTAATTTTTACTTTGTAGCAGACCACGATCAGGATACTTGAGCCACTTTCATTAAGTATTATACCAACAGTCCGAAGGAGTTGAAAAAAAATACAATGCCAAGCTTTGAACGATTGGTAAGAAAAATAAAGCACGGAGTCGTCGTAGGTATAAGAAAGCGCGTAGAGAAAATGAAGATGGTTGCGGCGCAGCAACAGTGAAAAAATTGTGCAGCTTGAGAAAGGTGGGCAAGTCGCGTCAGGAAGGGGCGACATGACTCGACGCCTCGATTCAACATAATCTCCAAGTAAAATCTTGGACGTATCGAGGTAGACGAGCAGGTGTTTTCCGCAACTAAGCCCCCGTTGCCATCCCACCGATGATCGTCGTTTGCTTGCGATGATCCTTACGATAAAAAGAATTCGAAGTAATAATATTCTGCAATATATTCTCGCGCTCGTAATTGATAACAAGAGCTGGAGGAATTGAGGTCCCAGGAACCGCCGGTGCACCGGCCGCAGAAGGTTCCATGTTACATCGAGCGTTACGCCACTGCAAAGTTATCGAGCTGCGAGTTAATTTCCACCGACGCGACTGTGCCGATGAATAACGAGACGATATCCTTGAATCTCGAGTGCCCGTTACATAGTTGTATAAATAGTATAATAAATAGTACAATATAAGTCTTCCGTTAGGCGGAAATTGCATCATCATCAATACGAGGATAAAGGGGTGAATGAAATAGAAAAGGAATAAATCAACAAAGAAGTAAATAAAAACAAACTGTCAATTGATTGTGCGAAACTTGTTTCAACCGAGACGGGGCCTGGCTGGGTGGTCGCGCGCTAATTCGTCAAGGTCAAATATTTGAATAGCCCACAACTATGATGTGCTCAGGCTCGCGAGAGTCTCGACTCTCGAGTCTATCTCTCCGCCCATGACTCTGAGACCGCCGAGTCGAGCCGACCGTCCAGCACGGCCTCCATGGTTGAGGTAGGTCTGGGAGATTGGCACCGATATACGCCGACTCGTCTTAAACGGTCATTAGGTAATACTGAAATATCTCTCTACATGCGAACTTTACCCCTTCCGGTATTTCTTACAGCGGTCGCCTTCGCTGCTCTAACGTCCCAATGCATTACCAAGTAAATTTAATACAACAATGTCCTTTGATATTTCTTTTTACTGACTCATGTTTTTTTCCTTTTCTGATTTCAGGTAAGATGATCATTCCCCGCCGCGGTGTAATAGCTCGAGGACGGTTATCCGTGAGTCGAGAAATACTCGTAAGTTACAGAAATTCCGACTTGATACTTTCTATAAATTCTGTGCCTTTTTCGAGTATCGTAAGGTCAACGTGCCGGGAGGTAATGTTGTAATTTCTCATTGAAATGCTGTACACTTGGTCGAAATTGCCGAACCGTCAAGTGATGCGACGGCCAAAATCCAGAGAAATAGAATTGACTCTGAATGATGTGTTTTATTAGCTACATTAAGATTTTTTTTAGCTCTGTCGTAATAGAAAAAAACCTCCGGTCACGTTCGTGCATAGTTTGCAATGTAAAACGAGTTGGTTTGACGTCAGTATACGTACATACTCCAAGCGTATAAGATGCGTTGAACAATTTCTCTGCCACTTTCATTCACCTCATGAAAAATTGGGGACATTCATTGGGATATTTTAATTTATCATCTAATCGAATATTAGTATGAGACTGAAATTAGCAGCCAAAACCCTTTTGCTACACCGAATTCGTTCAATCTTCTAGCCTCGGGTAGGAAGCTGCCAGTTTCAGTCTCGTGCAGTATCGGTACGATACTAATTCCGATGAGTAAAGAGAATGTCACGTTCGATGTCGATGATGGGAGAAATCCTTATTCGCCTTGTCTCATCGCCGAGAGAGCAAACACTGGGCGTACATATTGTAAGTACGTAATCGGTCAGATGATATGTGAAGATTGAAGAAAGAAGCAGTAAAACTCGGTGTAATTGAGTGATAACCGAAAATCGAGTCAAGGTCGAACAAGGCTGCCGCCTTTCACGCGATCGCAAAATTTTTGTGATTGCTGCTGTAGCAGATTCCAACGACGATTATGTCGCGGCAGGCACCTACCGAAAAACACCTTTAAACTTATCTGCGAAGTATTTTTTCTTCTCAGTTGCGCTGTTCCCATTTCTTCTGTTCAAGCGGCACATAATATATTGCATTACCTCGAGAGCCTCCATCCATGTCGCGAGGCATGAGATTTCGCGCAACTTACAAGTATATAGAAATTGAATATCGGCTTGCCTGCGCACGTCATTTGCCTTCGTGCTGTAACTCGCATGCATTGTACGGGGCACGCTAAGCCGCTGAAAGAACACAAAATATTCACAGAAAACGCACTCAGTTTAAAAAATGAGGATCGTTTGCTCTTCTGGAGCCCATGCATTTGCATTCGTTCATATATTTTTTGGTAACTCAGCTCGTTGCTACTGCAGACTTGTTTGCTTTTTCCGTTTTTCGTTATTAAACGCGGCAGCCAATATATCCCCAATACGAAATGCATTGAAAATGTTGCGTTTGTGTGGTCCTTCTTCTCTCTTTCAGTTTTTATTCGACGCTCGAATGACCCATCGTAGAGATTGATGTACGGGACAAAGTCAACTTACACCTTCCAGCCTCCGAAGCTCACCCGCTTGCTCATATTTTTAAACCATTATGCCTGTATGCCACGTACATGCTTAATCACTTTGTGTTAATTGGTCTTTTGTTCTTTCAATTAATCGCAAGTTATAGTACGACGTATATAAACCTCGTTTGCCTATAGGTAATCCATTGCTACCTTGCTTCTAGATAACGATACCGATAGGTAACACAGTAAAGCATCTTTAATACTTTCGCAAATATTTCTGGCAACAGAACGTGATTATTGTCTTGAACGTAGTCGCGCGTTGCTGCCTCGACTTTCGGCACGGTGGCGGAAAAAAAGAGAGATACTGGTATGAGGAGATCGAGATAGACTGCGAAAGAAAGATAGAGAGAGAGAGATCATATGAAAGCGGAAGAAGAGGAAAATGGACATTTTCCGAAAGATTGCGGTACAAAGGGCTGACCGGTTTTACTTTGGGGAAACCATGGTAGGGAGACCTTGGTGCCCATGAGGCACATGTTCTTCTTCCTCGTCCCCACGTGCCCCACATCCCGCCCGGAAAGAGTGCGGCGCACACGAGGGGCAGGACGCGAGAGACGGACCGCTAGACATATCGCCTGACCGACCGATCGATCGCTCGGTTGTGTGCAGGGCGATTTGGCTTGGTCCGGTAGGCGACGGGGGTGCAGGATCCGGAGATCTCACCCTCAGGGTGCGCTACGTGTGCTACTTTGCCACGCGGTATGGGATTTAGGGCACGGGGAGGATGGGGCGATATATGCGAAGGCAAATAGTGGCGAAGGGCTTGTGTAAAGGGCCTTCGTTGCCCGTCACCCAAGTTTCACCGGATATAGAAAAACCTATGTGAAGTTGGTACTCAACTTTGAAAAAATATGTTTTTTTTTTAGAATTCCGGAAAGTTTTCAAAGATTTCTAGAGTTCCTGATAATTTTTCAAAATAGTTTCGGTCAATAAGGGTGCGAAAAATCTCTCTCTTTCTCTCTCTCTCTCTCTATTCATATCTCTGTACTTCTTTCGTTCAAAATTGCATAAGGCCTGCCGCGACGTAATCGCGTCGGTGTATAACGGAGGCTTGAAACGTGCAGCGAAGACAGAGTTACCTTATACCTGCAATCGCCTCGGAAAATCCAGTCAGCTCTGGCTGCAGCTGAAGAGGATGGCGCAGCTAACTGACGTGATTGGGTTTGATGCAATGATACAACAGGCAGCAGCCCCTGTCGCCCTCCCATCACCGTGTCATCGGCTGGCGTCGTCAACCTTTTCGTCGACGACGCCGCCGCGGTTCACAATGTATAGAGCTTGACAATTTTCTTGGCAAGTTCCAGCGAGAATCGCGACTCAAAACCGCCACGTGGCGAGGTTCCCAGCGTGCCCTGGACACGACCTTCGCCCTCGCCATCGCCATCGCCATCGCCATCAGCATCGGCAACGCCTTCGCTGGAAGAGTTGAGTTGGTGCGAGCGCTGTTGGGTTGAAGGCAGCTTTCAACGAATCGCCGACGACTATCACGATGATGGGGAGACCACGTCGCACTCGACGATTGATCTGTACGTCTGTCTAGGGTGTTTATAAGTAAGGCGCGACATGCATCATATGCAATGCGGATCATGATTCTAAGGATGGTAAATTCACTGCGCCTACACCCTTATAGACGGTGAGAAGGTACGTATACGATAAATAGGCGCATGAAAATCGGTACACGGAGGAAAACGAGGACAACACGATGTGTACGTTTCGTTCAGCGATACATCGCTGCAGCTGACAATCATTTCCTGCGACGAAGTACGCTGTTACCTTGTACATACGTGTACCGGGGAGCGCTGCGGGTATATAATAATCGCTGCCTCGACGTTCCGCGTTGCGGCTGGATGGCTGTGCACTCCGCAATTGGCATGTTATTATATGCCGCAGCGTTCCAGCAGCCGTTTGTGTCTCCTTCTCTGTACCTTCGCCGCTCCACTCTTAGGTGCGTGCCTGTCGTCGTTCCGAACACCGAATTACCGCAAAAATAAGGGCTAATGCCGCAATATGTAATCTTACAGCAGCCTCCTCCGGCTAATTTATACCCTCTGCTGTACAGAACAGAGGAGATAGGTTGTACGTTCACCAGCCATCTTACGTACGTTATCCATAACGCTTGATATACTCCACCCCTTGAGAGTTGTTTTGCCGGCTCGACAGAGTGCGGACGGTCCGATGATCGATTTGCTAAAAGATATGATCAAATGGAATAAGTATAAATGCGTGAAAATCATTCTCGACCCTTCCGCCAATATGCATCCCGTGCATCGTACTTGAAGGTAGGGACATTTACGTACCGCGTAAAGCTACGCCGCACGCATCGTAAACCCTGAATCAGGCGCACGTGATCTGTCAATTATTAAGTTTGACAAGTATGCGTGGCTCCGCGTCTCCGCCGTCCTCCGTGCGAGGCAAGTCGTAGCAGCTGACCATCTGGCGACAGATGCTACGGTATACGATCGGACGCTCTCCTCGTATCATCCGGATTCGCTTTTGATTGCAACGCTTATCCGCCCTGCGGAGGTATGAGATACGCATTTATGCCCCGTCATCTTCCATACAGAACTCGACTGGTCTTTCCATTTCTCGCTATCATTACCACTTGTCGCCGGAGAATCCTAGAACTGAGAAGCTGTGGTGTAGGTCCGGCAATACGTAGTATAACGTGAAAACATCGTATATACAGAAAATTGAAAAGTTGCGGTCATTTCCCTCTCTGGTTTCTGTCAGTGTGCCAAAGATTATAGCAACGGCAGGTCTTTTTAATAATATACGGCCAAAACATCTGACTTCCTTTCTCTGCTTGTAATAATCAAACAATTAGCTTCAATATGAAGTTTGTACCGTGATCTGAGAGCATATTCAGATCTACAACCGTAGGTAGAAAAATGTTTTATTCGACTTGCCGTTTCAGGGTTGAGAACGAGTCAAAAACCGAAAAAACAAACTATATTTCAGGACTGGTAGAATTGCGTACCATAGTTATGTCTGAGGCAGACCATCCAGACAAGGGTGGTTTCCGCCGATGAGATATTATGAGCATAATCTTAGAAAATGGGAAGAAGAAATTTGAATGAAACATCGACAAGTTAAATGACAGTTCCTGAGGTGTTGGAATACCATCGAGCTCGAAGAATTATTTGATTCCACATAAAAAGTGCAATAATTAACAACTGTTTCAATTTTTCTCCCATTATCGGAGGGCTATTCGAACATTTCCGCGACCCTGTTTCGTTACGTCCCCAGAGTTCCGTAACCCGATTTGTTATGCTAATGACAGGAGGGGAGGAGAAGGAGAAGCAGCGTAAAAGGAAGAGCGCTAATTATAAGTCATCAGTTGATATCCAAGCGAAGCTGCACCCTAGTCGTTCCCAGCTCCTCTGCACTCGCCCCCCGCGGCAAACCCTTTCAAAACCAATTGAGTCTTCGCCTGTCCGCCGATGAAGGAACACGCGTGTGCAAATTATTATACGTATGTATGCATCCTTCGTACCGACGATAATTATCGTGTGCTTGCAAAATTTCAGAAACATAATCGTCGTATGCAATTATAATTATAACTTTTACAAGGTATCTGAAAAGATATCTGCATTTTACCACGAATTAACGTGTACTATAATTCCAAGTCGAGTCTGCAGTATACCTTTATAACTTTTTCCACCGCGGTTGATGACGGGGTAATCGGTAGATGTATCATTTCGCCGTGTTTATCGGTAAATACATTATACCTTATATGGGTACGGGTATATTTGTACAATCGCAATCCGTCTCATGGGGAACCACAAGAAAGAAGACAATATTTGTGTCGGCGTATTTCTAGTACGACCTAAGCTGCTTCTACGTCCTTTGACTACGTCGCGTCGTCATCTCGTACGGATAAGGTGAAATGTACAAACGGCTAGGCAAACTGTAGGGCCGCGCCCGCACGGCGCTACCAGGGCGTGTACTTCCGGTCAGAATTACGGTACAGCCGTGGTTCCATCACCACCGATGTGGGTATTGTGCGTGTAGGCCACGACGACAAAGTGTGCGAGAGCGCGCCGGCTGAATCACGGGCTAGAAGCAGGGCCCCGTGGGCGGGACGGATTACTCTCTGTTCTTTTCCGGCAAGAGATACTCTGAGAGATTTCTTCATCGTCTCTATGCATGTGCAGTGCAGAAAAGCAAAAAATGTAACGAAGTCGTTTTTTTTTTTCCACAATGACTCGAGTTACGTATAAATTAGTGAAAAATAAAGTTGTGCGTTCGATTAGCTCGGTATTATGTGCAATCAATCAAGAATTATCCGATTAATGTTTCTCAGGGGGATTTTTTTTTTTAATTACTGCGCAATCAATTTTACTTCATGCGTGCAAAAAAGGGAATTTCTTTTTTTTTTTTTTTTAAATCAAATTGAGATGGTACAACGACTCACGCAGCTGTCATCGGATGGTTGCAAGCACGCAACTAGCAACTTTAGTCAACCTACTATATCCCATCGGTTAGCATTGCACGAACGAGTCAGCCAGTCAGTTACACATGCAAGCTATAGTGAATGGTGGATGAAATATGCCGCGAAGTTTGGTGAATAATTAACCGGTGAGCGGATGTGCGCGCCTGAGCATTCGGTATTCGTTTAACTGTCCACGATTACGCACCCTGAAGAATTGTTGTCGCAGGTGTATTGTGGAGATGGGTATAACGCGCCTTTCTTGTTCTCTCCGAGGCGTTTATTGGTTAAAAGTTGTTGCTTCTTTTCTTTCGGGTCATTGGTACTACTCGTGTACGTCGGGAGGGAATCAAACGGGTTTCCTTGCTTTCTCTCTCTCTCCCCCCCCCCCCCCCCCCTTTCTATCACGATCAGGAAAAATTTATCTCTTACGGATGTGCGTGAAGGACTGTTGAATTATATTCACAGTTCGTCGGCAAAAAAGAAGAAATATTGTAGACAATTCAAGAGAATATCGGAGGAACTGAATTGAAACCTTTTTACCTCCTTAACCTTCTTCTCTCCTGTGCACGGAAACGGGAAGGTCAAGGTGGATCTTTGGAACTTCCGGTACTCTGTAGTGAGCACCTTGGATGGAAATTAGCATGTTTTTACCACGTAACAAAATGTTGGTCTTTCAGGCTCATTGACACGCAGACAAACCGGCTATCTCCTCCTCCTTCCCGTACTCGAAATTCTAAACAAATAAGAACTGCTTGAACAATTCGAATCGTGGTTGACGATCTGTCAGTATGGTACTACGTGCGTAATGTATTATCCCAATAATCATTTTCTGATCACTAAAAGTCCATTTATCGACGGTCAGTTTTTGCAGGGCGTTGTGCTTCGTGTCTTCTTCACTCTTTATTTTTCTTCCTTTGCTCTCGTTTCTTTCCCATTTCCCTAAGGTTTGACAAGTCCAACTGTGCACCTGCTGTATTTTGTATTGGAAATCATTTTTCGGATGTCTTTCCACAATTCGTTTCAATTTTTTTACATGCTGCAATTGATTGATTCACTTGCATCTTTTATGGAGCGTACAGGTACTTTTGAAAACAGACTGTACGTGTCACGTGTTTAGTAACGTGTCAGTTAGCCTTGACAATTGAGATTAGCTTATGTTTGTTTTTACCTCGAGTTTACCGATTACACCTTTAAATAAATTACAGCTTTGCCGCCGTAGGTTACATGCGCCTAATGATCACGCATACACACGCGTCGTATATTATATGTATTTGTATGTTGTAAAAAGCTCTGTATATCGCGTGCCCGCACATTTTGCCGTAAATATCTCACTTGCGTTGCGTATATGAGGCATGTTAGGAGCGTCTGCAATACAGTAGGTATCCGCTAGACTTACAAATGTATACGTATGCATGTTCTCGCCATTTAGTTGCGGTGCAGAAAATACGTAAGTAAACGGGTACGGGCAGCACGACGAGCTGCATTGTGACTGTATATGCATACATATCGGGATGTATAATAGGCATTTGTTGATTCACGGTTGTATAACGAGCCTCCTCGGCAGTAGTAATTAGGCACAAGGCTGAAATGGGTTACTGCATCGGCTGCACCAAGACATGAAAATATTGTTGTGACATTGAGATGAGCAGTATATTCATAGTAGTCGCAGGTCTCTCCGCAGACAGATTCATCTTATGATCTGCAGTCGTCGACTATGTGCAACTCTTAAGCGTATACCTATATCCGTGACGTAAGGATCATGAGAACGCTGTAACCTTTTCTCTATCAACGCTGTGCTGTGGAAAGTGCATTATAGCATCAAGGTTATTAGAATCCGCTGCGCCCGCGAGAACTACACAACCCTATTCTACTGGACAGCCGAAGCGCAACGATTGCGATGAAAATTCACCGAGTTTTATGAATTTCATGTTTCTCATCAACCTCTCGTTTGCGGCTGTGGTTTGTTGACTACGCTCACACACTTCGTCACACGATGCTGCGAAGTATCAACGTCTTTTCCTCCAGATGGCTATTTCCTCGACACGACCGCATCGGGGCCTGGATTGAAAAGCTTATCTTATTGAAATAATAGGTTTTCCCTACGCGGTCAGTGGAAGCTTTCTTGTCGTGAAATATGTTATAACCACGTGGCAAACTGTGCAATGCCAGTATTTTCCCTCCTAAAACTGCGGGATTTACGAGTTTTCATGTTATCAAGCTCTTTGAACGGCAGCTACTTCCTTGTGTATTACACTTACGTATTCACAGGCGTCTCCAAAATCCAAGTCTCACCACTTCACCTCGTGATTAACGACGACCCGGGCTCGGGGACAAACTGTAATTAAATTGTATTGTTCTGACCTGTAGGGGGACGGGTTCGATGCCGCTTCAACTCCTTCCGTCTTAACTTAAATTCGTCTCTAACAATGCGTTGCTCTCGGTATAAATAATATAAGAAGATATTTTCAAACAATCAAATAATTGCCGCACGTGTGATGGAGTAATACGATGTTCGATCGTTGCAGTATTCGTAAATGTCGGTTGATCTGGGTTTAGTACAAAGACCCAAGTCCATTTGCGGCTATACAAGGCTGCCGGTGCACCGCTGTTGTCGTTTTAGACTTATTATATGACACGTGCCTTGTGAAAGGATGCAGTTGTCCCGGAGTCCTTCGCCGCTACCCGGTTACCACACCAGCTGTAATATTTCTATTCCTCGTGCCTTCGCGATGCAACATGTTGCAATGACTCTAAATAACTATGCCGTACATGCCTGCACTTTGATGCACCGGCGTGTACCATTTTTCTTATTTCTGCGGTGCTTGACGGCTTCTGGAAATTCAAGTGCAGCCATCTTCAAATAAAACCTGTTAATGCACAGACCTGCATAGCTGGTATTGTATGAGTAATGCGTGCGGGTACATACGCGCGAATTGAAAGTGTCCGAAAATGCACGTACATTTACCATGCGATCAGCGTTAACATTCGTCATTTGTTTATAATCGAAAGGAAACGCAGACAAAGTCCGCCGCTAACCACCTGGTACACCTTAATCGTGCAAAGGTGCGCGATGGAATGTTTGATTAATGGATACAGAATGCTGTAACAGACGCTTGTACCCCCACGTAGTATGTGTTATACTCACGTCTCAGAATTGAACGCGTGTAGATCGAGAAGGTCTCATACGAACAGTTCTGCCCTTTGCAGTCAAGCAGCACTAGCAGAAGATAGCTCGCTGTATACTGTTGCAGTGGCAGACTTTATCGTCGCCATATGCGGGGTGACAAATTTTGTTCAACAAAAAAATTTATTACAATCGCTCTGATCATGCGGGCTGCATTATCATGTCCATGATTCCGTGACCAGAGTACGGAATAAGTAAACAATTAACTTAGTCCCACGCCTATTACTACTGGATACGTCCGCATGTCTTTCCCGCATTAAACGGTTGCCACTCAAATCAGTTGTAATCATGAAACAAGTTGTCGTTCGCTCGTGCGCCTGCATTACCCGATGATTTTGTGAATTGATTTATATTCGATTTGTTACACCTAGCCACGCTCTTCAAAATTCAATGATCCGCACTAACGACGATTCCTTATCTCCTACGCGCTACGGATTCCAAATTAATTGACATCGCGACTCATCATTTAAACAACCACGTTGTTTTCGTATACTTTCGCTTTTGAAAGAAAAACATTAAAAAGTCAACTCATTGTTAGCGGGTAAACTAGTTATAAGTCTTCCTCGTATGTATACGCAAGTGTTGGCGATGGAATCTTTGTTGGCCAGCCACGTCTACCCATGGGGTATCTTATTTATATTGAGCTATAGACGGAAATACTCGAGACTTCAAGTTGCGCCCCCACGTGGTTTTTAAGCTCACGCGAGCCGAGTGGCGGCGAGAGTCGAGAATCGTTCGTCGTCATGTAAAGTTCAATGGAAACCGAAAGGCGTTCAGTTTGTGCATTTCCGCCCTCAGTACAATCGTGCGTTACAAATTTGACGATATGACCGAAGAAAAAAATTTATAAATGCAAAAAACTTTGGAGGAACGTAAAATAAAGTAAAAGAATCCATAATAAAACTGGACATTGCGACATTCCGCCAGGGGAAGCTTTGGAATTTTTATGAAGCGGAAAGCGTGAGTCCCGTTGAATTGTTTTTAACTCTTGTTATGGGTGTATGTGTGTAAGGTGTACACACTTTCAAGTGATGATCGGACCGCATGAGAGGTGACAGGGCTTTGGTACGGCGAAGACATACCATGACACGCACACACACACACAGGTGCACTGCTGCGTATCTCTGTACCAACAAGCATTCATGATTCAATTCGGGTTAGTGCGCTGTGAGCGATAGGACACACAACCATACCTCACAGTCTGTTTACAAGCGGACAACGTATCATATTTTATACAAGTACGTGTGTAATGCAGTCGGTCGGAATAGGATATCGAAGATATATTTTCAGCTTTGAAATTCTGTCAGAGAGATAGGCTGATCTGAGATCTGACTTTATCGAAGCAGGTAAACTGTTTGTTGAAGGTTGTGTATTTTTTGCTTTATTTAGAGGAAAATTCTGCTAGTCGGTCAATGTTCTGTTACAATTTCGATGCCACGTCGCCAGTCATGCAGAGGCGACAAGAGATTTTTACATACCTAGGTTATATTCTTGTATCTAATCGTCTGGACTGTGAGAAACGGTTTAATATTTACTCACCGGATAGAGTAATCTCGTTTGACGTATTCGATAGCTCTTTGTGTGACGAGAGTTTTGAACGATATGCGTACACTTTTGTACGAGTTTATACTTCTAAAATGTTGTATCGGAACTTTTAGACCGAAATTATTATTTTTGTTATTTTTGAAAAAACCCTGTAATTGAATTCTATTCGATAAATTCTTTCTTGAGATATAGTCGAACATTTATTTTGTAGTGTAGCCTCGTTTGAGGCCCTTCTCGGACTTATACTAATCAATTTGATTAATTTCTGTTTTGTGTTTTGGAGCCGTTGGTTGCTGAAAATTGCACGAGATCTTTCAACTTCTCCAATTCGTTGTCTAACTCCATTTCTCATCGCTCAGTCCTTTCTTCACTCCGCTCATGTACGCGTACACAGTTTCGAGTCAGTCGACCCGGTCGCTTCCCTCGTTACTTGAAAAACAGACTGTGCTCTTCCCTCACACGGGTTGACCGCAACATTCTGATACGTTGTCCAATGAAAATATCACCTACCACAATAATTCAGGTCAGTTGGTGCGTCTCTTCAATCGACTTCCTGTCAATTATCACGTCCTCTCTTTACTAAACCTGATCCGTTTACGAGATCGGATTTTACGTGTAATGAAGCAGTGGCCAACTTTTTTCTGTCCATTTCGAAATATCCCCGTTTGAAACGTCGGACCCGGTGAAAAAAATCTGCTGTCAAACGCGGTTGCTATCGTGCCAGGATTATTGCGCCAATTATATTTTCCCTCGCTTATTTCGTATGACATACCACCACCTTAGCTCTCTTAGGATTTCAACCCTTTTTACATAAGCTAGTTATTTGAAACACCTTCAATGCGGTACCATTATCCGTGGTGGCCACAGATCAGGAAAAACCGGGAATTTGGGGAATAGTCAGGGAATTTTGTAGTGGTGTAATAAACAGAGAAAGAATAGAGCTTTTCCCATGAAAAGGAATTTCAAGAATAATTTTCTTTCCCAGCGCTTGGTTCCATGACCATTGAATAGATCATAATCGTGTTTTTGAGAATCGATTGGTTCGGAGCTTATTTATTAGATATTAGTTTTTAGTGGTCACCACATAATATTGTGACATAATCTCTTTTGTTACCTTCACATCATTCTTCTCATTTTATCATTACAAAATTCGCTAATCCATGGTATCACTGATCGTGAAACCAACCTGATCCTATCGCAACCACATTGTCCCGCGCTGTATGTATCTCGATACGGTCAATAAATAGCTGCAGCGTTCTTTCTATTCGTTGCTTCTGGCAGCAGTAACGCTGCTCGAACAAGGTAGTGAAGGAAGTCAATTATCGTATGGAATCAAACACAGTGATTTGGTTGAGGATATGGAGTGAAGAGCGGGGAATGGGGGTCATCGGCTATACCAGGAGAGTTTTCTATTCTTTATTCTGAATCGTGTCAAGGACTAGTCAAGGCTTCGTCGTAGTCGAGAGATACGGTGTGATGAATCCTTCGGATATAAAAAGTCGAGAGTTAAATGCGTTCGATAGCGCATACATTAGCAGCATCTAGGAAGCGTTTCAATCTGCAAAGGAGACCCGACCAGTGCTATCGTGACATTCGACGGCATGATTCACTACTGAACACGTATGCCCCGGTTATCGAGAGCCAAGGACACTTCATCCAAATCATGCAACGCGCGAGTAATTTTCTGCAGCCGTGTGTAATACGAATTCCTTCTTCGTTACCAGAAAAGACACGTGACACCTCGAGATTACTTAAGTTTAGGGTGCCGGCAGCTGCTGTCGCATCACAGGCATGTGATAGTCTCTTTCTCTCCCCTGCAATTCTTGGGACGTAATGTAACAAAGTGTTCCCCACCGCTCGTTGTTGCACCTTTCATCATTTTGCACGCTGAATGTAAGAAGGAAAGGATATTACATCCACCGCGTTGTGTTGCGTGCGTATTACGGGTATACCTAATTAGTCATTCAAAAGATTACAGAGCATCATATGCTACATGATGTCTTTTTATCCTTGTCACCCGTAGCGTACCACATAGCATATAAAATGTAATGGCCTCAATTATCTGATGTGATGCGCGTAATTAGCACCGACAATGACCATCGTTGCGAGAGGCTCACTTTTGTAACTGCATCACGGTCGTCCGCTTGTTGTAACTCATCTGACAAACTAGTAGTTACTTTTCCCAGCGACCCGTTTCGCCAGCACGAAGCTAATATCGCAAAAACCAATTCTTCCTTAGCCGTGCTCGCCTTTCTCTTGACTTACAATGCATACTAATTTCCTTTTCTTTGAGAAAATCTTAAGCTATTCTCCAATTCTTCACGCGTGTTCAGTCACTACCACGGGTACATCCGTACCTATAAATATTCTTTATATAACGTGAGCATGTTTCGAGCCTATTTTTTTAAGCGTATTTTCATGCGTGTTTTCCGTGCACGAAATACCCGTTTCTATGACGGTAGAGCGAGTCTGTGAATGCGCATGCGCGGAGTAAAGAATATTGATGAGTTAACTCCTAGGAGTTAAAAGTGGTCTTTTCCGTACTACGCGCATGTGCTGTCGCTAAAAAATCTGACATTACCCCCTCCTCTACCCCCCCCAACCTCAATCTCGTACTTTGTAACAAACGCGTAACATACCATTGTTATGTACAAAATCGTGTGCGATCGTTTCACCTCGCGTATTTGCAATATACGTCTTGGACTCACTGTTTGCCTCCTTGTTACACAATATGCTCTTCATCTTTCTCTCCCACCCCTTACCCCAGGATACTAATAAATCATTAACATTATTCCCTTACTTATATAATATAACATTCTGAATTCCTAATTCTAATCGTACAATTATAATTGTAACACAACTCTATTGTGCAATCAACTGCAACTATCGGGTTACTTATGTCATTTATTTGTTGACGGAAGTTGTTGTGAAGGGTCCTAACAAACTTCTGTATTTTTTTTTTTTTTTGCATCTGTTTTCGCTGTATGATAGTGCGATCCCTTCAGTGAGGGACAAAAGTATTCGTACATATAGTGTTCATATAGTGCACGAATACTTTTGTCCTTGCCATAACGGCGACTTGCCTACGCAACGTAAGATAACAAGTCCGATTCTATATGTTTGTTTACGTTAGTATCCAGGCATGAAATAAAACAACCCACGATTGAATAAATAAATTGTTTTACAAAATTATTCCTTATTTTATTTAAATTTATGCACTGTACGAATACTTTTCTCCCTCAGTGTATGTGTAGCTTGGGTTGATAAATTTAATATGCCTCATGTTCGGATATTCTGACTTTTTAATTACTTGTTTCGCCTGTAGTTTCTAAACGAAATGCTTGCCCACTTTCATCCGGGCCTCAAAATTTTCGTTTTCCGACAAATAATTTATGAGAAAAATTTGAAGCCAATCGATTAGGGCTATTCATTCGAAAATTAGGTTTCGTGTTTGTGGGAGCAGTAAGAATCACACGCGTGGTCCAAAAAGTCTAAAACTTGGTAAAACATGATCTTTTTTTTGTACACGCTACACCATACTTGAAATTTGAACAAACCGCCGATGGTAAGTTTCGGACGTAGGTTGGTAAACTGTGCGGTTTGGTTCTAATACGTCCGTTTGCGGGAAAAACATTCTATTGCGTTAGTACCTACGTGATGTTTCCTATGAAATAGAAACAGGTTGTTGCCGGTAATCATAACAGTGTGTAATGGTTTCATAAGGCTCGTATGAAGGAATTGATGATTGTTTTATGATTGTATCAGGTCATGCGCCGTAGTGGTTTTTCCGCCGGCACAGACTTTCCAAGTAGAGGTTTTTGAAAGTTTTCAATGATCTGTACCTCGAAACGAAAAAAATGAAACCCTTATAGGATTACTTCGTTGTCCGTCTGTCTATCCGTCTCTCTGTTTCTCCGTCTGTCAAGACCCTTTTTCTAAGGAACGGGTAGAGGTATCAAGTTGAAACTAATATTACATGCTAAGGTGTATTGTCCCTTGGAGGTGTAAAAAATTTACGCTTGTAAGTTAATGCAATCAAAAGATACGGCCATTTGTGTCACATATTTTAATACTCGCAAACTCACTCATCAAAACTTTTAGGGTACTACCCGTTGACCTAGAATCATGAAATTTACAGAGAAGCAAGGTCTCACAGCACAAGTAAAGCAAATAGTCTGAAAATATTTCTTTTGTAGTTATATTATCACAAAAAAAAAGAAATAATAATTAAGGATGTACAGAACCCTCAGGGCACGAGTCCTACTCGTATTTGTCCGGTTTTTTTTCATACCCTTGATTCCTCAACTCGAGATAAAGACAATATCCAATTCTATTGTACTGTAAGTCGGTACAAGTGGTTACGGGATAGCTTTTTCTCACAACCATGCTCATTTGAGGTAAGGGAAAAAGGAGAGAGAGGTGCGCCAGTGTCCGCCGTGCCGAATGACAACAATCTTTGTCGGATCCAGTTTAATCCTCCAAAATCGAAAGTAGCCGCAGGGTTGTTACACGACCTGGATAACCAAGAAACCTGGAATTGTCAGCAGATTTCGTCATACTGGATAAGTCACGGGAAGGTCAGATAATTTCGCAGATAACCTGGAAATTTTTGTTTTCCACTGGGAGTTCACAGAGCTTTTGTTTACGTACAAAATGACTCCTTGCATAGTCGTGGCAAAGGTGGATTTTTCAACATCTTCCATACTATCACTGTATTTTTTAAGTTGAAACAATCTTGATCGCGAATTCGAATTGTGCACACGAAAGTTTTAAGAAACATAACTTAATTATGGTTATTCCGATTATTTTCAATTTTTTCCGTATATTCCTAACATGATTATCGATATCATAAGGTTGGATTATTGAAAATTCTAAATAATGAAATTTTGATAATAGGTTGAAATAAACGCTTGTTTTTCTATCATAAAATTTCATCTTTATTGACTAAAAAAATTCTATGTAGTGCCGTAGATAATTATATGTTACGAGCATGTGGTATAAATTTCAAATCAAGTGGAATAACCGTAGTTCAATTATGATTCCCACAGTGAATTGAATTAAGTCGCTTGAATTAATATTCGATCCGTATTACCGTATTTTGATTTTGTATCGCCTAAAAATTTTACTACGGCAGACTTCGAAATGTCGCTGGAAACCAAAAATCTTTCATACCTGAGAGGGGAGAGGACAGATTCTTCGAGGATCACTTCTACAAGTTCGTTTCTACAAGTGCTGATTCTAGAAGTTTGTTTCTACAAGTGGCAGTCCTAGAAGTTCGTTTCTACAAGTGGCGATCCTACAAGTTTGTTTCTACAAGTGGCGGTCAGATAATTCAAATTAAGTCAAGTTAGATTAAATTAATAAATGGTAATGTACGAAATTGAGAATCAAATGTACAAGAAACGAACTTGTAGGACTAATCCTTGTAGAAACGATACCTGCTCCGCCTATTCACAAAATCCCTGAAGTCTACAACATCTTTTTCGGTGTAATTGCGACGACCCTTATTTTTATCTACGGGCACAATCCTTCCCGAGTCCTTACGTTGGACGATTTATTCATGTACCCTCTTAGCGGTAAGTAGGTGATCGCGGCAGCCAGGTTGTTTAAATATGGCCGCGGTGTTTACAGCGACAGGATTGCAGGTCGGAGGATACGTCGTGAGTAAATATCCCCGGTACCCCGGTGATACCGGAGGTACTTTGGTGGTCAAGGTATAGGTATATGCGCTGCACCCGTAGTTCATACCTGCACCTGGCAGCAGGTAGACGAAGCTTGGTATGGGCAGCTACGTACGTATAGTCAGCCGTGTGTAACATATCTACGCACACCCGTCTACTTAACTATCTACCTACCTACCTACCTACCTACCTACCTACCTACCTACCTACCCAGTGCACGAACCAAGAAGAGCTCTTACGTCGAGGGGCTCAGGAGAAGGCAGGCGAGCAGGCAGGCAGCCAGCCAGCCAGGCGCGCGTGCATCAGCTGGCGTCCTTGGCAGGGTGCAATTACCCCGGCTGTGCCTCCTCGCGAGTCCTCCCGGCCCTCGACCCGGTCCTCTTTTCTCCTCTCCGCGATGCAGGTCTCCGGGGGAAGGATACTACCGAGCCCTCTACTAGCCCTCTAGTCGTTCGGTCGGGCTGGGATAGCTACACACCGTGACCACCGAGGTAAAAAGTTGGACGGCGACGACGGACGGAATCTCTGCCAAGGCCCGACCAATTCTGCTCTCTCGTCGTCCCCGTCGCAGCAGCCGGGGTCGACGATCCTAACTCCATCGTCGTTGTCGTCGTCGTCGTTATCCGACTACTCTTTCGGAATATCAGCTCCGATTCTCAACATTATTCGTTGTAATAGCTGAGAAACAGCAGGTAATAAAAGTGGTATTTTCAGTATACCTATGAAAAAGGCGTCGGGCCTTGTTTGGAAGTTGACATTTACCTTGATCTTGGTTAATCACTGCTTAAGAGGCCGTAGCAAGTCCCGTCTAACACTCTGGTACAGAGCTATGACGAAAATGTATTGAAAATTTGTTCGAACACCCATCGGGCTTAAAGGGGTTTACTTCATCGAATATTTCTCAACTTACATGCCTGACTGGCGATCCGTTTTTAAATCAACCATTTGGAAAAATGTGAGCCATTAAAGCATCGCTTTACCGTTATAGAGCTCTTCGCGCGAGCCGCGAGCTTACTTACGGTCATTATTGCTTGGCGTCGACACGGACCCTTTCCATCGCTACAACCTGCGGAAGAACGGCCCGATAGACGGAATACAGAGTTCTAAACCGAACGCTTTCCGCTTTTACTTGTACGCAATTCTTACTAATCTCATCAATTTCACGTGCCAACCGAAACTCTCCGGGTTATTTGTCACTTGGCAGATTTCACCGACTGCGTGAAAAATCAGGAGGATTCTCGTTATTTGTCAAGCTTCGAGTGAGAAACCGAATGCGCAGATGTGTTCAACTGTAACTACGAGCTAGCCGAGGTACTCAATTACTAAATCGAATCGTCTTCGTTGAGGAAATTTACGAGGTACCGTGTATGCCGGCGTACTCTGCAACCTTATCACCTTGTGATGATAGGAATCAGTGACCCCCAATTGCCTGCACGGTCGGGTACGGTGGATAGAAGAAGGTGGTATAATAAGAGAATACTATACGCGCCATGCGGCTCCCGGTGAAATTTATTCCTTCGGGAGGGGGGCAATGACATCCGACGCCCTGCATTGCTTCGGTATACACATATATATCCATGCATATGCATATATGGTTGTATTTATCTATGCACTCGCAAGTATTTACACGTAAGATGTAAGCGAGCTTTCGGTATACGCATGCACATGCATAACTATATTAGCATTCCCGCGGGGCAAGCTTATATACGGATATATATATGTATATATATAAATACATACCTAGGCAGCTATACGCGGCCGATGAAGCGATGAACCTGCAACGTTCAGCAATACTGCAGATCGCTCTGACCGACGCGCCATTCTCTTATACTCGGGGTCTTCTCATCATTTGCTACAATGCGGACCGCTGTTATGAATCGGAATTATCGTTATACATGAAATATACACGTCAATGTAATTGAGCGAATAATTTGTATTACGCAATATATCTTTAAGTGGATTGACTCTCATTACGAGATTTTGGTATTTGCTTATTAGAAAAACATCGTTGCACTAGACATACAAAAGTGTTGCGTTTACATTATGTCTAGGGGAGGATTTGTTCTAAATGAATCAGTACGACAAGTGAAAAGTTCTAGTATTAAATTTATTCTCCATACCGCGGTTTCATAAGTTCTTTTGTACAGGTCTGTTTTTCTACATGCGTCGGTTCTGCAAATGCGTTTGCAAAGGGTCGTTTCTACACGCGGTGGACCTACAAGTCGGTTTTTTCATTTAGCAGTTCCACAAGAGCAGGTTAGGTTCGTTTCTACGGGTTCATTTCCGCAGAATAAGGCTAGGGACGTGTCTACATATAGAAATTATATAATATACACACAGGACATGATATTTGCCACGTTTTTTCAAATATTTCTACAATATCGGAACATTCGATACGTGTATTTTATACATATCGTAGTCGTATCAATATTTATAAAAAAATTTTCAACATTAAAATCGATATTACAAATGTTCTGTAAATATTGCGTGCTGTGTGGGGCACATAATTTATATAATTTGTGTATGTAGAATTGTTCCTAGCCTAGTTTTATGGAAGTGGACCCGTAGAAAAGAATTTAACGTGCTCTTGTGGAATCGCCGTATGTAGAAATGAATTTTCGATAACGAATCTATAGAAACTAACTTGTACAACTTTTCACTTGTAGAACTGATTCATGTAGAGCCGATGATGAAGCTGAAGCTGGCAGCCAAAGTGACCAACTAAACCTTTCAAACTCTTTGGAATTGGTATAATGCAGTTCAGTTTTATCCTCATAATTCTATAAAGGTATTAGGAGTTCAAGGTATTACACAAAATTTGGATTTTTGGACTTCGCTACCTTATGCAAATGAACATTAAAACATTTAGCTGTTAATTCTAGCTGCCAGCATCAGCCTCGCGAACCGATGCCCTCTATTATGCCTGAGGTTATCTAAATCTTTCACGCGTCAACTATTCTCAATTATGCGCCAGCTGACTAAAGTTTATCAATCTTATTCGTTTCAACGTGGCGAGCTCTCTTCGCATTAGCCGTAATCCGTTATAGAAGCAAGTTTGCAGTTCTTGGTATCAATGGGAACTGCTCGCTGTACACAAGCGCCAAGAATCTGTATATCTTCATACGTGATTCAGCGATGTCTTCGAAGTTTTTTGACTTGTGATGATCAAATTGAAACAAATATGCTCGTTGAATTCGCTTAGCTTTTTGAAGTATTATAAACAATCAAAGCCGGAGTATGTTTCACTATATCAAATCGCGATGTGAATGTAAAGTTAATCGATGCAAGATGGTTCAACCGTGCAGTGTACCGCAGTTGTAGGCATAACATAATTCGCAAAAATTCGTAGCTATCCGGGGCGGTGCACGTATTACGTAGGACGTACGAGTGTGACGATATGTCTACCACCGGTACGAAGCATCGGATTCTCCAGGATGGCGTGATATCGAAGCAAGTTCGAGGCTGGTGCTTGTTATAGGATGCAGCTTCGCTAGCACAGCTCCGGCAGCATCGGCCGGAGCTGAGAGACTAGAATTTGTCCTTGGAACAGGTTCATTGAACCTTGCAGAGGGCCACTATCGAAACTCTACTTGTATTTTGAGGGTTAAACTTTTGTCTGGAAATCGGAAGAGGAGTTGGATACAATGCAAGATTCCGGTGATCGTACGGCGATCGTATTCCACGAAAATTAACCCTTCAGGACATGGGTTATGAGATTTTCTCTCATGCTCAACGTAGATCTCAAATATCTTTTAAAATTCAAATGGAAAGACTACTTGAAAATTTTTGTATCTTCCTATAATTTAGTTTTCTAGATACACATTCACTAAAAACTGTTTTTTTTTAAATCAAAATTGCGAAAAAAAATAATTTTTTGGAGAACATGAGATTTTTTCTCATGGCCAGAGTATTAAAGGGTGAGAGATTTTAGCTTTCGTTTCTTTTCGGCCTAGTTCGGGTCGTTCCGTAGTATGCGTCCGCCATACTTGTTTACATGATACATATACCTAAAGAATAATTGTGCAATGTTGTGCTGTGTTATCTGCTTTCAAAAATGTAAAATTTATAATTTAATTGTTGATATTCATTAAATGAATATTATTAAAAGGTGTTAAATAAACGTAAGTCAATATTTTTGTTTTATATATAACCCTGACAAATACATTTTATGAGTACTTAGGTCTAAGTTATTTTGCATTGTGAATATTTAATTGATATTACTATAATAATAAATTTGAGCAATTATTTTACCTTAAAAAACATTGAAAATTATAAATAAATGATATTTTCTTAAGAAAGCTGTATTTAAAATATACTGAGCGCATGCGCAGAAGGCATGAGATTTTTTCTCATGGCCAGAGTAAATAATGGCAGTCAAAACACCCATGTCCTGAAGGGTTAAACATTTTATTTCATTGCGAGTCAAAAGTTTTTCTGTAACTAACCGCTAGAGGTGTGTGCACAGGTTTTTATCTTAAAATGCAATCCGCTCGGCTAGTCTTTTTCCTTCTTGTTCTTTCAGTTACTTTGCTGGCCTTTTCCGTGAGAAATTCGATACCGCATAAGTGTGAGTTCGTTACAGGAACAACTCCCCTGTACTGGTCTCTACCGCAGTTCCGTGTGCCGCGATGCAGTTTAGCATTTATAACGCATAAGTGTCTATACACACGAGGCGGATGACGAGTGTCCGATGGTTATAAAATCTGGGCCAGGGTTACCCATACGGTGATTCATAGACGAAACGTCGCAAAATTATCGCCGTTGTTGTTGTTGCCCCGTGATGTCATTCTCGTCTACATTGCCGCACGCGCGAAGCTTGTTGCATATCTGCATTATATAGTCCTATTCTATCGTATCCGTTACATGCGGTGGGTATTGATTGTGCAACGCTTTTGTAATCCCCTCGCTATTCCCTGTAAATTATATTCGCTACAGTTGGAAACTTGGCCTCCCTCCACAGTTGGCCGTCAGTCGTCAGGTTTTTGATCGACGATGTAAATATTCTTCGAAAATCAATATTCGTACCTTATGCGCGTTAAACTGCAAAGAATAACGGGTATTACTGATACAGTAGAATCTAGCGGAGAGTTTGAAAAATATGCGAGCTGCCAAAACATACGTGTCATTATTACTATAGTACACGTTGTGGACTTACTTGTTTAGCGGACAGGCAACTGCAGCCCCGTTCACATGGATGCCTGCGTGACGAAAAAGATAAAAAGTCATGGAACTAAAAACCAGTTTACACTAAAGTGAGAGGAAAGCCGACCGAAGCAAGGAAGGGGGGCTCGTGGGTACAGCCGGACCTGTTTTCCGAAGCATAAACAAAGCTCGCAAAATATGCAATGCGCTGGGGATAGGTAAAATACAAGGATGCATTGTGTTGACTAGGGCGTTAACCCAGGTCAGGCACGTACATACCCCCATCCCAGTGCCGCTTTCCTTTCCCCGCCGTTTGTCGCTCCTTCCCCTTGCCCTTCCCCTCCACCGCCCCGCCACCACCTCCGCCCCCACCCATTCTGACTTCTCTATCCCCGTAACTCGGTACATATACGTGTACTAACTCGCTTCGTCGGCAGTCCGTCCATGCGACGGACGGAGATGACGTAATTCCGGCGATAGCTACCGGAAATGAAAAGGCATTCGCACCCGCGCCTCGGTGCGCTCGTATTCACTGAACACCTGTATTACGCATGTCTACGCCACTGTTGAACTCTCCGAGGTTCTCCCCGCTCTGAATCGTGTAATCTCACGCACGCCATGCGTACGAACTGACACATGTATTACCTTCCTGCCGCCAATAGCTTTGCAATCAGAAACTTGATCGAGTATCCAACGAGGCGCTGCATTGAGAAAATAAATTAACCCAATACTCTACCAAGCTTTGCAAATTAGCAACGACGACGGTATGTCGGAGTTCTATTTCATTTTTATTTCTTTATCCCTTGATTATCCTTTCCTCTCTACCCGACTCAACGCCATCGCCGCGCCGGCGGCGAAACGGGCTCGATCTTCGTAAACGTAACATAACCCATTTGAATTTTGTGTTGTTGGGTTCTGTTACGTTTACGAAGATTGAGCCTGCTTCGCGGTCGAAAAAGTTACCCGTCTCGGGATCTATTTTCTCCAGTGTACCTTTATAACACGGATCACACTATACCGCGAGTTTTCTGTGAATTTGGCCACTTCCTATACGTCCTGCAGCAAGGCAGTCCAACACAGACGCACAATGCATACCTGAGCTGTCTATAGCGCGCCCACAGTCCGTTCCCTCCAAACCAAGCCTTGCGTAAATCATGTACGCATACGTGGGCATACTACAGGATGTGGAGTGGCCATATTCACAGAAAACTCACGGTCCGTGTTTGCGGTGTAGCCTGTGTTGACAAGTGCAAAATATGAATATAGAACTCTTGTATACGTTACACGTGCAAGGTAGAAGAAGCGAGTACATACAGCAATAAAGCGAACCATTGAGATTTCGAATAATTGAGAGAAATGTTACTTGGACGAAAGAGCGGGAAGGCCGGGGATGAAATGAGATGTCCCGCATCCTAACGTGCACGCGCATACGTATACATCCACACCGCATCTGCACCTGGAGCAGCAAGAGAGCACGAGGCGACCCGGCTTCGTCGTAGTCATCTTCGTTCTCACCTTCGTTGTCAACCGTCTTTCTGTAAATGAACACGAACTCTGATCCCATTCTAGTACGATAATCTATCTCAGCCTGTCGTTGTTTCTTGTAATGAGTACCCTGCAATTAATAATGCGAACAACAGTATGTAGGTAACTACTTTTCTACGCTACGGTCTTGCGATAGAAAGAAGAAACTTCGGGTTGATGCAGCATAGGTGTACGCACATTCCATATACATCTCAATGTCAAATTTTTACCACTTTAACTGTAAATAATCATCGGCTCCACATTTTCAATTAACCACGTCTGAGTTTGTGTATAACACGAAAGATGGAAATAATTTTGGATATATGACGGTGTGTGATAATATTGAATGTCTGGCACTCGTTGTATTCTTTCTAACTGTCGAACAGTGCCCTTTGAACTCTGAGATCGATTAAATGTAGAGGTACAGGAACAACCCTATATGGCCGTGAGCACAGAATGGAAACGCGTACCCCTAAGGTAGTAACAAACGGCGAGACGAAGACGAAGCGAAATGGACCACCCACACTTCGGCTCGAAACTGCCGCCGCCATTACACTCTCGTCTTCCGTTGCATGAAACAAAAACCTGAAAGAGTGGACAAGCAAGTCAACCGGCTATGCTTACTTTTCCCTTGGAGTGGATGAATGCCAATAAAAGGCACATTAGAGGTCATTTTAACAGGCCTAAATTGATATCTTTTACTGTCTCTCGCACCACGCGAGGTCGTCTATTCTTTGTCATAGGAGTTATAAACTCTTGATAAAAACGAAAAAAAAACAATTCTTTCGTCTGCCTATGTATCTTCATTTTATTTTACACGTTTCGAGCACCTGTTGGAGGTCTCGCTAAGTCACGCGGATGGAACGGCATGCAGAGAAGTAATTTGAGCGACCGGAATCTATACCGAGAGTACTTCTTGAAAGGACTCACTCGCTCAACAATTACAACTCGTCAACTGCATGAAAAGTGAGGCTTCGCGTAGCGGTTTAGCGGGATGAAAGTAGTCAATTTCTTCTCAGTACTGTAAAGATAGGTTCGCGCATGCGCAGTTCACGATTGCTTCATTTTCTTCCCTTGGGAGATTACTTTTGCACCTAGGGAGATGAAATGAATCACTCGTGTCCCGGAAAATTACCACGCAAAGCCTCATCACTTTTCATTCAGTTATTACAAAAATTGTCGCGTGTGACTCGGGCCAAAAGTTGACGCCACAACTCGCGTGGTTGCCGCCCTCTCCTCGCTCAGGCGCAAACTTCACACTCGTCGCAGTCGCCAACTTTCGTCCCTTGTTAAATAATATACTATATTCGCGAAGGACAGCGAAATTGTTGAATTTCGATGTTGGTGCATCTGACGAAACCTCGGCTGTGGCCATATGTTGTTCTTTATTCACGTGCAATCAAGGATACAATGCATTCTTACATATGAGCAAAAAACGGATCATATAACTGTGTTATCAGCAGATATTTATGACGCTTTTTTTCTCTTCAACATTGATTGATTCACGAGAATACCTTATCACAATACACTGCCCTGCTAAGGAAGAACGGCGTAATCCACAAATTTTAGATTCTGTGATTCTTAGCTTTTCAAATACTTGGCTTTAGAAAAGGATATCGTTTCACACTGTCACGTGTACACAGACGCACATTCCATATTGCATCTCGCGGCTGGCTGTTGCGGCTTAAGCCTCAAACGACTCATTTTCCAACATTTTTATCTCAATATCTTGTTCAAGTCTATGTCTGTCGCGAATGATAGGTTATACGTCGGTTGAGACCTAGTCTGCAATGAACGGAAATTCAAACACCAACCTGAGGCTTCGACCACACTTCACAGGGTGCATCGTAAAAGCGGAAAGAAAAAACTGCCTCTACAAGCGCACATCTGACGAAAATATTTCAGTTGGAGGTCGAGATAAATTTAATGATCGATCACCAAAATACATAAATCGATGTTCCGAGACGGAATGATCATTAGTTTTGGTTAACGGTAGACTCTGCCAGGACCATATGGATGTATATTGAATAAGAAATACCGCAGTATGAGAGATTTTCAACATATGTATAGGTATATGCAACGCAAGCTTGCGGTTCATGCTACATCTCCGGGCAAGTAAACTAAGTATACATCCACGAACCAAGACGTACGTGCCCTATATAATATCAACGTCAGGTACGTACTTATGAAGAAGAGTTTGTGTACGCTGCAGCCTGAACAGTTTCGTCACTTCTGGCAGGTACCTTAATAGGTCCAAGTATCGCGCCGAAGTCATGTTTAAGGGGGGATTTGCTTTTTTTCGCAAAATTTACCGCTGTTTTCGAATTTTCTAGTGAAGAAACTATGCAATGAATCAATTTAAAATTTGGCATGTAGTTTTATTGCCATATCACGTATGCACAAAAAAATATTCAATTGTATCCTCTCGAGAATGCGCCTCCTGCCCGCCCCCCCCCCCCCCCCCTCGTTGATGATCTGAAACAAAAAAATCAAATACCATTTTACTCCATACACATGTAGCTATCGTTTGATTCGAAATTCGAAAAAAGCGGTAAATTTTGTGGAAAAAAAGCAAATCCCCCCTCAAACAGACCGATTGCTTAAATAGGGATTAATTAAGGAGTGATTTTGAAACAAAGGGGGACTTGACCCTCGCGCTTACGCAACGCTGGGTGAAACACCATCCTAAGTCTTGTATTATAACACGGCGGTATTCGATCATCAAACTCGTCTATTGCACCCAGTGCACCGCCTACTCACGAGTGATCCTCTTAGTTTTCAACCTCTGGATGCATATACTTATATACCGTATATAATAAACATGTACAGGAACACTGAAATTATTGTGCAATACATCTGAGGGTCAAGAAATTATCTCATAGGCCTCGTGGCCGCTGGCTTACTTCGCTGCCGTCTCGCTCAAATATATGAATTGCTATTATATTATCTGCGATGTGTAATTCCGGGTATGATCATGCTACATTTAAGCGTGAACACTAGGTTGTAGCGCTTACGTACAGGGTATGATGATTGTGTCATCGATCAGCTGTCGTCGCCAAGAAAACTGGCGGTCGAGTCTCGATGAATAAGTAAAAGGTACACGTGTGCCACGTTAGACACTCGTGGCTACGGTGCAACCTGTGGAAAACAAAGTTGGGAGTCCGAAGTTTGGATGTTCTGCAGTCAAACCCCTGATGGTCGTTCACCAATCTTCGACCTTATACGAATAAGGTAAATCGTGTACTTAATTATATTATTTATCTCATCGCGCTGTGATTGCATTCCGGCGGGAGGGGGGTTCCGAGTTGGTAAGATTTTCTTGAAATGCAGAGAGACAGTGATTATACATAGTGACAAATAGATAGGAATTACGAAAAATGAAAGAGAGAACTGGTTACCAAAATTGGCTAGAAACAAAATGAGCTGTCGCGCAAACCAATGAAAATTAATCAGCCCCGCGAAGATTGCGACTCGAGAAGGTGCTTCCGACGTGCTACCTTAAAAGTGGAGCAGAGAGAGAGAACAGAGATAGCGGAGATCGTGGTGTAACCGAAATTACATGCAGGTAGTATCGCGCTTCCACTCAAATTATGATACGATGCTTATCCAAAAAATTGAATAAGCCTATCTCTCTGCGTCTCATCCCGTTCTTGGCAATTTTCGTTTTCGCTTCTTCATTGTTACGCACGTTGACTAATATGAGAATACTCAGCGAAGGTTTTACCGAATAAAGATTGCAACCAGATTTTCTCTATATAGTGTCAACTTTTTAATCCATGATAGCGACAAAAAAAATCGATTTTACTCTTCCGAATCGGTAACTCCTGACTACTAACATAATAATACAGATCGGACCGCATACGTCTTTTCTTCTTTACTCTTGTGAATCTCGGAACTTGTATCGCATATAGTCGAGCCTACAGTGCACTCTCTTTCAATAGGGCTTCTACGGGACAAGAGGGAAAGCGATTTTCCACGAATCGGGGATTCCCCTCCAGACACCCTTGAGCGTTGCAAAACATTGCATATGCTGCGCTGGGGAAGCGGCCCTATCGAGAGTTGCTCTGTTCAGAGAGTGTACTGTACGTTGTATTTCGTTTATGACACTTGGTGGCACCTTGGGGCGGCATGCGAATATTGTATAGATCTTCCTACCTACTTTCTTCATCAAAAGCTACCTTCAAGTATCTTAAATAGGTAACTTCATGGGTTTTCCCAGATTTTTTTTTTTTGTAAATACTAGAGCATTCGCGCGCTCTTGTAATTATTTATTATTTTTTATTATGAGAACTGTCTTCGTCTCTGTAAATACTGATTTTTCTAATTACTTATCGTGCGCAACATTTTCTAAATAGTCTCTTAACCTGCTTCTGAACACAATGTTTTTCGATTATCAAAACGCAATCTCAGTCGATCTTGTTCTACTTTTACATAATTACTCGCAATTCACTGTTGAAATAATTAACGTCCTAATAAAAATATGTTAAATTCACTTGAACAGCTAATCTGTATTTTATGTATGCAGATCTGCTTATGCGTTTAGCAGTAACGTAGCAGTTATCTTTTCATCAACGCGAAAAAAAATTAGAATGGCAACCTCTCGTATCGCATGGATAAAATAATGTATGCATCTACGGCTCTACGTTTGGATTTACCGATCTTTTATTTTTTAACATTCTACTACTCTTGTTCTCAACAATGACATATAGTTCTGGAATTTTTCCATTCGCCAAAATAAAGAACATAGCTGCTACTTTATTACATCTCGGAGAGTTTAAACGACGGAAATCTTGCCCTGGTTTCCGACGTGATGCATAAATGTAATTCGTGTATACTTTCAATAGCTGAAGTAATGTGTTGTTGATTCCGCATCTCTTCTCCCAATATTTCATATGATTTCGCAGATATGTTATTACTACGGATTACTATATCAATTAATTTCATCGTTACTATATCAAGTTCTGTATTATTTTGCAAGCAATTATATGATCTCTAAATACTCTTTCAACGCCAAGAAACCGATGCAATCTAGGGACGCTCGATACCGGTATGCTCGAGCCCATACTGTAGAAAAAGTCAACAAACTATTATAACAAAATGCCTACAAGAGAATCTCCCACGAAGTGGGCCGCAGGTGTCAAAAAATGTCCATCTACTACTACTGCTACTAATACTATCTTTTGACATATGATAAAGATACATCAAATAGTAAATTAATAATAAAGATGGTCGTATTTTTTTTGCCCTGTTGTGAAAAGTCATGGTAAGAAACTCGATAAGTCAAAAATATTGTCAGATCTTGCTCTGAAACCAAATGGAAGTTGTTGACTAGACATTTATTGACAGCTTCTGAAAACACTAGCTGCCGGTAGCTACCTATTTGGCTTCTGTTATAATTTTTATGCAATGACGTGTGGACGCGCATATTTCACTTCCAGTTGTGCATCGTTCTCTCGTATGAAATATCTTTTATAAGAAATTTGAGAAACTAACCCTTCCAATCATCTAATTTTTTAACTCTTACAGAACCTGCAAATGATATCGAAAAAAGAGCCTCCCCAAAAATTGCCCACGTTAAGGCCCGCGCCGATTATGCCGAAACAAGGGTGAAATCGTCGGCTGAGAGGAACAACATCCTCTCTTAGAATTTAGTTCAACGAAACCTCATTTCCGATTTTGATTCAGCAAAACTCTATCTAACTACCAATCGCAGTGACTCAGCACTCGCGGCTACGGAGCGAGAGGACTTGGGTTCAAATCCCCGGCCTGGTAATTAGGTCCTGAACGGCACTTATAAAAATGTAAGACGGGTCAGGCCGTTCAGGCGCAGCGTTGCTGGTCGGTGCTTTAAACTCGGGTCGGGCTACACCTGGATAATGTTTTCGACAGTTCCCTTGTACCTGGTGCAAATACGGGTGTTTCTACAACCACTGCCAACCCCCTGCTGTACTCTACTCTTACTCCTATTTATTGCAAACATAACTGCGATTAATGAAGGATTATTATTATTATCTCAAAATTTCGTTCGACAACATCGTATGTCCTCTGAAATCAGTTTGGACATACGATGATGTTCATCGTCATAATTCGATTTCATTTTAAGGGATTTTTTGGGGATTTTAAATGAATTGTTTCAGGGGTGTACGGGTATTTTTGATATCAGATTCTGATTCAGCGTCGAAATATACACGGGAATGTCATGCATGGTCGCTCTTCCAAATCTGAATTTTTTTTCTGATTTGTGGGACTATGTTACCGAATATATAGAAATTTAACAACTTTGCTCCCTCATATCTCCGTAAGCATTCGTATACTCGGGTTCAAATTTGCCCTTGCGTATTAGGGTATCACGAGGTACCATTTGGCCCTTGTTTCGGAAAAATTCGCGCAGGCCCCAAAATGGGCATAAAGTGCTCTTGTTTTGGGGAGACTCTTTCTTTCACGAGAATGAAGATTTTCCTCTTTGAGAAAAAAATATTTAACGGAAATATCATTGTGGCGAACGACATTGTGGAAACAGATATCATTTTACATTTTACCCCAAAATTTAAAGGATGTCATTGCGAAATTGATATTGGAGTTTAGAAAAAGGTGGAAAAAGTTGACAGAACGGAAATAATATTCTTCGAAAAATTTCGATGTTTGGCTGAACGTTCCTGTATCTTTCACAATCC